>NC_092111.1:6885210-7210924 GCF_045679555.1 Salvelinus alpinus
CACTTTTTTGGTTACATATGCGTTATTTCATAGTTTTGATGTCTTGAATGAGTAGGTGTGTCCAAACTTTTGACTGGTACTGTATATTGTGATACACATTTTACATACATGTAAGAACAAAAATATAAACGCAACATGCAACAGTTTCTAAGATTTTACTGAGTTACATTTCATATAAGAAAATCAACTAATTGAAATAAATAAATTTGGCCCTAATCTATGAAATAACACATATGGAATCATGTAGTAACCAATAAAGTGTTAAACAATTTAATATATATGTTGTATTTGAGATTCTTCAAAATAGCTACCCTTTGCCTTGATGACAGCTTTGCACACTTTTGGCATTCTCTCAACCAGCTTCACGAGGAAGTCACCTGGAATGCATTTCAATTAACAGGTGTGCCTTGTTAAAAGTTAATTTGTGGAATTTCTCTCATTCTTCATGCGTTTGAGCCAATCAGTTGTGTTGTGACAAGGTAGGGGTGGTATACAGAAGATAGCCCTATTTGGTAAAAGACCAAATCCAAATCCATATTATGGCAAGAACAGCTCAAATAAGCAAAGAGAAACGACAGTCCATCATTACTTAGACATGAAGGCCAGTCAAAGTGGAACATTTCAAGAACTTTGAAAGTTTCTTCAAGTGCATCGCAAAATCCATCAAGGGCTATGATGAAACTGTCTCTCATGAGGAACGCCACAAGAAAGGAAGACCCAGAGTTACATCTGCTGCAGAGGAAAAGTTAATTAAAGTTAAATGCTTCACAGAGTTCAAGTAACAGGCACATCTCAACATCAACTGTTCAGAGGAGACTGTGTGAATCAGCCCTTCATGGTTGAATTGCTGCAAAGAAACCACTACCAAAGGACACCAATAAGAAGAAAGGACTTGCTAAAGCCAAGAAACATGAGCAAGCGACATTTGACCGGTGGCAATCTGTCCTTTGGTCTGATGAGTCCAAATTTGAGATTTTTGTTCCAACCGCCGTGTCTTTGTGAGACGCAGAGCAGGTGAATGGATGATCTTCGCATGTGTAGTTCCTACCGTGAAACATGGAGGAGGAGGTGTGATGGTGTAGGGGTGCTTTGTTGGTGACACTGTCTGTGATTTATTTAGAATTCAAGGCACACTTAACCAACATGGCTACCACAGCATTCTGCAGCGCTACGCCATCCCATCTGGTTTGTGCTTAGTGGTACTATCATTTGTTTTTCAACAGGACAATGACCCAAAACACACCTCCAGGCTGTGTAAGAGCTATTTGACCAAGGAGAGTGATGGAGTGCTGCATCAGATGACTTGGCCTCCACAGTCACCTGACATCAACTAATTTGAGATGGTTTGGGATGAGTTGGACCGCAGAGTGGGAACTCCTTCAAGACTGTTGGAAAAGCACTCCTTGTGAAGCTGGTTGAGAGAATGCCAAGACTGTGCAAAGCTGTCATCAAGGCAAAGAGTGGCTACTTTGAAGAATCTCAAATCTAAAATATATTTGGATTTGTTTAACACCTTTTTGGCTACTACATGATTCCATATGTGTCATTTCATAGTTTTGATGTCTTCACTATTATTCCACAATGTCTAAAATAGTAAAAATAAAGAAATGTCCTTGAATGAGTAGGTGTGTCCAAACTTTTGACTGGTACTGTAGTTACACATCTCCATTAATTTAAATGCATATTCTTATCAAATAAATTAAACATTTTAAACATCTCTTCTTTCATCTGTTTTATTAACCTCATTAGTCTGTGACAATTACATTACATTCAGTGTAATTGAGTTCACACAGAAGCAGGATTGTTGCGTCAACAATTTTACAAACATGCTACGGTCAACAAACAAATTCTGTCATCTATTTACATATCTAATAATCATCTGTTAAAGATGCAGTCCGGGATCGTAAGCACAACAAATTCGCAACATATTGTACGAATTAGATTCGTAACATATCATACAAATTCCCAAAAATATATACTATATATACAAAAAAAATAAAAACACAACATGCAACAATTTCAATGATTTTACTGAGATACAGATGAAAAGGAAATCATCCGAAATAAATTCATAAGCCCTATGGATTTCACATGACTGGGCAGGGGCACAGCTAACAGTGGGCCTGGAGGGAGGGCATAGGCCCACCCACTGGGGAGCAAGGCCCAGCCAATCAGAATTAGGGTTTTTTTCACAAAGGGGCTTTATTTATTTTTTAGATTTGAGTGAAGCATAACCCATCATGTCACCCAGTTGTGTTTCAATAGGAGTGTGACTTCAGGAGGCTATCTAACACAGAGAAACTGAGGATTTGGACCAACTGACCCCAAACCCAGGATACAGGGGCTCAGTGAATGTGGTGTGGAATGTGTGCAGGTGGATCAGTGTATCAGAGGAGATACCATACATGTAGAAGGACAGCGTGCCGGCCACCCAGTCCAGATATACTCCTACTCTGTGGGAGCCGGAGGAGGTGACAGTTCTCTCATTATTGTGCTTGGCAGTGTAACCTTTATCAGAGCAGAACAGACACCAGGACTTGTCATTGGCTCCAAGCACACAGTCATTATGTTGTCCTCTCCTGCTGATTCCTTTATATACAACTCCTATTATAGCCCATTTCCCACTCCACTCTACCTCCCAGTAACAGCGCCCAGACAGACCCTCTCTACACAGCACCTGTGGATGGTCCTGAAATCTCTCTGGGTGATCAGGATACGGCTGACTCCCATTCCCACATGTCAACTTTCTATTCACCTCAGACCAAGAGAGGTTTCTGTGTACTGTGTTTGGGTCCAGTGTGAGCTCAAACGCATCTGAAGGATGGGAACAAGACACAATATTACAAATGATCATCATTCACATTCGAATGTTCACTCACTTTTCACTTATCCATACATTTAAAGTTGATGTTTCTAGGTATTAAAAAGGCACAGTCAAGGTAACTTGAGACGTGTTGAATGATCACATGTTATACTGTATGGTAATGTAAAACACACTTATTCCCAGTAATTACACACACTCAAACATGGTTGCACACATGAACACATACACATTTCTAATGTTACACAAACACATTTTTCTCACTCTCAATGACTAAACTAGTAACACTTGAAACAAAGGCGGTCTTACATTCAAAACCTTTCAATGTCCATTAATTTTGTTGTAGACATCTTTCACCACACAACAATTGATCCAAAATATAAATGTACTGTGAAATATAATGAGTACATTGGTTTAATCACCAAAACATAACATAATGATATCCTCTCAATTGAGTTATTTTAACAACCAGTTAATCCAATAGAACAAAATGTAAGATACATGTTTAAAAATTGCCCTTTGAATGTAGTATGCTTCAGTAGTGTACATATCATTACATTACACTGTTTTCACATTAGGCAATACACTTGCACTGCCCATGTAAAATCTATAGGTTTACCAAACGTTTAAGTGATCATCAATTAAGAGCAGTCGGGTTAAGTAATAGTAAAATGTATTTTAACAAAAGAGAAGAGAATCATATTAAAAGTAATGTGCACATTTAATTGTGAAAGGCAATTACTTTATATGAACATGTATTGCAATGTGAAACATGTATTTCTAGGTGAAACACTGATTAAGTTTGGTGTAAAAGTGAATATGATTCTGTGTTGTCAATTGAACTGTGCTTGGAGTTTTGAAACACCTTCCTTCTTGATGACCTGTTTTGAGTTTTGTAGAGTTTGAGAGTTGTGAAAATGTACCACATACTTGTGAAAATTGCACCAAAGCGATAAAAAACAAAGACTCATTTATAGGCATATTCTTCACAACAGTCAACACTCACATTTTCTAAGCCCAGGTTTCATTGTGTGTTCTCCACCATGTTCCACACTGTAGGAGTGAGCAGAAGAACAGACAGTCATTGAGTGATACACGTGCACGCAAATACACACACACACACACACACACTGACACACACACGGTCAACATATAACTGCTTCGAAGTGGTGGTAAGAATCTTTGGCTTACAGTAAATTATGATAACTAGCCTGATAACTCAAACATGTCTGATATGAACATGGATTGACATAAATCCTCTACCTACTTGAGTTTCTCCAGTCTGCAGTGTGGATCCTCCAGTCGAGCAGAGAGCAGTCTGACTCCTGAGTCTCCTGGGTGATTGTAGCTCAGGTCCAGCTCTCTCAGGTGTGAGGGGTTTAACCTCAGAGCTGAGACCAGAGAAGCACAGCCTTTCTCCGTGACCAGACAGCCTGACAGCCTGCAAATAGTTTAAATCGTTTCAAAATCACTTTGGTATTTTTTGGTGGTGAAGTGGCATTATATTGTTTTCAACCTTTTCAGATATATCACTGTCCCTAAACCTTCCATATCTATTAATATATGGATGTATCGTTATTAAAAATGTACAATTATTGAAGTATTACTTGTAGAGAGAAAAATGTATATTACAAATATTTGAGTAGACTGACCAGACTAGTTTAAAAAGCAGTATCAGTCAAAAGAAAGAAGGTGAGGTATCAGATTTAGATTGTATTGAGTAAACCAGGGCTGCCAAACCCTCTTCCTGGAGATCTACTGTCCTGTAGGTTCAGTCCAACCCTAATTTAGCATATCTGATTCAGCTAAGGTCTTGTTGCGCAGCTAATACGTAGAATCAGGTGTGTTAAATTAGGGTTGGACTGAAAACCCACAGGACGGTAGATCTCCAGGAAGAGGGTTGGGCAGCCCTGGAGTAAACAGTCCACACCATATGGATTTGGACAGTGAAGCTAACATTTTAAATGTGGCTCTGTACTCCAGAATTTTGAATTTGAGATAAAAAGTTTAATACGAGGCGACAGTACAGAATGTCACCTTTTATTTGACGGTGTTACCATACATATCTGTTTTACCATTTAGCAATGAAAGCACTCTATGTATCTAGTCTGCCCATTTGAAGAAGTCATACTGTACAGAGCCTTGCAAAAGTATTCATCCCCCTTGGCGTTTTTCCTATTTTGTGGCATTACAACCTGTAATTTAAATAGATTTTTATTTGGATTTCATGTAATGCAAAAAGCAGCAGCAGCAGCTGCTACTCTTCCTGGAGTTCACACAAAACATGAAACATAATACAGAATGACATAATACAGAACATGATTAGACAAGAACAGAACTACATCAATTTTTTTTAAAGGCACACGTAGCCAACATATCAATGCATACACACAAACTATCTAGGTCAAATAGGGGAGAGGCGTTGTGCCGCGAGGTGTTGCTTTATCTGTTTTTTGAAACCAGGTTTGCTGTTTATTTGAGCAGCATGAGATGGAAGGAAGTTCCATGCAATAAGGGCTCTATATAATACTGTACGTTTTCTAGAATTTGTTCTGCATTTGGGTACGTGCATATGTATTCAACCCCTTTGCTATGAAGCCCCTAAATAAGATCTGGTGCAACCAATTACCTTCAAGAAGTCACATATTCAGTTCAATTGCACACAGGTGGACTTTATTTAAGTGTCACATGATCTCAGTATATATACACCTGTTCTGAAAGGCCCCAGAGTCTGCAACACCACTAAGCAAGGGGCATCACCAAGCAAGTGGCACCATGAAGACCAAGGAGCTCTCCAAACAAGCTCCACAGCGGAGATTGGAGTATGTGTCCATAGGACCACTTTAAGCCGTACACTCCACAGAGCTGGGCTTTATGGAAGAGTGGCCAGAAAAAAGCCATTGCTTAAAGAAAAAATAAGCAAACATGTTTGGTGTTGTGTGGGCATGTGGGAGACTCCCCAAGCATATGGAAGAAGGTACTCTGGTCAGATGAAACTAAAATTGAGCTTTTTGGCCATCAAGGAAAACACTATGTCTGGCGCGAACCCAACACCTCTCATCACCCCAAGAACACCATCCTCACAGTGAAGCATGGTGGCAGCATCATGCTGTGGGGATGTTTTTCATTGGCAGGGACTGGGAAACTAGTCAGAATTGAAGGAATGATGGATGGCGCTAAATACAGAGAAAGTCTTCAGGGAAACCTGTTTCAGTCTTCCAGAGATTTGAGACTGGGACGGAGGTTCACCTTCCAGCATGACAATAACCCTAAGCATACTGCTAAAGCAACACTCAAGCGGTTTAAGGGGAAACGTTTAAATGTTTTGGAATGGCCTAGTCAAAGCCCAGACTTCAATCCCAATTGAGAATCTGTGGTATGACTTAAAGATTGCTGTTCACCAGCGGAACCCATCCAACTTGAAGGAGCTGGAGCAGTTTTGCCTTGAAGAATGGGCAAAAATCCCAGTGGCTAGATGTGCCAAGCTTATAGAGACATACCCCAAATGGGGGGGAGATACAGTACATAAAAAAGTTATTTTATGTCTAAATGGTAAGATAGATATGCCTGAAATTCCTCTAAAATAAAAAGTGTTATTCTGTACTGTTGCCTAATATCTTAAATCCAAAATGCTGGCGCATAGAGACAAATAAAAAATGTAAGCCTGGTAAACACATGTGGATCCAGTGAACAGTTATCACATGTTGACTAAAAATAGGAATACTGACCTCAGAGTCTCCAGTTTACATTGTGGATCCTGCAGTCCAGCAGAGAGCATCTTCACTCCTGAATCATTCAGGTCATTGTTACTCAGATCCAGCTCTCTCAGGTGTGAGGGGTTTGACTTCAGAGCTGAGGCCAGAGAAGCACAACCTTCCTCTGTGACTCCGCAGTCTGACAGCCTGACGGAGAGATCATCATGATTTCACATAGACAGTGTTCATTTAACATGAGTAGTGCAGAAGAAGAATGGTATTTGGTTTATTCTCTCGACATATAGATTCATCCTCCGTCTCCTAGAATTGTATGGTCTTCTTGTTATACTGATGCGAACATCAATGTATTATTCCATACGTTGTTCAATAGTGCATATTTTGTTCTAAATGGAATATTTAATGATTAACACTTAAATGCCATTCTACAATATGTACTCACAGAGCTGCTCTGGAGGCTTTGACAACTGGCAGCAACCTCAGAAGACCTTCCTCTGATTTGGAGTATTTCTTCAGGTCAAACACCTCCAGCTCCTCTTCTGAAGTCATCAACACAAAGGCCAGAGCTGACCACAGTGCAGGTGAGAGTTTTTCACTGGAGACATTTCCTGAGCTCAGGTAACTTTGGATCTCCTCCACTAGAGAATGGTCATTCAGTTCTTTCAGACAGTGGAACAGATTGATGCACCTCTCTGGAGAGGGATTCTCCCTGATCTTCTCCTTGATGTACATGACTGTTTGTTCATGGCTCTGTGGGCTGCTTCGTGTCTTTGTCAGTAGACCTCGTAAATGCTTATGATTTGACTCCAGTGAGAGGCCCAGAAGGAAGCGGAGGAAAAGATCAAGGTGTCCACCCTCACTCTCCAAGGCTTTATCCACAGCACTCTTGTGGAAGTCAATTGCAGGTATGTTTCTGAACAGAAATGTTTTGAAGATGAACTGTGGTTTGGCTATTAAATTCTCATTGTCATTGCTGAATCTGAGAAACACATATACAGCAGCCAGAAACTCCTGAATGCTCAGATGCACAAAGCAGAACACCTTGACCTGGTACAGCCCACATTCCTCTCTGAAGATCTGTGTACACACTCCTGAGTACACTGAGGCTTCCCTGACATCAATGCCACACTCTTTCAGGTCTTCTTCATAGAAAATTAGATTGCCTTTCACAAGCTGTTGAAAAGCCAGTTTTCCCAGTGACAGAATGCTTGTTTTATTCCAGTGTGGACATGTCTCTTCTTTCGCAAGATACTTTTCATTCGTCTGTTTGGTCTGAAATACCAGGAAGTGTGTGCACATCTCAGTTAGAGTCTGGGGCAACTCTCTCCCTTCTTCACCCATTTTCTCCAAAACTGTGGCAGAGATCCAACAGAAGACTGGTATGTGGCACATGATATAGAGGCTCCTTGATGACTTCATGTGTGAGATGATTCTATTGGCCAAGTTCTTATCACTAAATCTCTTTCTAAAGAACTCCTCTTTTTGTGGATCATTAAACCCTCGCACCTCTGTAACCTGGTCAACACATCCTGAAGGGATCTGATTGGCTGCTGCAGGTCGAGTAGTTATCCAGAGAAGAGCAGAAGGCAGCAGATTTCCCTTGATGAGGTTTGTCAGCAGCACATCCACTGAGGTCGACTCTGTGACATCACAACAGCTCTTGTTCCTCTTGAAGTCTAGGGGCAGTCGGCACTCATCCAGACCATCAAATATGAACAGAACTTTGTACTTGTCGTAGTTGGAGATTCTTGATTCTTTTGTTTCCATTGAGAAGTGATCGAGAAGTTCAAACAAACTGTGTTTTTCCCCTTTCATCAAATTCAGCTCCCGAAAAGGAAGTGAAAATACGAATTGGACATCCTGATTTGCTTTTCCTTCAGCCCAGTCCAGAATGAACTTCTGCACAGAGACTGTTTTTCCAATGCCGGCAACTCCCTTTGTCAGCACAGTTCTGATAGGTGAGTCTTGTCCAGGTAAGGGTTTGAAGATGTCATTACATTTGATTGGAGTCTCTGGTCTTGTTTGTTTCCTGGTTGTTGTCTCTATCTGTCTGACCTCATGTTCATTATTGACCTCTCCATTTCCACCCTCTGTGATGTAGAGCTCTGTGTAGATCTTATTGAGAAGTGTTGGGTTCCCTTGCTTAGCAATACCCTCAAATACACTTTGATATTTCGTCTTTAGATTAGATTTGAGTTCCCGTTGGCAAATCAAAGCAAGCTCACCTGAATAAACAAGAAGCACAGAGGATATTCAAAATTGGAAGAATGGAGTTCGACATACATATATTTGGTCAAAACAAAACAAATCCCAGAGATCCCACTCTGTAACTTTCTGTGTCAGTTAAACACAGTCCACAGAACAACATATTAAAATATGAGAAGAATTGAAGGGGGTATATTTGAATTTTCACACTTCCCAAAATCATATAATAAATGTACATTTACATCTTGCATAATGAAATGTTTTACTCATTTTAGAGCACACAATGATGTTTCAAATGACATTTTGTGCCACATATAGATCAACAGTTATGGTGTATTGCAATGCTCCTGGGTAGGGCCAAAATGTCATAAATACGCCAACTTTGATTAATTCTTTCTCAAATATGCTTTTAAATACAAATGTCAAATATATGTCAACAATCCTTCCTCCAAAGGACCATTCTATGGATTACATTTCATGACCAACCCAAAAAATCACAGCCCGTGAGGAATC
Organism: Salvelinus alpinus; assembly: GCF_045679555.1. NCBI lineage: Eukaryota > Metazoa > Chordata > Actinopteri > Salmoniformes > Salmonidae > Salvelinus > Salvelinus alpinus. The sequence goes on from NC_092111.1 coordinate 6,894,463, forward strand.
ACCCACATACAGTGTCTTTGCATACATTAAGTAACCTGCTTAATGCTTACACATATCTAACGTTAAAAGGTCTGAAATATACAAGTGTTTTCCATCACTCTGTACTTCAGATCACACAGGACACAGTTCTCAGAGGCCTCGTGACAAACTGGCACAAACTCAGTGTCCGGACACCAATGAGATAGAAGTCGCAGAACTCTCAATCAATCAATCAATCAATTTTATTTTATATAGCCCTTCGTACATCAGCTAATATCTCGAAGTGCTGTACAGACACCCAGCCTAAAACCCCAAACAGCTAGTAATGCAGGTGTAGAAGCACGGTGGCTAGGAAAAACTCCCTAGAAAGGCCAAAACCTAGGAAGAAACCTAGAGAGGAACCAGGCTATGAGGGGTGGCCAGTCCTCTTCTGGCTGTGCCGGGTGGAGATTATAACAGAACTATGCCAAGATGTTCAAAAATGTTCATAAGTGACAAGCATGGTCAAATAATAATCATGAATAATTTTCAGTTGGCTTTTCATAGCCGATCATCAAGAGTTGAAAAACAACAGGTCTGGGACAGGTGGCGGTTCCATAACCGCAGGCAGAACAGCTGAAACTGGAATAGCAGCAAGGCCAGGCGGACTGGGGACAGCAAGGAGTCACCACGGGCGGCAGTCCCGACGCATGGTCCTAGGGCCCAGGTCCTCCGAGAGAAAGAAAGAGAGAAGGAGAAAATTAGAGAGAGCCAAGATTTTCTAAATGTTCATAAATGACAAGCATGGTCAAATAATAATCAGGAATAAATCTCAGTTGGCTTTTCATAGCCGATCATTAAGAGTTGAAAACAGCAGGTCTGGGACAGGTAGGGGTTCCGTAACCGCAGGCAGAACAGTTGAAACTGGAATAGCAGCAAGGCCAGGTGGACTGGGGACAGCAAGGTGTCATCATGCCCGGTAGTCCTGACGTATGGTCCTAGGGCTCAGGTTCTCAGAGAGAAAAAGAGAACGAGAGAATTAGAGAGAGCATACTTAAATTCACACAGGACACTGGATAAGACAGGAGAAGTACTCCAGGTAACCAACTGACCCTAGCCCCCCGACACATAAACTACTGCAGCATAAATACTGGAGGCTGAGACAGGAGCGGTCAGGAGACAATAAGTCTCACTGTTCTTCTCATTGTTTAATTGAAAGTTGTATCAGCTTCTTATCAGCCAGCATTTGTAATGATGCATATACATAATTGAGAATGTGTATACGAACTTGAATGAAGAAACATCCTTTTCTACTATGCATTTGCTACTACGCCCTTGCATCTAAGATGTAACTTTCTCTTCTATCTTGCATATTGAATGTAAATGCATGCATCCAGAAAAATTCCGGATGAAATTTGTTACTTTGGCCCAGCATGGCCTTGAGTCTCCTCTTTCAAATGCCAAGTCAACTTATCGAGATGACAGGTCTACATAGGATTGTGTTATAAATGAGTCAAATGTAATCATAACCCCTCTTAACTGCCTGTATAAATGCACAAATGTTTTCTTTATAAGTTAAATTAATGCACACAACACATAATTGAGTTATAATGCTGTGTACAGCTTTTCTACATACCCGTAATGGAGCAATCAACAGTAAAGGCATACAGCTCTTACTTTTCTCCAGTGTGTCGGCAAGCTCCTTCTGGTTTATGTTCCTCACGACGTGAAGTGTACTCTTCAGAGCCCCCTCTCTGGCACTGCACTCCTGCTTCTCATCTTCAGAATCCACCACTTCCTCACCCTCCCTCTGACTCTGTTAAGATATGTTATCAAGGTTTAAGATAAAGGATTAAATGATTCTACCCAGAAACTTACCCCTTAGGATTAGAGGTTATGTAGCATGGACAAGGGGTAATTAAAAATGATAACCACTGTGGAAGAGAGGAATGTATGTATATACCGAAAGAAAGCAAAGTAGATCATTAACCTATGTTTGAACCTACCCAGCTATAACTCTGTGGAGATAAAATAAGACAGCGAGAGCCCCTCCAGATTTTCCTTATCTGGGGGGGACTGGAACTGTCAGCTAAGTGGTAATAAAGTGTGGTGAGACTTCAGGAGATAATCCAGATATAGTGTGTAATGTATGTGCGTTAGTGTGTTGGAATGGACTTTTGAATCAGCTTTGTTCTTGTCGGAGAGAAGGAGGGACATTTAGGACGCCATGACGCTATGTGTGGTATATAAACTAATGTACAATGGTATTTTGAGTAGAGCTCTCTCGAGAATAAAGCTATTGATTCATTTGGACACTGGTCTTTGTCTATTTTATGCAAATAAGAATCTTACAAATTCTTAGAAATGGACAGAGTGTTTGCTTTGTTATAATTAAATTGGTTAACGAACATACAGGAAACTAATTCCTATAACAGACTCTCAAAGCCTTCAGGGAGATCTGAACTCAGCATTGTCTTGAACCTCTTCAGCTCTTTCTTCACTAATGTCACGATATTCTGCTCAAGCAACTGAAATAGACAAACTGAAGAAGTTCATATCAGAATCAAATCACACATTTCACATGACAAATTCATGAATGACTGACCAATCAACTTTACAAAATGTATATAATAGGACCACATACACTGAATATGGAGGACACGTCTGTTTGATGAGTCTGTGGAGACTGACCACTGAGAATCTCTGATTCTGATATCTCCTGTTGGTCTCTGTGGACAAAACATGAGCTTACATTCAGCATGCACACAGAAGCAATAATACATAAGAGGGTATGCATGAAATAATTGCAACGATGTGATGTGGTCAAGACTCGTACTGTCAGCATATCATTACATGAATCTGTAAAACAATGATATCTCACATTTGTTCAATGGAAACAACTCCATCTCTGAACCTAAAAGGTGGATCCATAGACTGGTCACTCTTCATCGACACACAGCTGGGTGCCGTGATGGCTGGTCTCTCCTGGTGGACCCTGACAAAAATACAAAGAGACCAGAGCAACTGTAATACAGTAAAACTTTGGTAGTAGTAGCTGTAGCAAAATACTCCAATGAGCAACAATACATCAGTAGTGTTTTTAACACAATGACAAAGTTTACACTTTGACCAAATTAACATCAACCAATTGGTTCTTACCTTTCTACAGTAGACATGTTTCCCTCTTTAAATGTGAGAGGTGGTTCCATAGACAGGTCACTCTTCATGGACACGCAGCTGGGTACAGGGGAGGCTGGTCTCTGCTGCTTTAACCTGTCAAAAGCACAAAGAAACCAGTCAGTTTGTTGTACTCACAGAGACTCATCTGGTTGGCAGGAAACATCAAGAAAAAGGACAATCAGTATGACATAGAAAATATCATGTTCATTATCTACTCTATGTTCTATTAATAAAACACACTTTTGTTCAATGGAAACTTCTCCTTCTCTGAACATGATAGGTGGATCCATAGATGTATCACTCTTCGTGGACACACAGCTGAGTACAGGGGAGGCTGGTCTCTGATGTTCAACCCTGAAAAAAAGCACAAAACTTCTCATTCTTCAGATATAAAAAACACAGAGGTATTTTGTTGCATTTTCTCTCTCTTCGTTCCAGTTCACTTTTATAGTTCTATCTGTTCTCTTAACACGTATGGACCCTAAACTTAATCCAGCATCTGACCAATTACACAAGACTTGAGTTCTGGGTTAGAGTGTTGTAGACTAATTGACCAAGTTGACATTTCGGCCAAATTGACATGGACCAAGTCCACTGGCTTCTTGCCTTTTTTCATTAGAAAGGTTTCCCTCTTTAAACGTGAGAGGTAGGTCACATGGTCACATTTCATGGACACACAGCTGCATACAGGGGAGTTGGGTCTCTCCTGATGGATGGGGCTTTAACACAACAGAGACATACTTTCAGTCTCTAATATATTTTGCCTTATGAAAATGTGAAACAATTTTGTCACTCTTTAAATTGCACACTTATGCACACACACACACACACACACACACACACACACACACACACACACACACACACACACACACACACACACACACACACACACACACACACACACACACACACACACACACACACACACACACACACACACACACACACACACACACACACACACACACACACACACACACACACACACACACATGTCCTACCTCGTAGCTTTAGTGTCATGTACCCCAGAGAGACTAATGTTAGAGGCAGTGCCCCCCTCCTCTCTGTCCCCAGAGAGACTCATTTTAGAGGCAGTGCCCCACTCCCCTCCTCTCTCATCAGACCTACAGTAGAAAACACACAATGAAGAGTGATACACACTTCCTGGATCAAAACTCATACTGTAAAGACTACAGAGACACAATGTCTGGATCAGAACCAAACAGAAAATAACGACACATATTACCTTGAGCAAACAAATACCCATCAAATAAAAACAAACATGGACAGAAATCCTGTTTTGTTTTCGCACTTCAACTATCAGCCAATTTACTGATAACCAAGAACAACAGATTCACTTCCTTTTTGAAAAAATGTTAGACTGAGTAACTGAACTGAAGTAGCAGCACTTACTTCAACATCCATGTATTCACTCTCTCCGCTAGTAGATACACAGACTTCCAGCCATTGCGCTAATGCTAGTTAGCATTGGCTTGCAAAACTACCTCCCTTCATTTATTGATTTAACCTTTATTTAGCTAGGCAAGTCAGTTAAGAACAAATACTTATTTACAATGACAGCCTAGGAACAGTGGGTGAACTGCCTTGATCGGGGGCAGACCACCAGATTTTTACCTTCGCAGTCCAGGGATTTGATCTAGCAACCTTTCAGTTACTGGCCCAACACTCTAACCACTAGGCTACCTGCCGAGAGACATAAGTGGTATCCAAGAGTACATCTGACTCTGGGGAAGTAGATAAAGGGCCTCAGTGCCAAAATCCCGAAGTATCCCTTTCATCTGAAATACTGTACTCTATTTTCTCTGTTCCAATTGCATGAGAATGCACAAATCTATATACTGTACAGTGCATTCGGAAAGTATTTAGACCCCTACACTTTTTCCACATTTTGTTACGTTACAGCCTTATTCTAAAATAAATCGATAAAATAAAATAAAAATCCTCATCACAATACCACATAATGACAAAGCAAAAACATGTTTTTAGGAATTATTGCAAATGTTTTATAAATACAAAGCAGAAATACATTATTTGCATTAGTACTCAGACCCTTTGCTATGAGACTAGAAATTGAGCTCAGGTACTTCCTGTTTCCACTGATCATCCGTGAGATGTTTCTACAACTTGATTGGAGTCCACCTGTGGTAAGTTTAATTGATTGTACATGATTTGGAAAGGCACACACCTGTCTATATGTGGCTGCTGTCATATCATAAGTGCAGGGCGCCAAATTCAAAAAACAGAAATCTCATAATTACAATTCCTCAAACATACAGTGGGGCAAAAAAGTATTTAGTCAGCCACCAATTGTGCAAGTTCTCCGACTTAAAAAGATGAGAGAGGCCTGTAATTTTCATCATAGGTACACTTCAACTATGACAGACAAAATGAGAAAAAAAATCCAGAAAATCACATTGTAGGATTTTTAATGAATTTATTTGCAAATTATGGTGGAAAATAAGTATTTGGTCAATAACAAAAGTTTATCTCAATACTTTGTTATATACCCTTTGTTGGCAATGACAGAGGTCAAACGTTTTCTGTAAGTCTTCACAAGGGTTTCACACACTGTTGCTGGTATTTTGGCCCATTCCTCCATGCAGATCTCCTCTAGAGCAGTGATGTTTTTGGGCTGTTGCTGGGCAACACGGACTTTCAACTCCCTCCAAAGACTTTCTATGGGGTTGAGATCTGGAGACTGGCTAGGCCACTCCAGGGGCCTGTTGCACAAAAGTAGAATTAAGACATCCGGGATAAATGACTCAGCTGAGCTCAATGAAGCCAAAACATGTGCGTCCAGGCTTAATTGGTTGCACAAAGACCAAGCCAGGATGAGCAGACACGGATTCATTAAGCCAGGTGAAACCAATCCTGGATAGGTGCGCGCTCACGGCTCACTCAAATAGACCCCGCCACAGATCACAGATTAACTGATTTACCATGGCAACTAGAGCCGCGTACTTTTCCCCGTCGGAAGCACAAATCCTCATGGAGGCATACGAGGAGGTAAAAGATATAATTAAGAAGAAAGGCAACACCGCCACAGTGATAAAGCAAAGAGAAAAAGCGTGGCAAAGTATTGCAGACCGCCTGAATGCGTAAGTAGTGCACAATTACACACTCACCGCTCCGCTGAAACATCACAATTACAATTCAAATATTTAATTCACATCTCCAAAAATGCAGTTGTACTGTAATTATGAAACGGTTAAATTTTTAATTGAAATGCACTGCAGATATGAGTGAAATTGTGTAAAGTAACTCCATCACACTGTATAAAGCTATGATAAATTTTTTGATATTTTTACTGAAAACAAGACAAAAATACCAAGTAATTTTTTGCAGTGTGACTCCATTAAATGTGTGTGTGTGTGTGTGTGTGTGTGTGTGTGTGTGTGTGTGTAGATTAAACATGAACGGGCCAAAACGGACATGGCAGCAGGTCAAAATCAAATACAAGAACATTCTGCAGAATGGTATGGTCCCTGACTAATATTTAACAAAGCACAAGCATATATTGTACCCAGAAGGTGCCTGCTCACACATTGTCTGTACTGTTTTAGCAGTGAAAAAGAATACCCACAGACAAGGCACGGGTGGTGGGTCACCAAAGGCTGACCTTACCCCAGCAGAGGACATGGCCTTGGAGCTAAATAAAGGCAGGCCCGTCTTAGAGGGGATCCCTGGGGGGAAAGAGACGAGCATAGGTTCCTCCCAAGATGCCACCCGCTTCATTCAAGGTATGTCCTTCCATCTCTACATGGGATACAACCACATTCATATTGAATCAATTTGGACTGTCTGACTTTGGTTTACCTATTGCCTTGCAGTGTCTGGCAGCACTGTGTTCCTGTTAGAGCCACCAGCACAAGCACCAGACGATGCTGATCCAGTGAGTACTCCATCAAAGGCATACTGTAGGCCTGGCATGTCTTGTCTACTAGCTTCAATATGAATCCGATTAAATGTGATAGGGTGAAGGCCCCAGTGCAGCAGCAACAGCACATGATGGAGACGATGATGAGGAGGAGACCATCTCTCTGGATTCCAGAAGGCATGAGGTATCATGTTAAGACTGTGAAAGTACTATTTACTCTACAATGGTGAGGAGTCCTCATCAAAATCAAAAAATCTAATTTCTTTTACAGGACCCAGATGCTATACAGTGGGAAAACCAGCCTGGCAACATAGTGCGTATTAATAAAAGGACACCACATCCTGCCAAATTCCAGCTGCGCTAATTGTATTGTGTTCACAGAGCTCACAAGCTATCAGAAAGTTGTATGGCAACCACCTCCGGCGCCAAATAGAACTGGCAGACATAGACATTCAGTACAAGAAGAAAAAGATGGAAAATCTTGCACTGGAGTCCGAAATAAAAAAGAGGACAATTAGGAAACTGGACCTTGAAATAAAAAAACTTGAGAGGGAGGTGAGATATGCCTTCAATGTACACTGTATGCTAACTGTAACACAAATGTATTAATCATTATTTTTCTTTCCTCCCCCAGCTCCAAGAAGATGACACAGCTCAAAATAAAAATTAGGTATATTCTCGTAAAGTCAAGTGAGCCATGACATATGAGCTCTTATTGTGAGCACACAGGACGGTGGCATCTTTCTAAGGTTTTTTTTATTTTCCCAGCAATCAGTACAACCAAGTCATCGTTATAAGGCATCGCCCTCTTTTGCCCACCCCCCCAGCACCAGGTGTGGCCACTAGCCTATATGAAGGCCCAAAATTGTGTGTTCCTTTCTGCTCTGACAATGGCATGCCCATTCGTGCGAGATGTGGTGGATGAAGAAGCACTTGTGCTGAGGAGAGCCTTCAGGCGAGAAAGGGTCTTCAGGGACCGGTTGGACCCACTGGCCTTCCCTGATGACCATCTATATGAAAGATACAGGTTTTCTGCAGATGGCATCAGGTATCTATGCAGACTACTGGGTCCCAGGATTAAGCACCGCACTGCACGGAGCCATGCACTGAGTGTGGAGCAAATGGTTTGTGTGGCCTTGCGCTTTTTTGCTAGTGGAGCCTTCCTGTACTCAGTGGGGGATGCAGAACAGCTGAACAAGGCCACAATTTGCCGCACAATAAGGAGTGTGTGTCTGGCTATCAAAGCATTAGCAGATGTCTTCATCTCCTTCCCTGGCCACAGAAGACTCTGTGACATCAAAGAGGAGTTCTATAGGATTGCAGGTAAGAGGATCTACAAATTACAGGACAACTGTTAACACATAGTAGGATACTCATTACTTTGTGTGACAGGTTTCCCCAATGTCATTGGTGCAGTGGACTGCACACACATAAGGATAAAAGCCCCCTCAGGTGCCCATGAGGCCGATTTTGTGAATAGGAAATCCTTTCACAGCATTAATGTTCAGGTGAACATAACTTTTTGATATTGTCCATTGACGAACACTCTGCATTGCCAGTGATGTGCATTGATTGGTGTAATATTCCTCATCTTATGATTTCAGATGGTCTGCAATGCTGACTGTGTGATCAGCAATGTTGTGGCAAAATGGCCTGGCTCAGTCCATGACTCCAGAATCTTTCGGCCCTCTGAAATCTATCAGTGCCTATCACAAGGTAAGCCACACAACCCCTATTTATAACCATCATGGCTGTGTCAAGAATATCACTGTGTTTATGAGGTAGTAATGATGAGATTTTGTGTTGACAGGTGAATTCTCTGGTGTGTTGCTGGGAGACAGGGGGTATGGCTGCCAGCCTTTTCTCCTGACACCTTTCACAGACCCCCAGGAAGCACAGCAGGCCTACAACCATGCCCATGCCAGGACCAGGGCCAGAGTTGAAATGACCTTTGGCCTCCTGAAGGCACGCTTTCACTGCCTTCACAAATTAAGGGTCAGCCCTGTTAGGGCATGTGATATTACTGTGGCTTGTGCTGTCCTCCACAATGTGGCCTGCCTGAGGAAGGAGAGGGCCCCCAGAGTGCCACCAGCCATGGACTGGGACAATCCGGCAATCTTCCCTGATGACGACAGTGGTCGGCTGCTGAGGGACCAATATGTGTTGAATTATTTTAGTTAGTATGTGTGCTTTCAATTTTGGTTAAATATGTCCTGCGGTGGCAGAGGAATTTGGGGTTTTTTGGGTTTGTTTTTTGACGAATTTGGCCTCTTATGATGTTTGTGCGGTATACTGTGTGTAATACAAGGCTGCAGGGAGGCTACTGCATCCATTCATTTGTCTGTTCAGTTGATGTGTATGGATTTGTCCTGCATTTATTTTAGTGTGCAGACATGCAGGGTGTGTTATATACAGACCTTTGAATGTGTATGTATCATTTTGTATAATATGCTTGGATTCTGTGCTTTCCATCTTGTAGAGTCACTGTGACGTCAGTTTCGAAAGGAGCTGATGGTTTACCTGCTTTGTTTTGTCCTTATTCAATAAAGGAACATAATGTTACACATTGTGTTTTTATATTCATATGGAATGTGTATTTGTTTATATGACAGAGTACTAGGGCCACACTGAAGAAAAAGGATAAAGTCATAAATTTATGAGGCTGGTTCTTTCTGCAGAAAAGCTACATATTGTTTTTACAGTTTTGATACTTATGACAATGTGATACTTAATATTCTGGCACATCAGCATGTCTTTGTTTATGAAACCATACTGAAGTACAATTTCACGAAATGCCCCACATCTGTCATTTTAACAACTGTCCTCCTTTAAAACAACTGGTTACAATATTATGACTTGTGTTTTTTTCCCCTCTGTGGCCCTAATATTCTATCATTTTATATATAGCCTTATAGTCTATGGGAAACTGTAAATTATCTAATGATAGCAACATCATCTAAAAATCATTTTTTATCCAAAATCATTGAAATTAATGATCACAAACGTTTAAATAATAACAGTGGGTCTAGTTATATGTGATAACAATGTATAGTGAGCAGTGAAATAACTATTGGTTTCCATTTGTGGTGACTGCTGACTGACATTAGGGATGAGATTAAATAGATCCTGGAATTTAGCCTGGTCTGGAGCAGGCTAGCTCCACAGAATAAATCTCCATGGTAATTTATACCATAACATATCCTCCTGCCCCCTATCCATCTTTAGTGCAACCGGATTACGGATCAATTGAGCCAGGATCACCAAGATATCCTGGCTTAATCCCTTATCCTAGTTTTGTGCAACAGGCCCCAGGACCTTGAAATGCTTCTTACGAAGCCACTCCTTCGTTGCCCGGGCGGTGTGTTTGGGATCATTGTCATGCTGAAAGACCCAGCCACGTTTCATCTTCAATGCCCTTGCTGATGGAAGGAGGTTTTCACTCAAAATCTCACGATACATGGCCCCATTCATTCTTTCCTTTACACGGATCAGTCGTCCTGGTCCCTTTGCAGAAAAGCAGCCCCAAAGCATGATGTTTCCACCCCCATGCTTCACAGTAGGTATAGTGTTCTTAGGATGCAACTCAGCATTCTTTGTCCTCCAAACACGACGAGTTGAGTTTTTACCAAAAAGTTCTATTTTGGTTTCATCTGACCATATGTCATTCTCCCAATCTTCTTCTGGATCATCCAAATGCTCTCTAGTAAACTTCAGACGGGCCTGGACATGTACTGGCTTAAGCAGGGGGACACGTCTGGCACTGCAGGATTTGAGTCCCTGGCGGCGTAGTGTGTTAATGATGGTAGGCTTTGTTATTTTGGTCCCAGCTCTCTGCAGGTCATTCACTAGGTCCCCCCGTGTGGTTCTGGGATTTTTGCTCACCGTTCTTGTGATCATTTTGACCCCACGGGGTGAGATCTTGCGTGGAGCCCCAGATCGAGGGAGATTATCAGTGGTCTTGTATGTCTTCCATTTGCTAATAATTGCTCCCACAGTTGATTTCTTCAAACCAAGCTGCTTACCTATTGCAGATCCAGTCTTCCCAGCCTGGTGCAGGGCTACAATTTTGTTTCTGGTGTCCTTTGACAGCTCTTTGGTCTTGGCCATAGTGGAGTTTGGAGTGTGACTGTTTGAGGTTGTGGACAGGTGTCTTTTATACTGATAACAAGTTCAAACAGGTGCCATTAATACAGGTAACGAGTGGAGGACAGAGGAGCCTCTTAAAGAAGAAGTTACAGGTCTGTGAGAGCCAGAAATCTTGCTTGTTTGTAGGTGACCAAATACTTATTTTCCACCATAATTTGCAAATAAATTCATTAAAAATCCTACAATGTGAATTTCTGGATTTTTTTTCTCATTTTGTCTGTCATAGTTGAAGTGTACCTATGATGAAAATTACAGGCCTCTCTCATCTTTTTAAGTGGGAGAACTTGCACAATTGGTGGCTGACTAAATACTTTTTTGCCCCACTGTACATGTGTCTTATATCATTTTAAATGTATTATTGTTGTTAATTCCACCAAAGTGTCCGATTTCAAATATGCTTTTCAGCGAAAGCACTACAAACGATTATGTTAGGTCACCATCAAACTACAATAAGCACAGCCCTTTTTCCAGCGAAAGATAGCAGTCAGAAAAGCAGAAATAGAGATAAAATGAATCACTAACCTTTGATTATCTTCATCAGATGACACTCATAGGACTTCATGTTACACAATACATGCATGTTTTGTTTGATAAAGTTCATATTTATAACAAAAAATCTGAGTTTACATTGGCGCGTTACATTCACTAGTTCCAAAAACATCCAGTGATAGTGCATAGCCACATCGTTTCAACAGAAATACTCATCATAAATGTAGATGATAATACAAGTTATACACATGGAATTATAGATATACCTCTCCTTAATGCAACCGCTGTGTCAGATTTCAAAAAAACTTTATGGAAAAAGAAAATCATGCAATAATCTGAGACGGAGCTCAGAACAATAGCCAAATTAGCCGCCATGTTGGACTCAACAGAAACCAGAAAATACATGATAAATATTTCCTTACCTTTGATGAACTTCATCAGAATGCAGTCCTAGGAATCCCAGGTCCACAATAAATGCTTGATTTGTTCGATAATGTCCGTTATTTATGTCCAATTAGCTACTTTGGTTCGCGCCTTCGGTAAACAATTCCACAGTCAGAAAGCGCCTCCACTATAACGTGACGAAATGTCCAAATGTTCCGTAACAGTCAGTAGAAACATGTCAAACGATGTACTGAATCAATCTTTAGAATGTTGTTAACATACATCTGAATAACGTTCCAACCGGAGAATTAGATTGACTTCAGAAGAGCGATGGAACGGACGTCCTACTCATGTGAAGGCGCATGGTGAATGCCTGATCAGTTCGTGGAAGTGATTACTCATTCCTGTCTCCTTCGGCCCCCCTTCACATTAGAGTCATCAGACAAAGTTCTGTTGACTGTTGACATCTAGTGGAAGCCGTAGGAAGTGAAGACTCATTTATATCTCTCTGTATTTTCAATTGAGAGCTTGGTTGAAAATCTGACACCTCAGAAACAATTCAAACAGGAAGTGGAACTTCTCAGGTTTTTGCCTGCCATATGAGTTCTGTTATACTCACAGACATAATTCAAACAGTTTTAGAAACTTCAGAGTGGTTTCTATCCAATATGAATAATAATATGCATATATTAGCAACTGGGACTAAGGAGCAGGCCGTTTAATATGGGCACCTCTGTGCACCTTTCATCCAAGCTACTCAATACTGCCCCTGCAGCCATAACAAGTTAAGCATGTCCCAGTTTAGGTCACCTAACAGTACGAACTCTGAAGATAGATGTGGGGGTTATTAATTCACATATGGTGTCCAGGGCACAGCTGGGGGCTGAAGGGGGTCTATAACAAGCGGAAACGGTGAGAGACTTGTTTCTGGAAAGGGTTAACCTCTACATCACCAGAGGAACAGAGTTGGAGTAGGATAAGGGTACAGCTAAAGGCTATAAGAACTGGTCGTCTAGTGCATTCGGAACAGAGAGTAAAAGGAGCAGATTTCTGGGCGCGGAAGAATAGATTCAAGGCATAATGGACAGACAAGGGTATGGTAGGATGTGAGTACATCGGAGGAAAACCTAGGCATTGAGTGACGATGAGAGAGGTTTTGTCTCTAGAGGCACCATTTAAGCCAGGTGAGGTCACCTGGCATATTGAGCGTATTAACAACACAGACAAACCTTGTATAAAATATGTTCAATTTGTACCTTTAAAACAACGTTAGATCTTCAACGTTATATCCACATCAGCTAACCTTTGGTCTCCCATCCGGTTTTAACCAAGCCCTGCTTAACTGTGATTTTTGTCACTGACTGTTACCAATGTGCTATCGTGACAATGATTGGTGAGATCTCCATTTAATAACAAAAAATATTTACTGTAGCTATCAAAGTCAATCCACAAAGAGTAGGTTTAGCAAAGCAAATGAAATGTGACCATTCTTTATCACTCATGCTGTATATCATTAATCATGCTATTTAGGGCTATATAGCATTTGCAGCTATTGACATCAACAGCTATTGCTTAAATTAAACACAGAATTAATCTAAAATAGACCATACAAATGTAATGATATTTAGTGATGTTACATTTACATTTTACATTTAAGTTATTTAGCAGAAGCTCTTATCCAGAGCGACTTACAAATTGTTAAATTGTGTTTGGTTCTCAACGGAACCAAATATCAACATTTGAAGGAGATAACTTACTTTATTGTTTTCTTCTCTCAAGATGATTTTTTCTCTATCCTCTCAAAATGGAACCTGAATAAGAACAGATGTACTTTCGGTTTAAGCTCAGCTGTCTTCCCACCCCACCCTGATAAAAGAGTGTTGTGTTAATATCAAACATTAGATGGCAGAAAACACCTGTTCTGACTAGACTTTTTTTTGTAATTTATTGTGGATTTATTGGTGGTGACAGTGTTTCCTAGCCTCAGTGCAGTGGGCAGCTGGGAGGAGGTGCTCTTATTCTCCATGGACTTTACAGTGTCCCAGAACTTTTTGGGAGTTTGTGCTGCAGGATGCAAATTTCTGTTTGAAAATGCTAGCCTTTGCTTTACTAACTGCCTGTGTATATTGGTTCCTGACTTCCCTGAAAAGATGTATATCGCGGGGGCTATTTGATGCTATTGCATTATTACCCCACAGGATGTTTTTGTGCTGGTCAAGGGCAGTCAGGTCTGGAGTGAACCACGGGCTATATCTGTTCCTGGTTCAACATTTTTGTTAATGGGGCATGCTTATTTAAGATGGTGAGGAAAGCACTTTTAAAGAGTAACCAGGCATCTTCTACTGACGGAATGAGGTCAATATCCTCATCCCAAACCATCTCAACTGGGTTGAGGCTGGGTGATTGTGGAGGCCAGGTCATCTGATACAGCACTCCATTACTCTCCTTCATGGTCAAATAGCCCTACATAGCCTGGTGTGTTGGGTCATTGTCCTGTTGAAAAACAAATGATAGCTCCACTAAGCGCAAACCAGATGTGATGGCGTATCGCTGCAGAATGTTGTGGGTGCCATGCTGGTTAAGTGTACCTTGAAATCTAAGTAAATCACTAACAGTGTCAGCAGCAAACACCCCCCCACACCATCACACCTCCTCCTCCATGCTTCATGGTGGGAACCACACATGTGGAGATGCTCCATTCACCTTCTCTGTGTCTCACAAACACATGGCAGTTGGATTTTGCGACTGCACTTTTAGAAACTTTAAAAGTTCTTGACATTTTCCGGATGGACTGACCTTCATATCTTAAAGTAACGATGGACTGTTGTTTCTCTTTAATTATTTGAGCAGTTCTTGCCATAATATGGACTTGGTATTTGACCAAATAGGGCTATCTTCTGTATACCACCCCTGCCTTGTAACAACACAACTGATTGGCTCAAACGCATTAAGAAGGAAAGAAATTCCACAAATTAACTTTTAACCAGGCACCCCTGTTTTGAGAGAATGCCAAGAGTGTGCAAAGCTGTAATCAAGGCAAAGGATGGCTACTTTGAAGAATCTCAAATATAATATATATTTTGATTTGTTAAACTTTTTTGGTCACTACATGATTCCATATGTGTTATTTCATAGTGTTTATGTCTTCACTATTATTCTACAATGTAGAAAATAGTAAAAATAAAGAAAAATCCTTGAATGGGTAGGTGTGTCCTGAGGCCCATTGTCCTGCCATTCATCTGCTGCCATCACCTCATGTTTCAGCATGATAATGCACGGCCCCATGTCACACAGATCTGTACACAATTCCTAGACGCTGAAAATGCCCTAGTTCTTCCATGGTCTGCATACTCATCAGACATGTCACCCATTGAGCATGTTTGGGATGCTCTGGATCGACTTGTACGACAGAGTGTTCCAGTTCCTGTCAATATTCAGCAACTTCACACAGCCATTGAAGAGTAGTAGATCAACATTCCACAGGCCACAATCAACAACCTGATCAACTGTATACGAAGGAGATGTGTTGCGGTGCATGAGGCAAATGGTGGTCACACCAAATACTGACTGGTTTTCTGATCCAAGCCCCGACCTTTTTTGGGGGGGGTCTCTGTGACCAACAGATGCATATCTGTATTCCCAGTCATGTGAAATCCATAAATTAGAGCCTAATGAATTTATTTAAATTGACTATTTTCCTTAAATGAACAGTAACTCAGTAAAATCATTGAAATTGCTGCATGTTGTGTTTATATTTTTGTTCAGTGTATATATTAATTATTTATTGTCAATTTCGACCAGCCCATCCCAATAGAAGATGGCCGGCCCTTCTGGCATTTTCCAGAATTGCCAGACGGCCAATCCACCCATGGCTAACACTATGGTGTCCAAGGGGCCGGGGTTCCGGTCTAGAAGCCCCATTTAGACTGCTCCTACAGTTTTTCTTCGGTACTGCAGTTTAACTGACGCCCGCCCCAGAAAGACAATTTCCGTACACGACCACATAGAGAAGTCAGATTCAAAAATTCCTAATAAGACACTTTAGTCATCACCTTTGTGCACAAAACTTCCATTAAATTTGTTATCAAGTGATAAATGATGCTGGCTCATCTAACCAATAGGTGGCGCTATCACCGGTCCTAGGTTGGTAACCGTTCTGTGAGAAATAGAGATAGTTAGTTGAGTATTGGTCTCCATGATAGATAGTGGTGTAAATCAGTTCCTAATAAATGACAAGCAAAGATTACATCCTGTGTCCTCCAATTATATGTTGGTCTATTTAAGATATTACAAAATTATTAAAATAATTAATAATAAAATAATAAAAGCCCACTCACAGCCAAAGATATTAACATTTTCTATTCAATGTCTGCCATGTTTTTGGATGATGTGATGATGTCCGCGTCGCTCGCGTCGCTCCCTGTGCGCACTGAGTGCTAGTACACATGTGATATTGGTCCGTTTAAACCGGATGCAACCCGGATATAGACGTCCATAAATTGGCGTATGCGAAAACCTTGAAAACAATGGTCGGACATCTTGAACGCAGTCTCCAATTCTTATTATACCTCAGTGATTGTGTCCCGTCTCCTTATTCTTACATGGTGTCAGAAGTAAAAACTGTGACGTTGATTGCCAATCTGTCTCCTGAAACTAGCTAATCTAATGTCATCCTCAGGGAGTGTGGACATTTACATTTACAAGCGAAAGGGAACCAGAGATGTTGTGCAAACGAACAACACTTTTATACATGCTAGCTGAAGTCGTGAGGAAGCCCAGCAGCAGCATGTGTCTGATCACAGGCTGACTGTGTGTGTGGAGTCTTGGTTGCTAGGCACCGCTGGGCCCTCACGGAGCAGCACGGTCGTCACTAGCTTCCATGGCCATAGTTATGGATAGTTCTACAATTTCTCTTTTTAAAATTGTCTTTGAAACCTAACCCTAAATGTAACCTTAAAGAGATTTTCCTATAATTGTGTATACATTTTAGCAAGTAGCTCTGAAAGTAGCGCTCACGAGCCAAAAGTGGTCCCCGAAAATTGCGTACAATCTCACATATGTGCAGATTTGTGCACCCTTACATTGCTCTCTCTTTGCTCTGTTGTGGGTGCATCATGTGCATCTTGCTAGCTGTCCCTTATATGGCAGTGGCAGTTGTACATATAATCAATGAATCAATAAAATGTATTTAGAAAGCTCTTTTTACATCAGCAGATGTCACAAAGTGCTTGTACAGAAACCCAGTGTCACGACTTCTGCCGAAGTTGGTCCCTCTCCTTGTTCGGGCGGCGTTCGGAGGTCGACGTCACCGACCTTCTAGCCATCGCTGATCCTCTTTTCATTTTCCATTGGTTTTGTCTTGTCTTCCATCACACCTGGTTTCAATCCCATCAATTACATGTTGTGTATTTAACCCTCTGTTTCCCCTCATGTCTTTGTCAGTGATTGTTTGTTGTATGTTTTGTGCAAGTCATGTTCTGGTGTCATGTTCTGGTGTCATGTTCTGGTGTGCGACGGGTTTTGCACCCTTGTATAATATTTTTGTATATATTGGTTTTCGGAGTTCTTTATTAAACTGCTCCGTTTTTACCAAGTTCACTCTTCTGCGCCTGACTTCCCTGCCACCAGCATGCACCCATTACACCCAGCCTAAAACCCCAAACAGAAAGCAATGCAGATGTAGAAACACGTTAGCTATAATTCACCCAGAGCCCTTTGACTTGGATGGATGAGGAGCCCTTTGACGAAGATGGATGAGGAGATTTGAGAGGTTTCGTATGGCATCAGGACTGAATACAGAACCAGAGGAATATCAGGTGAACTCTCTTAAATATGCTATGGAGGATGATGATGATATTTTGGGAGTATCAATGGACTGATGCAGATAAAAATACAGTGCTTTCGGAAATATTCAGACCCCTTGACTTTTTCCACATTTTGTTACGTTACAGCCTTATTCAAAAATGTATTTAAAAAAAAAATTCCCTCGTCAATCTACACAATTCCCCATAATGACAAATACCTTATTTACATAAGTATTCAGACCCTTTACTCAGTACTTTGTTGAAGCAGCTATGGCAAATACATTTGCTAGATTTTCTAAAAAACAGTTTTTTCTTTGTCATTATGGGGTATTGTGTGTAGATTGACGGGGGCAATTTCATCCATTTTAGAATACGGCTGTAACTTAACAAAATGTGGAAAAAGTAAAGGGGCCTGAATACTTTCCGAATACACTGTAAGTATGATGCAGAAAAAGCATTTGAGCAGCACTGTGTAGAAATGTATGTATTTTTTTGGGAGAGAGAGAGTTTCATTCAACATGAGATGTCAAGATGAGGGAGAGAGTGCAGAGGCATTCATCACAGCTGTACACGAGCTGGCTGAGCATGGTAACGGTGGAATGCTCAAAGAAGAACTGATAAGAGACAGAATTGTTGTCGGAATAATAGACTGTCAGAGGCTGTCAGAAAAGCTACAGTTCGACTCAGACGTGACACGGGCAAAAGCTATTCAAAGAGTCAGACAAAAGTGAAACTGTAAAGAAACAGCAAACATTACCGCGCCGCACAGCAATTCAGTAAGAGGAGTAACCACTACAAATGTGGATCCCATCAAAGCGAAATGGAATAAAATTCCAACAAAGTGCACGGACAACATACAAAAGGCAAAACAAGACGTGAAAATCTAAGTGAAAAGGAGTGCAAAAGATGTAGAGGAGGACGAGAACATAGATGGAAGGACTGTCCAGCCAACGAGGCTGACTGTAGAGAAAGTGTTGCAAGAAGGGACATTATGCAGCTGTGCTGCTCAAGCTGTATACACAGTCACAACAGGCGGAGCCCACCACTGAAGCACAAGCCCATGCTTTCCTAAGTGTAGGGTCCTTGGAAGGTACACAGCAGTGGATGGAGGAAATTCATCTGAATGGGGATGACATCAGCTTCAAACTTGACACAGGAGTAGCTGTGACGGCCATATACTTCAAACAACAGAATGATGGCAGTCTGGTGAGACCAACCAAGATTCTATACGGGCCGGGGCACAATCTGCTTGCCGTGAATGGATGCTTTAACAGCAAGTTGATAGCAAAATAGCACAACAGAACAAGAGGTGTACATCGTAGCAGGACTGACACAACCACTCCTAAGCTTACCAGCCATAGAGGCCCTACAGTTAGTACACAGAATCAAAGAAGTGACACGACTTCGCTGCCGTCTATCCGTCGGACTTTCAAGGACTGGGGAAACTCCAAGAGTCATACAAGGTAGAGCTCCACAACGTGTTCCGTTCCACTTGAGAGACAAAGTATATAGAGACCTGGGCAGGATGGAGAACATGGATGTCATATACATGAGCAAAAGCAATTGGTTTTCTACCTGAAGTTGCAACGAAAATGTGATCCATTGAATAAACACAAGAGACTAGCAACATGGATAAAAGGGTGTGGTGACAGTAGCAGGAACAGCGGCATCTAGTGGGCAAAACTTTGTACTTTCACACCAATTTATAGTAAAGAACACAAGTGACTTCAGTGGCTAATTTCTCTGAACAGAGGGAAAAAACATCACCAGATTCACAGGGATAAATTCATATAAAGGTTGAAGAAGCAATACTCCAAGCAGCAGCACCATACTAGTTGTCAGACGTAGATAACTGATACTGTACAGTATACTAGTTGTTGGGGTGGGATTGGTGTGAGGTGTGGGGTTCTGTGGGTGACTTTTGATCATTTTATTGGATTCCTCACGTCTTACTCATTGTAAGGAAGAATTATGGTCCAAATCAGACGTTAGGTACTATATTTATTGAAGACTTGTCACGATCGTCTTTCAGTGAAAGAGAGGACCAAGGCGCAGCGTGATATAGATACATCTTCTTTTATTTGAGAAGATGAAAAACGAACACGAACACTATACAAACTAAACAAAAACGACCGTGAAGCTACAAACGAAAGTGCACAAGCTACTAACGTCAAACATAGACAATTACCCACAACCTACAGTGGGGAGAACAAGTATTTGATACACTGCCGATTTTGCAGGTTTTCCTACTTACAAAGCATGTAGAGGTCTGTAATTTTTATCATAGGTACACTTCAACTATGAGAGACGGAATCTAAAACAAAAATCCAGAAAATCACATTGTATGATTTTTAAATAATTAATTTGCATTTTATTGCATGACATAAGTATTTGATACATCAGAAAAGCAGAACTTAATATTTGGTACAGAATCCTTTGTTTGCAATTACAGAGATCATACGTTTCCTGTAGTTCTTGACCAGGTTTGCACACACTGCAGCAGGGATTTTGGCCCACTCCTCCATACAGACCTTCTCCAGATCCTTCAGGTTTCGGGGCTGTCGCTGGGCAATACAGACTTTCAGCTCCCTCCAAAGATTTTCTATTGGGTTCAGGTCTGGAGACTGGCTAGGCCACTCCAGGACCTTGAGATACTTCTTACGGAGCCACTCCTTAGTTGCCCTGGCTGTGTGTTTCGGGTCGTTGTCATGCTGGAAGACCCAGCCACGACCCATCATCAATGCTCTTACTGAGGGAAGGAGGTTGTTGGCTAAGATCTCGCAATACATGGCCCCATCCATCCTCCCCTCAATACGGTGCAGTCATCCTGTCCCCTTTGCAGAAAAGCATCCCCAAAGAATGATGTTTCCACCTCCATGCTTCACGGTTGGGATGGTGTTCTTGGGGTTGTACTCATCCTTCTTCTTCCTCCAAACACGGCGAGTGGAGTTTAGAGCAAAAAGCTCTATTTTTGAATCATCAGACCACATGACCTTCTCCCATTCCTCCTCTGGATCATCCAGATGGTCATTGGCAAACTTCAGACGGGCCTGGACATGCGCCTGCTTGAGCAGGGGGACCTTGTGTGCGCTGCAGGATTTTAATCCATGACGGCGTAGTGTGTTACTAATGGTTTTCTTTGAGACTGTGGTCCCAGCTCTTTTCAGGTCATTGACCAGGTCCTGCCGTGTAGTTCTGGGCTGATCCCTCACCTTCCTCATGATCATTGATGCCCCACGAGGTGAAATCTTGCATGGAGCCCCAGACCGAGGATGATTGACCGTCATCTTGAACTTCTTCCATTTTCTAATAATTGCGCCAACAGTTGTTTCCTTCTCACCAAGCTGCTTGCCTATTGTCCTGTAGCCCATCCCAGCCTTGTGCAGGTCTACAATTTTATCCCTGATGTCCTTACACAGCTCTCTGGTCTTGGCCATTGTGGAGAGGTTGGAATCTGTTTGATTGAGTGTGTGGACAGGTGTCTTTCATACAGGTAACGAGTTCAAACAGGTGCAGTTAATACAGGTAATGAGTGGAGAACAGGAGGGCTTCTTAAAGAAAAACTAACAGGTCTGTGAGAGACGGAATTCTTACTGGTTGGTAGGTGATCAAATACTTATGTCATGCAATAAAATGCAAATTAATGATTTAAAAATCATACAATGTGATTTTCTGGATTTTTGTTTTAGATTCCGTCTCTCACAGTTGAAGTGTACCTATGATAAAAATTACAGACCTCTACATGCTTTGTAAGTAGGAAAACCTGCAAAATCGGCAGTGTATCAAATACTTGTTCTCCCCACTGTACCTAATGCCTATGGATGCCTAAATATGACTCCCAATCAGAGACAACGATAGACAGCTGTCTCTAATTGAGAACCAATTTAGGCAACCATAGACTTACCTAAACACCTACACTGAACACAACCCCATAAACTCTACCAAACCCCCCTAGACAATACAAACACCCTCGACTAGACAAAAACACACAAACATCCCCCATGTCACACCCTGACCTAACTAAAATAATAAAGAAAACAAAGATAACTAAGGCCAGGGCGTGACAGTACCCCGCCCCAAAGGTGCGGACTCCGGCCGCAAAACCTGACACAGAAGGGGAGGGTCCGGGTGGGCCTTCCTACGGCGGTGGCTCGGGTGCGGGACGTGGACCCCACTCCACCATAGTCAATACCCGCTTTGGTGGCGCCTCTGGAACGGCGACCCTTGCAGCGAGTCCCGGACTGAAGACCATCCCAGAGGGCGCCACTGGATGGAGGGGCGGCTCCGGACGGAGGGGCGGCTCCGGACGGAGGGGCGGCTCCGGACTGAGGGGCGGCTCCGGACTGAGGGGCGGCTCCGGACGGAGGGGCGGCTCCGGACTGAGGGGCGGCTCCGGACTGAGGGGCGGCTCCGGACTGAGGGGCGGCTCATGACTGGAGGGCGGCTCATGACTGGAGGGCGGCTCATGACTGGAGGGCGGCTCATGACTGGAGGGCGGCTCATGACTGGCGGGCGGCTCATGACTGGCGGGCGGCTCATGACTGGCGGGCGGCTCAGGCAGCTCCTGACTGGCGGGCGGCTCTAGCTGCCCCTGACTGGCGGGCGGCTCTGGCTGCCCCTGACTGGCGGGCGGCTCTGGCTGCCCCTGACTGGCGGGCGGCTCTGGCTGCCCCTGACTGGCGGGCGGCTCTGGCTGCCCCTGACTGGCGGGCGGCTCTGGCTGCCCCTGACTGGCGGGCGGCTCTGGCTGCCCCTGACTGGCGGGCGGCTCTGGCTGCCCCTGACTGGCGGGCGGCTCTGGCTGCTCTTGACTGGCGGGCGGCTCTGGCTGCTCCTGACTGGCGGGCGGCTCTGGCTGCTCCTGACTGACGGACGGCTCTGAAGGCTCAGGACAGACGGACGGCTTTGAAGGCTCAGGACAGACGGACGGCTTTGAAGGCTCAGGACAGACGGACGGCTTTGAAGGCTCAGGACAGACAGGCAGCTCAGACGGGGCTGGGCAGACGGGCAGCTCAGACGGCGCTGGGCAGACGGGCAGCGCAGGCGGCGCTGGGCAGACGGACAGCTCAGACGGCGTTGGGCAGGCGGGCAGCGCAGGCGACGCTGGGCAGACGGACAGCGCAGACGGCGCTGGGCAGACGGGCAGTGCAGGCGACGCTGGGCAGACGGGCAGCGCAGACGGCGCTGGGCAGACGGCAGACTCTGGCAGGCTGAGGCGCACAGTGGGCCTGGTGCCGGAACTGGTGGTACCGGGCTAAGGACACGCACCTCAAGGCTAGTGCGGGGAGCAGCAACAGGGCGCACAGGACTCTGGAGACGCACAGGAGGCTTGGTGCGTGGTGCCGGAACTGGTGGTACTGGGCTGGAGACACGCACCACAGGGCGAGTGCGTGGAGGAGGAACAGGGCTCTGGAGACACACTGGAAGCCTGGTGCGTGGTGTTGGCACTGGTGGTACTGGGCTGGGGCGGGGAGGTGGCGCCGGATATACCGGACCGTGCAGGCGTACTGGCTCCCTTGAGCACCGAGCCTGCCCAACCTTACCTCGTTGAATGCTCCCCGTAGCCCGACCAGTGCGGGGAGGTGGAATAACCCGCACTGGGCTGTGTTGGCGAACCGGGGACACCATGCGTAAGGCTGGTGCCATGTATGCCGGCCCGAGGAGACGCACTGGAGACCAGACGCGTTGAGCCGGCTTCATGGCACCTGGCTCAATGCCCAATCTAGCCCGGCCGATACGAGGAGCTGGAATGTACCGCACCGGGCTATGCACACGTACAGGAGACACTGTGCGCTCTACCGCATAACACGGTGTCTGCCCGTACTCTCGCTCTCCACGATAAGCACGGGGAGTTGGCGCAGGTCTCCCACCTGACTTCGCCACACTCCCTAGTAGCCTCCCCCAAGAAATGTTTGGGTTTGACTCTCAGGCTTCCAGCCTCGCTTCCTTGCTGCCTCCTCATACCGCTTCCTCTTGGCTTTAGCTGCCCCCAGCTCTTCACGAGGGAGGCGATATTCTCCCGGTTGTACCCAAGGTCCCTTACCGTCCAGTATTTCTTCCCAAGTCCATGAATCCTGTATTCGCTGCTCCTGCTGCTGCTTATCACGCTGCTTGGTCCTGGTATGGTGGGTAATTCTGTCACGATCGTCTTTCAGTGAAAGAGAGGACCAAGGCGCAGCGTGATATAGATACATCTTCTTTTATTTGAGAAGATGAAAAACGAACACGAACACTATACAAACTAAACAAAAACGACCGTGAAGCTACAAACGAAAGTGCAGACACAAGCTACTAACGTCAAACATAGACAATTACCCACAACCTACCTAATGCCTATGGATGCCTAAATATGACTCCCAATCAGAGACAACGATAGACAGCTGTCTCTAATTGAGAACCAATTTAGGCAACCATAGACTTACCTAAACACCTACACTGAACACAACCTCATAAACTCTACCAAACCCCCCTAGACAATACAAACACCCTCGACTAGACAAAAACACACAAACATCCCCCATGTCACACCCTGAGCTAACTAAAATAATAAAGAAAACAAAGATAACTAAGGCCAGGGCATGACAAGACTATATGAATCTTATTTATGAAAATGGCCTATTTGGGTGCAATCTATTAGCTTAATTTCTCAGAGATCAAATTATATTTCAACAAAATAATGCTTCAGGAATGCCAATCTTATCTGTTTTTAACTACAGAAACTATTTCAGAACAATCTGAAATAGTGGGTGACGTGGCTTGCTGAAATGACATGGAATGGCAACTGCTCGGTATCTGACCGTAAGGCGCTACAGAGGGTAGTGCGTACAGCCCAGTACATTACTGTGGCCAAGCTTCCTGTCATCCAGGACGTATATACTAGGCGGTGTCAGAGGAAAGACCCAAAAACTGTCAGAGACTCCAGTCACCCAAGTCATAGACTGTTTTCTATGCTACCGTACGGCAAGCGGTACAGGAGCGCCAAGTCTAGGACCAAAAGGCTCCTTAACAGCTTCTACCCCCAGTCCCCCCTCCATTTGTTTTGTACACTGCTGCTACTCGCTGTTTATTATCTATGCATAGTAACTTCACCCTTACCTAAATGTACAAATTACCTCGATTAACCTGTACCCCCACACATTGACATGGTACCGCCTGTATATAGCCTCGCTATTGTTATTTTATTGTGTTACTTTTTCTTATTTTTTACTTTAGTTTATTTCGTAAATATTTTCTTAACTCTTTATTGAACTGCACTGTTGGTTAAGGGCTTGTATAAGTAAGCATTTCACAGTAAGGTCTACACTTGTTGTATTCGGCGCAAGTGACAAATAAAGTTTGATTTGATTTGAATGACCCAGCAGGAATGTCTCACACTCAATGAAAAGTGCGAGTTTGTCAAGGATGAAATCATTCTCTTGGGTCACAGGGGTTCTGCTTTTAGGGCTCCCAAGTGGCGCAGGCACTGCATCTCATAGGCACCGCATCTCATAATAGAGGCATCACTACAGACCCTGGTTCGATTCCCGGCTGTATCACAACCGGCCGTGATTGGGAGTCCCATAGGGCGCACAATTGGCCCAGCGTCGTCCGGGTTAGGGTTTGCCTGAGGTAGGCTGTCATTGTAAATAAGATTTTTTTTCTTAACTGACTTGTCTAGTTAAAACCTCTTGAGAATACAGGGGGTGCTGTTTCAACTTCGACATTTTGCGTTCCCAAATTAAACTGCCTCGTACTCAATTCTTGCTCGTACAATATGCATATTATTATTACTATTGGATAGAAAACAATCTCTAGTTTCTAAAACCGTTTGAATTATGTCTGTGGGTGAACCAGAAGTCTTTCTGCAGCGAAAATCATGACAGGAACTGCGAAGGTCTGAAAACTAGGCTCTGATCTCGGATCAGTTTAAAGCTCTGTATGTGTCCTATGGGTCGAAATGAACTGCACCCGCCTTCCTCTGGATGTCAGTAACCAATGAGAAGTGGAATGGAGTCTCTACGTATTTCTCAGACTTTATAAAAGGCCATGGAGTGGGAGGTCCGTTCTTTTCGACGCTCGTCAAGACGCAAGAGAGGACATCAGAATGGCATGCTCAAAAGCTCTCGTTATCGGCCTAAGATATATCGGTCTGTGATTTAATTCGATATAGGTGTTAGAAACATCATAACGAAGTTATTTTAAACCGAGTTATATCAGTTTATGCGAGTATATTGCTATTTTCGGAATTTTCGTAGTATTGCGTTTTGAGGATTTGGACATGTGTGTGCCACGTAGCTATTGTTAGCTGCTAATTCCGAAGTTGAAGAGGACGTTTTACAACAAAGCAACGATTCTTTTGGAAAAAGGACACCTTGCCCAAGATTCTGATGGAAGCTCAACTAATAATAAGAACTATTTATGATGTTAATTCGTTGTTCTGTGGAAAAATGTAAAAGTATTTTTCGGCCATTATTGCGGCACTGGTCTGGCTGTAACGCACACTGTATGTCTAGTAACGTTAATTTTTAAAATCTAACACAGCGGTTGCATTAATAACTAATGCATCTTTCAATTGCTGTCCAACCTGTATTTTTTAGTCAAGTTTTCGATTATTTATTGATTAGATTAGGTGCCTTTCCAAGATGGCGCCGGCCAGAATGCATGCCATGTTTTTACTGATTACATTGCATAACCACGATTTGTGCTGCTAAATATGCACATTTTCGAACAAAAGCTATATGCATTGTGTAATATGATGTTACAGGACTGTCATCTGATGAAGTATATCAAAGGTTAGTAAAATTATATATCTTTTGCTGGGTTGTTACGATCGCTAACATTTACTGCTGGTAAATGCGGTTGTGATTCTGGCTATTGTGGTAAGCTCATATAATGCTATATTGTGTTTTCGCTGTAAAACACTTAAAGAATCTGACATATTGGCTGGATTCACAAGATGTTGGGCTTTCATTTGCTGTACGCTGTGTATTTTTCAGAAATGTTTTAAGATGAGTAATTAGGTATTTGACGTTGGTCTCTGTAATTATTCTGGCAGCTTCGGCACTATTTCAGATTGCAGCTGCAATGTAGAACTGTGATTTATACCTGAAAAATGCACATTTTTCTAAAAGAACATATGCTATACCATAAATATGTTATCAGACTGTCATCTTATGAAGTTGTTTCTTGGTTAGTGGCTATATATATCTTTATTTAGTCGAATTAGTGATAGCTACCCATGCAGGAAAAAAATGGTGGGAAAAAAAAGTTGTGTCTTTTTCTATCGTGGTTAGCTAATAGATTTACATATTGTGTCTTCCCTTTAAAACATTTTAAAAATCAGAAATGATGGCTGGATTCACAAGATCTGTATCTTTCATCTGGTGTCTTGGACTTGTGATTTAATGATATTTAGATGCTAGTATTTACTTGTGACGCTATGCTAGGCTATGCTAGTCAGCTTTTTTTACTGTGGGGGGTGCTCCCGGAACCGGGATGGTGACTCGTGAGAAGTTAAATAAATGTTAAATAAAAAATATATAATCCAGGACCGGAGCCAGATCACAACAAGGTCGAAGCAATCAGGGAGATGCCGGGGCAATCGGTGTAAAAGGAGCCTTTGCTCGCCATGGAGTTGTTGAGACCATAGTTTCAGACAATGGACCGCAGTTCCCCGCAGAGATTTTCCAAGCTTGCGCTCAAGAGAACAACTTCATGCCACATCACAAGCAATCTGCAGTACCGCGGAGCATGCTGTACAGAGCATCAAAAATCTCTGGAAAAGAGACCTAGACCAAAGCATAGCGCTGTTGGTGTAGCTAGCCACACCATTGGCACATGGATTCTCTCCAGCACAACTGCTCATGGGGAGACATCTGCGCACAAGCTTACCAAAAACAATTACCAAACTGCTTGCCAAGTGGCTGGGTGTGCAGGCTTTCTGCAAAATCGATGAGGAAGGAAGGAGGAAGCAAGCAAATAATTACAACCAACACCACTGCTCAAGACCACTACATGAGCTCCCATCTGGACAGAAAGTGTGGATCACTACAGAACAAACTCTGACAACAGCCACAACACCGAGATCCTACTAGGTAGAGACTGACAGGGGTGTGCTCAGAAGAAACAGCATTCACCTTCATTCTGCACTTGAAGACCTTCTTGCAAGACTGCCTTCCTACATATCCCTTGGCTACTAAGGTTCTGCTATTTTAGAGACTGCAACTGAGAAAATGAATGTTTTTTCCCACTCTTAAACTGACACTGATGAGGAGTGTGTCTGATATGTTTGCAGATCATCAATTACAGATGAAAGGAATGAAATCCAATCTCATTAATATAAATGAAGCCGTTTGTGCTTTGAAATATAATTTGTGTTGTGCTTTGAAATATGATTCATATCATAACAATTACTGATTAAATAATATTATAAAGCTAGGCAATTATTTTGCTAACAGTGCAAATTCATGTCAGGTTGCTTAGATGTTTTTTTTAAATCCTCTTTTTATTTTGTTCAGCCTACACCTTGAACACATAAAGGGTTATTGTGTGGAGTAAGATGCAGCCAGTGCATTTGGGAATCCTAAATGTACGTTCTTTCCATTTGGAGTGAAAGAATCCAAGGAATCACATTGAAACTGTGACAGATGCTGTTGCTAATCCGCAGACAGCCTGCACGGTGTTGCACAAGGATCTCAGTCCTGAGAGATGGAAGATAGGAGATATGCTAGCTATGATGTCATCATAGGAGCAGGCTGTTGACAGAGCAAGCAGGTCACCCGTGATACAAGTCAGTATTCGATGTCCATCCATGTCTGAGGACATCGGGAGATGACATGGAAACCAGCCACTAGGGACGACAGTGAGCGCTGTTATCTTCAAGTAGACTTTGGTTTTGCTAGAGTGTTCTGGGCAGATATGGCGGATAGGCAATAGATAGTTGTTTTTGATATTTTTCTTTTAAGCCTATCACAAACCTTAATCCTTACCTTAACCATTTGGAGTTAATACCTAACCTTACGAATTCTGAGGTAATGCCTAACGTAATCTTGGAACGACACAGAGGAGTAACCAAGCACTTTGAAATTTTGACATTTGGAACAACTTTGAAATTTGATGTTTGAGAATCATGGATGAACATCTAATTCTGACGTTAGACTGTGAGAGCTTGTTGCAGGACAGAAAACACGGAGCAGCCTCACAAAGGAGAAAGAGACTGTGAGTTGTTAAATCTTTTGAACACAAGGAGGCACTAGGTGCATAGAAAGTTACCAGCGTTTGTGTAGGCTTTGTTCACAAAGAGACCACCTTGATCATACTGATGACTTGATCATCTTACTCACATGAGCATACAACCACTTGCTTTCTCTTCATTTTGATTGGTAGCACTTTATACCGTAGGCGTACAGAAAATGTTACATTGTAACATGGTAGGCCTAATTAGGTAATAGCCTAAATTATGAATTGTGTGTGTTGAAATGAACACCAAGTGTGATAAAATATTGAATTACTGAATTAGTTTTGAGTGTTATTTAAATGGCGTGAGATAGGCTAGTTGTTTTTTCTTAGCTTCCTGCTCAAACTAGATTATTATATCACAGACAAACTCAGCATGAATTTGTCTGTGATATAATGGGTTTAGAGTTTTAAGCAAAGTTAATCTTGAACCCAAATCAATTGCCGACTTATCGAGACCTTGGGACCATAAGGTTCTATCTATTTTGGTCAAAAATGACTTATTCACAAAGAGTTGCTCTTTAGGAGGTACTTCACATGTGAGATATGTCAGATATGTGAAGAACCCTGAACCCTGCACCCTGAAGAAGGCACAGTGATGCCGAAACGTTGTTAAATACCCATTAAATTGCTGGGAGATTACACATGGAGTTTGCGACTTTCTTTATTTTGATAGTGTATAGCTTATTCGCCGTTAGTCAGCACCTCCACACAAACTATTATTCTGGGTGTGTGCCAGCTCATGTTTTTTTATCAGATATGTGAAAATGTAAATCATCCCAATGAAAAAAATCTGCGCAAAAACCTTTGGACTTGCTACTATAAGGTTCTATCTACAATCCATTTACACAATGCTGGGTTGTCAATACAAAATTATTGTATATAAGTTATGTACTTATTGAGTCATGAAAGAGGAACACGTCACAAAATAGATCTGAGATCTGGGACTTGGAAAATACTTTATTATCTCAAAACCATATATTTTGCCGATAGGGCCTTATTCCAAGTCTTTGTTTATTCATAGGTTCTGGTTGTCTTTTGCGATTACTTCGATTTTTTTCACCACTTTTTCAGAAGAATGGCCATCTCTTAAAGGAAAACTCCACCCCAAAACAATATTTTGGTATTAGTTTCATTAATCCATTGTTGATATAGTCCCAAAATGTTTTGCATGTCAGCAATCAAGTTTTCAAGATATATAACTTTTAAAATACAGAAATACAGCCAGTATGATGCATGTTACGTGTTTTGCATCATATGATGCAAAGTGCATCATACCGGCTGTATTTCTGTATTTTGAAAGGTATTCTAACTTGATTGCTGACATACAAAATATTTGGGGCCTATATCAACAATGGAGTAATGAAACAAATACCAAAAGAACGTTCTTGGGTGGAATTTTCCTTTAAGCTCTTTATGGTAAAAGCAAATACATAGGCTACATGTGCATTTGAGCATGGTTAAGACCAACTGGAGAGACATTGCTGTGTTTGTCTTTTTCTATATAAATATGAAAACCTACATAGGAGTATTTCACCAAAATTACAAACATACCACATTTGTATTGATAACTAGCAAGTAATTTACTGACTTTTGGTGTCAGAGACCAGAAAATGTGTCATTTTACTGATTCAGAGCTAAGTTTTAGCAATGTTGCTAGTTCTCTATAGGATATAGTGTAATTGTCATTTTTATGAACTATCGCTTTAACAACTGTGTGATGAACATTAATTAATATATTGGATGATGGGATTAGAAAAAAAACGGATTTACAAACGTCTCAGGAGTTTGATGCTCTGCACTTATGTACATTGAATAAGGTGAGGACCGTAATGGGTTATGAAATAAGAATTCACTACAAAATTCACTACAAAAATCTGGGATGTGATATATATAGATGCTCAATATCTCAGAGCTATGCTTTGCACAAATATAACCTTGTAGACCCATGGTCACGATATTTAAGGGTTCACTTCAAAGTCGAAGCCGTTCTGTGTGCGTAATTCAGAGGTTCCAAAGTCCTCCAGTTGCGAGGAACCGCTGGCCAGATGTGTGTATTTTCTTTAAATAGCCTACAGCTTTGCGCGAATGAGGTACCTCGGCGCCGCGAGAACCAATCACAAACGCAGGGGGCGGGTTGTCTTTGGAACGTTGTGTATGTTAAAAAATGGACAATTTATCGCAGATATCCAAATTCCGGTATTGCAAGATAACGTATGCGTGCATGCGGAGGTGATTTGCAAATGCTTGGCCGAGGAGTGAAAAGGAAATCGGCTGAGAGGGGAACTGCGCATTGTTTTGCCCCCCCCCCCCCACCCCCGGTGAGGGTGAGTTCTCTGTCCGGAGAAAGCAGGCGGAGCGCACTGGTGATGTAGGCAGCCCATACCCGGAGATAGAGTACTATGTATTTAGTCTGTTCAACACCCTATATCAATGACTGCATGTTGCACTCCGGAAGTAATGGGGTTATTCTCAATCACATAGTACTGTATATGGACAAGTGTTTATAGGAAATGTGGTGATCCTGCATGCGATGTCGTGCTCAGTGTCCAAGGGCATTGTGCCTACTGTTCAATATTAATTTCCTAAGGGTACGAGCATAGCCTACGGAGTCTGCATGCTCGGCTCAGTCTCATACTGTCACTGTTGACACATTCTACGAGTAGCCTATGAACCCAACCGATGGCAGCGCATTTGAATGATTGGTCTAGTTGTAGCCACCTCGATTGTTTATTTCCCCTACGCATTGTTTCAATAGCTTCTACCGAAAATGCATCAACGCCCTCGACACACTCACGCTCAGATAAAGGGAGTGCAATACGGGAATGACACTTGTCGTGACCCAGGGATAGGCTGCAGTCTATTTCTCATATAGGCTAAAGTACTGCTGTCACGTTGAATATTCACTGAGAGTGAATCATATGAAATAATGTGCTAATTTCCTCTCTGCGGAGAAAGCGTGCCGTTGAATGTGGCTCGAAGGTAGTGCGAACACCCACATGATGCCACTGTGAAGAGTGAGAAAACTGTGATTGTAAATCGCAGACATGGGCGGAGGGAATCGCCGTGGTGATTATTGTTTTTATGGACGCGCCCGGTGTGTATGTTTGCGCGTGTCAGTCGCGTAACACAATCATGTCATAGAGCTCGTAAATCGAGAGGACCGCCAGTGCATCAACTACATCGATGTATTGATCTACCCTCGTGCGGATAGAAAGGACGCTCACTTTGTACGCAAACCCAACGTGCCGCTGTAGCTAGAGGAGCGTCAGGAGAACCGAAGCAAGCAAGCAGTGACATGTTTTGTTGACAACTATTGCTTGACAACTCGCGAAGATTACCGACAAGGACTAAATACTTGCTTTTGAAAGTGGATGAGACTGTCTGCCTGTCATTTCCCTAGGACCACAATAAGTACAGGTAACGACACAATAACCTAGCGGTTAGAGCGTTGGGCCAGAGACCGAGAGGTCGCTGGATCGAATACCTGAACTGACAAGGTGAAACATCAATCGGTGCCCTTGAGCAAGGCACTTAACCCTAATTTGCTCCAAGGGGCGCCGTACTACCATGGCTGTCCCTGTAAAACAACAACTTTCACTGCGTGTATGTGACAATATATATTTTTTTGTTTTACTCTTACGCTGTTTACTAGTTTTCTGAGGGATAGAAATATGTAGAACATGATGAAGGTTGAATGCTCTGCTTCAGAAATCATCTAATATGGGTGCAATTTTGCATTTGTTGCAATAGAACGATGGCATTCATAAATTACATGTCAAATCTATTAACATAACATTATGCATGACCGTGTGTGTGTGTGTCAAAGAAATGCCATTGGCACATTTTGAGTTGTGATGATGGATGACCCTGTTTTTCCAAGGGTGGACACTCCGAGATGCCTTTCTTGCACACTCAGATTGGATACACTGACAGAGCTATAAAGCTCAGTATCTCCAACTTCAAGTGAGGTGTCACAACCAATTCAGTTGTGAAGCATTTGGTTGGCAAATTTAACTGGTGACATCCCCTGACAATAATTAATTTATGGTATTGACTGATGAAGTGCAGCCAAGGACGGGGACGTGGTCCAAACTGACGTCCCATAAATAACTTTGTGGAATGATTTCACATCCACTGTTACCGAACAGTAATAGCTTTAAAGCTAGCTGAGGGATGGGCAAGGAGAAATGCAACCACACTCAAATTCATAGACTGCAAGGATTGATATCTAAATTAGTTTGAACCATGAGGCTATACAGTGTTCGTTTGCATTTACATTGTTTACAAACATTGGAGTAAAAAAAAAGCTTATATTCTGGGTTCTGATGTGGAATGACAGTTGTACTAAGCTCATGAGACAAGTTATATTCGTCAAGAATCAATACGCATATATCATTCATTTGTAAGTCCAAAAGCTGATATACTCTAGATTCTCTAGATTCTCTTTCAGAATTCTAGATACTAGTTATTATTTATCCGTATTAGGAGAACGTGGTCTAGTAAAGGCGTTGAAAGAATCGTCATGATGATTCCTTCAATCTGGACTAGTCTATACTGTATGACTCAGCTTGAATGTGATACCATGGTATCTAGAGATGTGGATAGGTGATTGAAAGTGACTCGGATCTCTGCTGCTCTGACAAGGATGCCGGACTCATGGCATCATTCACACTTAATATATTACCTTATTTTGTGTAGTGAAGGACGAGGTACATCATGGCTGCAGGCTGGCTGGTTCTTGATAGGTATCATAGTGGAGGGATCAATGTTTGAATTATAGAATTGCTGGGCACTGCCATAACAAATCACGGCACCCCCATAAAACACTGGCATCTCATAGGCATAAAAAAATTATCTTTTGTCCAGGCCACTCTTACAAATCACTCCTTAAAGTCCAACCACATGGATAAGCATTTTATTCATTATTATGTAGTCGTGAAATTGTCCTTTAGACCTGATCCAACATTACGTTTTGCTTTCATCCCCGTAGTCAAGTTTTTTCCCCCACAATAATCTGATCCCAGATCTGCATATAGGGGGAATCTTTTGCTTGATCCCCATGCACAGTGCATTTGAAAGTATTCAGACCCCTTGAATTTTCAACATTTTGTTATGTTACAGCCTTATTCTAAAATGGATTAAATAAATTGTGTCGAGGCACAGATCTGGGGAAGGGTGCCAAAATATTTCTGCAGCATTGGAGGTCCCCAAGAACACAGTGGCCTCCATCATTCTTAAATGGAAGAAGTTTGGAACCACCAAGACTCTTCCTAGAGCTGGCCGCTCAGCCAAACTGAGCAATCGGAGGAGAAGGGTCTTGGTCAGGGAGGTGACCAAGAACCCGATGGTCACTCGGACAGAGCTCCAGAGTTCCTCTGTGGAGATGGTTGTCCTTCTGGAAGGTTCTCCCATCGCTACAGCACTCCACCAATCAGGCCTTTATGGCCAGATGGAAATCCACTCCTCAGTAAAAAGCACATGACAGCTTCTTCGAGTTTGCCAAAAGGCACCTGAAGGTCTCTCATACCACGAGAAACAAGATTCTCTGGTCTGATGAAATCCCTACGGTGAAGCATGGTGGTGGCAGCATCATGCTGTGGGGATATTTTTTCAGCATTAGGGACTAAGAGAGTAGTCAGGATCGAGGGAAAGATGAACGGAGGTAAGTACACACAGATCCTTGATGAAAACCTGCTCCAGAGTGCTCAGGACCTCAGACTGGGGACAAGTCTCAGAATGTCCTTGAGTGGCCCAGCCAGAGCCCGGACTTGAATCCGATTGAACATCTCTGGAGAGACCAGAAAATGGCTGTGCAGCGACGCTCCCTATCCAACCTGAGGTGCTTTAACGAAGTACTGAGTAAAGGGTCGGAACACTTATATTTGCTCAAATTTAAACCAAAAAATATTGCTTTGTCATTATGGGGTATTGTGTGTAGATTGAGAGGGGGAAAAAAACAATTTAATCAATTTTAGAATAAGGCTGTATTGTAACAAAATGTGGAAAAAGTCAAGGGGTCTGAATCCTTACCATTTGCCCTGTAGATAGCATGATAAGTTGGGTTTCATATCCTACATGCTCTGCTGTGTGAGCAGCACTAGTCGATGCAGAGCTAGCAGCCCTAGTTGTTCCAACCCATCTTGTATGTTTGCTTAATCAGCCCTTGTGGCGTCGGAGTGAGAGCAGCATATTATTGAGACACAATTAATCAAGCCAGGTTGTAATTATCATTGAGTTTGGAATTGAAGAGGGTGGGAGGCTAGACACGGGTCATTCAGGCTAGAGGTAAACATCTTATTAACCATGTCGGAGTCTCTCACAGACTCTCACCACATAGGGCAACAAGGTTGTATTGGGTAGACAGGCGCAGCTATCTCAAAAATGTCCTCATAAAAATACCAGAGCTTAATTAGGTTTATGGTCATTACGGTCCTCAGGTAATCTCTACTAAATGGAACAATTCCACACTGCTAGCTCACTGTAGACAGAAAGGAACCCAATTTCGTAACAGCCTTGGTCATGAATAAAACATGTGTATTTGCGGCCTCCATTGTTAAAAAACCCCAGAGCAAATAGAATCACCTAGAAGCCCTTAATGCCTGGGTGCTTGGGCGTTGGTCGGACTGTTCCTGTTTTCCCTTTTTCCCAAAAGCACTATCTGAGATGACCGCAGTCAAACCTCGACCACAACCTCAGTCATTCCTGGTCAGGTCTTCCCCACATACACACACGTCCCCACAAGCACACATTGTATGGCACAATAAGGCTAGGACTAGGAGTGCCCCTTGGAATTGCCGCTACGGTTCTCCGGCCTCTAATGACAGAGTCAAGAGCGTAATTTTAGTCTGGCTTCGCCTCTCACCTCAACGCAAGATTTGTTTTTCTTCAGGAACAAATTCCCCAGACTAACGTGTGTCCAGCTTTAGTCAAGCAACACACGTTTTTGTGTGTGCACAAAAACGCACACACACAAACACAGAGCCTACTGACTGAACACGTTGGCAGAAAACAGCCTAACAAGTAGCAGTTCAGGATTTGAGTCTCTGTGTAACTTTATCACGCAGATAGACACTGACTCAGGCATGCCAACTCTGTTCGGAAAGAATTGAGTTACTATTTTAAAGTCAGATGCTGATCGAGTGTCTATTTATAGTCTATGCAAATCACCTCCGACATAATAGTGCCATTTCCCCATGCACAGAGGAAATGACTACTTCCTTCAGAGTCCAACACAAGCTCATTTCAGTTTTATCAGTGCCTTCATACATATTCCCCACCCTGTTACATTTCTGTATTATTGCATCTGAGTAGCGGTCGACGGTTGCTGTAAACACAATTCCATCTACTGCTGAGTCAATTGCATTTCCTTCAATAGCTGCAGAGAGACGAGTTTAGTCTCGTGGGAACAGCAGGCAAAGTTGAGGGGAGGCAGTCTTTGAGGTCCTGAGAGAGGCAGAGGAGGGATGGATGGATGAGGTTTGAGCAGGCCGCCGGTCCAGCTGTCACCCACACTGACTGAAGCTTGTGAACCAACAACAACAAACCCAGAGGTGAGGATGCAGTGTAGGCATGGGAGGTAGAGAGGTTAGGGTGAGGAAGGGAACCCGGAGTTTGTTTGTCTTGCTAATAGAGAGATTTCACAAGGCACCTGTAAAGTTTACGGTGGGGCTTGTAATGCTCAATGCAAACACACAGGTGACAAGGAGAAGTGCTGTGTATAAACGAAACATTGATTAGTCCGAGGAAGGAGTCGCTGTATATTTCACTCCCTACTGCTTTGACGACCCATCGACTTCCTTGTGTGTTAGCCTTCCCACAATGCATTGCGGTATCCTCACACATCTCAAAAGTCCTTCTTATTTGAATTCACCACTTACCTGAAAAGGCAAGTCACAGTCATCTCAAGTATCCCCCAGAGATACCTTACTCTTTCAAGTCTCATGCCTTCTAGTGTGACGAATTACTGAAGAATTTTCGAGGCTGCTTTGCCTGTATTTGGTTGTTAGACGGCTTCCACGCCTTCTTTCACCCCATATCTCAAGGCCAAGCTGAAATACTTCACAGATACCTTCTTGAGTCTGACATCAACATATTGGTGGTGGAAGTAAAAACGAATCCATAACCCTTCTTTACCATATGTGTCAAAGCTTCCGGTCAGACCAGTGATCAACCATACAAAAGATGGAAGGAAGGACGCAGTCTAAGAGCTTCCAACCAGAACCCTAAAGGTTCCCCTCTGTCTGAATCCTGTACTTTCCCTCAGGCTCCTCAACACGCCATGTGGCCTTTCTCAGTGCTAGGCCCCACCGTACTGATCCGTTCATCATTGATCTGTGACAGTGGAGCCACAGACTCTCTTAGCAGGCTGCGTGACTCCTTCTCCAAGAGGTGTGTGTGTGTGTGTGTGTGTGTGTGTGTGTGTGTGTGTGTGTGTGTAAAGGCTGTTACTGGCTAACCTAAGCCCAGACATGCCCTGGGTTTGTATTGGCCTACATTGAGCGCTAATGGGTTTTCTGTGTTACTATGGTGAATGCCATCTATTGCTACGCTACTGTTTTCGTTTACACAGTACAGCAAACAGGATGGCGATTGGGGTTCTGTCGTTGCCTTGCATAATGTTGACAGTTGGTAATGGGGGATTACTGATCGATGTGGAGGGAATAGTTGACATTTCCCTGGTTCTTTGGTGGCAGTGTGGGATTAAACTTTTTGGTGTCTTTCGTTTTGTGAAAATATCTCGGTCTTAGTTGGAGAAGAAAGTGAGAATCCATCCTTGTCATTACCATCACTCTCATTACCATCCCCCTAAACTACAAATCATCAGAGACGTTATAGTGCTCGGCTCAGGGGTGGAACCAAAATGTTTCTCCAATCGTTCCGAGCAAAACACCGATATCTTGGGAACAAAAAATTGACATTATTAACCGATTCTCAAGATTTCAGAATAACGTTTTTGTTTCGGGACACTCGAGATCACTTTCGTTCCGGGTTCTGTTTCCGTTCTTCAAAATCGCTTTTTGGTTCTGTTCCCTGAACCGGTTCCAACCCGTAGCTCAGGTTGCCTTTTTTCCCTGTCAGACTGGATATATGTCTTAGCCGTGAGAGTATGCTGAGGTAGATTGAGTTTTACTTCAGCAGGAGAGGCAGGGGATATAAAGCAGAAAGGAAAATCAATGTCTTAACTAAAGGAGCTGGTAAATTATTGATGAGGACTATGTAATGGGATCCCTCGTGTCTGTTTCCTTACAACTTTGTCTGCTTGCCACTGTGCTGTGGGAGAGGAGCTTGGCTGAGCCAAAAACCAACACCCAGAATCTCTATGGCTCTCAGTGAGCTCACTATCTGAGACTACCTGATGTGCACATCCATACACACGGACACATACACACACAAATAGTCACGAGGCCTGCATACAGACACCGCCTGACTGACACATGGTTGCACATAAACACAGACACAATGAGTTGGACATGTACGTTTCAGTAGTCATTCAAGTTACATTCAAAGGTAATTCTGTGTCACAATCCACTGGTCTACTGAGACAATGCATTGTTGATCAATATCCCCCGTCTGTATGGAGCATGATAACAGGAGCAAAATGAAGGGGGGCCACCAATTCTACATGGATGGAGAAGGTAGAAGAGGGAGAGGGAGGGATGTAGAGATGGGGAGGGAAATAGAAAGTGAGGGAGAGCAGGTGAGACCTGAAAGCTGCCTTTGTGTGGCGGCTGGCAGTAGGAACACTGGTCTGCTCTGTGAGGTGTTCCATACACACCACAGACACACACACTGGGGAGTTATGGGGGGGATGCTTTGGCAAACATAGCGGGTGATGTTTTCAAATGTAACAAAAAGCCACTCTCTCCCCACCCCAAGATTAACAGGATTACACTGCCATAAAGTGGCTCTATTTTCCCTTACTTACTCCATTTCAGTTGCTAAACCGCTCCCCGTTTTCCCCTCCGCTGCATCTCAACTGTATCTGACGCTGTTCAACCAGAGCTTGAAGTACATGGTAATATCAGAGCTGGCTGCTTGATGTTCGGCATACTGAAACCAAAACGCCACGGTTCCAGGACTGGACGTCAATAGCATAACCATAGCATAACCAGACCAAACATTCAAACGACTTTGACCATTTTCGAATATAGAGTGGTGGTATGTTTAAACTTTGAGAGTCAATGTTTTATTATGTCTGTCTCACCAGAACTGTCTGCTATCTGAACTGAGCGAGGTCTGTGTTTGAAGAGACTAGATTTCACCTTCAGTTCAACTCAGGGGGTTTTATAGTGAATTTCTATGTGAATGAAATGACCACCGCTGTGCTAATTTATTGCCGAGTGTGTACACGCTTCATGCTGATAGTGTATGTTTTGGTTTATACAGTATATCGGCATGTTGGTACAAGCGTTGTGCGTTACATAATGGTGTGAGACAGTGTTCCTTGACTTGTTAATGTGCATAGTGCTGCTGGGCTCTGGTTGTGCTGTTAAGTGCTCCTCGGGTTGTGTACTGAGCTGTGATCTCGTTTATTTGCGTCCTCAGGAGAGACCCGGGAGACAGCGGGCGCCATGAGGCGGCGAGGAGGGCTTGAGAGAGAGGAGACATCGTCCTTCATCATCCTCAGCATCGGGCAGTGCAGGAAGTGCACACACGCACCACAGAGACCGTCTAGCAAGAGACAGGCTAACAGCACCCGAATCTGAGCGAGAGAAACCGGAGAGAGTGGCTTCAACATCCATTTATTTATCCTCAATGGGCTCAACCTGGATGGGACCAGACTTGGAAGTGACGATGTCCAAGTTACCACACCGTTCTATATTGGACCCTCCTTGTTAGACCTTCGAAACAACTCGCCTACCGCTGTGAGGCTTAGAACTGAGGGGCAGAGAGAGAAAAAGTGAGAAGGAGAGTGATAGAGGAAGAGAACGAGAGACACTCTGGGCCCCATGCAGGCGCGTAAGAAGTATGTCCTGCTGGGGCTGTGTGCTTGCTGCTGGCTGCTGCTCTTCTACTGGGGCGGCGGGGTCCAGGTCCGTCTCTTCAAGCTGCTGGGGCGGCCGAGGGGTGAGGTGGTGCGTCCCTGGCCCAACTGGACCGACCGGGCCTTCCTGCCGGGCTATGCCCAGCTGGAGGAACTCCAGACAGGGCCGGGTTCCGCCGAGTCCCCCCACCAGCGTCACCAAGCCTGGACGGGCATCTATAAAGACAGTCGCTGCCGCATGGAGACCTGCTTTGACTTTACGAGATGTCGACGTAGAGGGCGGGACGGGTTTAGAGTATACGTCTACCCCTCGGAGAAGGGCGAGCGCGTGTCGGAGAGCTATCGTAAGATACTGACGTCTATAGGCGAGTCGCGGTACTACACCACGGACCCTCGCGAGGCGTGTCTCTTCGTTTTGGGGATTGACACTCTGGACCGAGACCAGCTCTCGGGGCAGTTCGTGCCCAACCTGGACGATCGTATCAAAGGTTACCCGCTCTGGAACGAGGGACGGAACCACCTTGTCTTTAATCTGTACTCGGGCACCTGGCCCAACTACAATGAGGACCTGGGCTTCAATATTGGCCAGGCCATCCTGGCTAAAGCCAGCCTCAACACAGAACACTTCAGGCCCGGGTTCGACGTCTCCATCCCCCTGTTCTCCAAGGAGCACCCCCAGAAGGGGGGCGAGAGGGGCTGGTTGGTGCGAAACACGGTGCCCCCACGCAGGAAGTACCTATTGATGTTCAAAGGGAAGCGGTATCTAACGGGCATCGGGTCGGACACCCGTAACGCCCTGCATCACATCCATAACGGGAAGGACATCGTGTCTCTCACCACATGCCGTCACGGGAAGGACTGGGAGAAACACAAAGATGCCCGCTGTAACCATGACAACCTGGAGTATGAGAAGTAAGTCAGGATTCGTCCTGTCCCCCTTAGGTACATAACTTCCAATTCACTTAGTCACTCATTGACATCAATGCATGACTAAGTGAAAATTCGACTTAAGTGGAAGTTAGGATTCTCCCCTTAGGGAAGGTTATTATTGAGAGGTGGTGTCATAACTTGTGTTCAGTTTCATCAGGAATACACTTTGGGCTTGTACTTGTATTGCTTTGTTTTTACTTGTTCTGGGCGTTTATTGCGGCCCTTAGAGTTTGGGCTTTTATGACTTTGATTTTCTCTCTCTCATCTAAACGGAGGTCTCCTTCTGGTTATTTTCTCTGGCTTTTACAGTTACTATTCCAGTTATCATGTTAGGATTATTGAGTGTTGGTTGTGTTCGATTTAAAGTATAGAGTGTGGTCCTGGCTGTGTACGGTCTTGGTGAAGAGTTTACACCCCTTAAAGCAAGTCAACATCCGAAGACCAATAGATTGTCCAAAGGCCAATAGAAAAGGTTCTGAAACCTCCTGAGAAGTGTATTTATTAATCCATGTGTAGAGGAGCAGTGTCACGATGCAACGAGGGGGGATTGAGGAGAGGGAAAGTTGACTGGAATAAGAAGAGCAGTTAATTAGGTAAGAGTAGGGGGAGGCTATCTTTTCATGTAGCTTCCAACAAAGTACACTAGTAATCTGGTCCTGGTCGGTTACCTCTAGAATAAGGGAGAGAGAGAGAGAGAGAGAGAGAGAGTGAGTGAGTGGAGGGACTTGTCTTACCCAGCAATAACAGTTGTAATCTGGCCAGGACATAGCTACCTTTCTGGATTGTTGACATTGGGCCAGTGGTGAAGGAAAGGGGACGGAGCTCCCACTCAATACTGTATGAATGAGCTCATTTATTCCACACATAACAAACGGTCTGCTCAGACATCAGGGGGTGTGGGGGCTTATGTTATATGATGGCGGTTTAGATTTGGATGTGGTGAGGGGTTAGATAGGGGTGAGAGACAGCAGTGTGTAAGAAGAAAAACAATGTTTTGGGGGGGGGGGGGGGGGGGGGGTTAGCACTTTTTTCTTCTCCCTCTTTGGAAATGGGTTACGGACGGACGGGACGGGGGGCTCGAGTGTGGGTTGTGAAGGGGTGCAGAAGGATGTTGGAGGCGGGTGATGGTGGGGGCTGGGCATGACGTTGACCTCTCTCTGACTCTCATATCCCGAGGAATGGGCGGGCTTTTCGGGAATAACATGAGAACCATGCATGGAAATGGAGTCAGAATGAATGAAATGAAAGCATGACGATATATATAAACGTCCCATGAAGCTGAAGGATTCTGAGAATAAAGGTAACGACTCCCACCCTCCATGGCCCTCTGTCCCTCTCTCGCTCTCTCGTTCTCTTTCTCCATCTCTCTCTACCTCTTTCTCTCAATGCCACACCCCCCCCCCCCCTCCCCCCAAATGCCTTTCCTCCTCTCTCTGTTTCTCCTGTCCTCCTTGGCTGTGTGCTCAGGCAGGCTGCAGCCTCTTAGTAGGTTGTACCAGGTTAATGAGCCCATGCATCTGGTCCACCAAGAGATTAACCCAGGAGGACCTGGAACTAGATAGGGTAGGGATGGGGGGGGGGGGAGAGACCTGAAGGGGAGTACAGGACAGGCAAGACATGGCGGTTAGATAGAGGGA
This sequence comes from Salvelinus alpinus, assembly GCF_045679555.1. NCBI lineage: Eukaryota > Metazoa > Chordata > Actinopteri > Salmoniformes > Salmonidae > Salvelinus > Salvelinus alpinus. The sequence goes on from NC_092111.1 coordinate 6,937,093, forward strand.
GGGACGAAGAGGGGGAGAGAGGCAGACAGCAGGAAAGAGAAGAAGAAAAGTTAGGAAGGGGTAACAGATGAGGAGAAGAAGAAAGAGGAGAAGAAGGTAGGACTTCAGGCAGGGAAAGGACCCAGGAAGAAAGAGAGGCCAGGAGGGAGGGTGACAAAGCGAGAGAAAGAGGGAGGGAGAGAGGGGGATACTTCAGGCAAGGGAGAGGCTTTACCGCAGCTTAATGGCCTAGTTTCTCTTTTTTCTTACTTTGGAGGATTCCCTGAGAAAGGAAAGAAAAAACCTGCACTGTACAGTGAATCTAAATGAGGAAGTGTGTGAAAAGAGAGGAGTGGAAATGAAGCAGGGACTTTCAGGAGACACACACACACACACACATATATATATATATAAACACGTACTAGTAGAATACTTTACAGAGTTGCTTTAGTTCTAGTTGAAGCACTGAGGTATACATATCAGGGACGTTGGGGAGGGGGGTGTAATGGCAAAAGGATGTACCTCTCCATTCAGCTTAAACGGATGTTCCCATGACGACGGCCTTGCCATGTGGAAGACGGTGTCAGTGCATAGGCCATTATTCATGACCCAAAAAGTACTCAAGGAGAGGGAGAAGAGAGGAATAAAAAGAGATTAATAAAAAGACCACTGTTTGCTACTGCAGTGCAGAATATACAGTAACCTTTGTACACTGTAGATACAGTACAGGAATATACAGTAATATATATACATAAATACACTACATGGCCAAAAGTATGTGTATACATGCTCGTTGAGCATCTCATTCCAAAATCATGGGCATTAATATGATATGGACTTGGTCCCCACTTTGCTGCTATAACAGCCTCCACTGTTCTGGGAAGGCTTTCAACTAGATGTTGGAACATTGCTTGCTTCCATTTAGCCACAAGAGCATTACTGAGGTTGGGCACTGATGTTGAGCGATTAGGCCTGGCTCACAGTCGGCATTCCAATTCATCCCAAAGGTGTTTGATGGGGTTGAGGTCAGGGCTCTGTGCAGGCCAGTCAAGTTCTTCCACACCGATTTCGACAAACCATTTCTGTATGGACCTTGTTTTGTGCACAGGGGCATTGTCATGCTGAAATAGGAAAATACCTTCCCAAAACTGTTGCCACAAAGTTGGAAGAACCGAATCAACTAGAATGTCATTGTATGCTGTAGCGTTAAGATTTCCCTTCACTGGAACTAAGGGGCCTAGCCCGAACCATGAAAAACAGCCCCAGACCATTATTCCTCCTCCACCAAAATACATTAGGCACTATGCATTGGGGAAGGTAGCTTTCTCCTGGCATCCGCCAAAGCCAGATTCGTCCGTCGGACTGCCAGACAGTGATGCGTGATTCTTCACTCCAGAGAACGTGTTTCCACTGCTCCACCTTTACACCACTCCAACCAACGCTTGGCACTGAGCATGGTGATCTTAGGCTTGTTTGCGGCTGCTGTGCCATGGAAACCCATTTTCATGAAGCTCCCGACGAACAGTTCTTGTGCTGACGTTGCTTCCAGAGGCAGTTTGGAACTCGGTAGTGAGTGTTGCAACCGAGGACAGACGATTTTTACGCGCTACGCGCTTCAGCACTCGGTGGTCCCGTTCTGTGAGCTTGTGTGGTCTACCACTTCGCGGCTGAGCCGTTGTTGATCCTAGACGTTTCCACTTCCCAATAACAGCACTTACAATTGACCGGGGCAGCTCTAGCAGGGCAGAAATTTGACGAACTGACTTGTTGGAAAGGTGGCATCCCATGACAGTGCCACGTTGAAAGTCACGGAGCTCTTCAGTAAGGCCATTCTACAGCCAATGTTTGTCTATGGAGATTGCGTGGCGGTGTGCTCGATTTTATACACCTGTCAACAGCAGATGTGGCTGAAATAGCAGAATCCACTCATTTGAAGGGGTGTCCACATACTTTTGTCTCTGTAGTCTATATAGTACAGTAAAGGACAACATCATCATTATTACATGCATATAGGAATTATGGATCTGAAATAGTTGTGATTTTTCTATAAATGAACTGAAACTAGGCATGGCCCTGACATAATAAGAGGCTTGAATTGTACTGTAGTTATACTGTAGTTAGTGTTCCTGCAGTTCAACCATGGGTGTGTACTTGAATGCATGCTTGTGTAAGTGTGTTTTGTTTGAATAGGTGTGTTTCTGTGAGTGCGTATGTGTATGCTTTCGTGTGTTTGTGTGCATTTATAATAGTGTGTGTGTTGGGATGTTGGCAGGCCCTAATAAGAAATCCTACACCCCACTGTAATTAGGGGCTGTGAAATTGTACCCCTGGAGAGCATGTGGTGTGTGCGGCTCGTGTTCCAGTCCAGAACAAACTCCTCTGTGTCTCTGTTTAAAAAAAGGTGAATTGAGACCGAGCCTTCTAGATCATTCTCTCTCTCCTGTTCTCCTTCCATTTTTCCTCTTCCGGTCCTGCTCTCCCTCTCCCACACTCCCATCTCTCTCCCTCTGTCGCTGTCATTTTGTTCTTGACCTCCATCCCGAGCTCTCTCCCTCATTCTTTTTCCCCTCTTCCTGTGTCTCTCCCACACTCCTGCACTCCCTTCTCTCTCCCTTTCTTTATTTAGTCTTCCTGTCTTCCTCTTGAACTCTACTCTTACTGCAAGTACTTCTCCCCATCAGTCTACTCCCACTTTTTGATTTGTTTTTTTTAATCACCGCCCCTCCCTCTTTTTAACATTCAATCAATCAATCAATCAAATTGATTTATAAAGCCCTTTTTACATCAGCCGATGTCACAAAGTGCTGTACAGAAACCCAGCCTAAAACCCCAAACAGCAAGCAATGCAGATGTAGAAGCACGGTGGCTAGGAAAAACTCCCTAGAAAGGCCAGAACCTAGGAAGAAACCTAGAGAGGAACCAGGCTCTGAAGGGTGGCTAGTCCTCCTCTGGCTGTGCTGGGTGGAGATTATAACAGAACATGGCCAAGATGTTCAAACGTTCATAGATGACCACCAGGGTCAAATAACAATAATCACAGTGGTTGTAGAGGGTGCAACAGGTCAGCACCTCAGGAGTAAATGTCAGTTGGCTTTTCATAGCCGATCATTCAGAGTCCAAAACAGCAGGTTCGGGACAAGGTAGCACATCTAGTGAACAGGTCAGGGTTCCATAGCCGCAGGCAGAACAGTTGAAACTGGAGCAGCAGCATGACCAGGTGGACTGGGGACAGCAAGGAGTCATCAGGCCAGGTAGTCCTGAGACATGGTCCTAGGGCTCAGGTCCTTCGAGAGAAAGAGAGAGAATTAAATTCACACAGGACACCGGATAAGACCTGAGAAATACTCCAGATATAACAGACTGACCTTAGCCCCCCGACACATAAACTATTGCAGCATAAATACTGGAGGCTGAGATTGACTTTATTTAACAGCATTGCTGTACTGACAGCAATAAACACACACACACACATCCTGCCTACACTTCCCACTCTTTTTTTTTTTTTTTTTTAGGGGTGGATCAGCTTAATATTGCGGAAAGAATGTTGCTTCCAATGTAATTGTCTGCATCATTTCCAATCCCCCATATTTTTTGGGGTAAATATATATATCCATACACGCATGCATACATATACACATATATACATACACATACCTATATAGACATACATACTTTTTTAAAGAATATACCTTTATTATTATTCCCCGCAACCCTACCACCGCTCCCCCAATTGGAGTAAACTAATAAACACTTCTGCTTTTACCTTCAATTTATACATCTTATACCTATTTTACAGACACAGTCTACTTTACAATAGTTCTCTCTTGTTTGTTCTTAGTCCTTCCTCTATTTCTGTTGTCCATCCAATTTTATTTCCACTTGTAACTGTGCTATTTCCCAAAAGCTCCGCACCTATACACATTTCACAGATCCCGCATGCCCTACATTGTTTATCCTGTTATTAGTCCCACCTTTCAGTTCCACTCAACCCCTCCCATCTATCTTCCAACATCATCCATTTCGGATTTTTATTTGCCATATATTTTTCAACTGTGCTGTGATGCTTCACAAAAGATTTGAACCTTCCTATTCTCATAGCTTCTACAGATTGTAAATTAAAAATAAACATTTTTGCTAAAATAATTATTATATTATTGATTGATTGACTATGGCTTTTCAAATCCCCCAGTATTGCTATCTGTAGCGTTAGTTCTAGGCAAATGTTGCAATTCTTCAGCCATTCCTGGACCTGTGACCAAAAACGAGCTACATATGGACAATACCAAAATAAATGATCTAATGACTCTGCCTCCTCACAACAGAATCTGCAGAGCTGGGAAGATTGTATACCCCATATATATAACATTCTATTAGTTGCAAGAATTTTGTACAGTAATTTAAATTGAAAAATTCGAAGTTTTGAATCCGGCGTTGTTTTCCGTATCAATTCATAAACCATGTGCCATGGAATGGGTACATCGAAAATCTCTTCCCAACTATTTTGCAATTTATATGGCACAGCTGTCAGTTTTTTGGTCCTTAAATGAAATTGGTATATGTTTTTATTTATCACACTTTTCTTTAACCATTTATGTTCTTTAATACATGGCCGACATACAAGTTCCTTACTTTTTTCCCCTTCTACTTGCCTCTTCCATTTTTGTGGTAATGCTGCAATTAATTGGTTGTAATTTTGGGTAGAGCAGACATTTCCATATGTCTGTGTTAGCTGCATGTGTGACATAACTCCACCAGTCCTATTTATGATATCATTCACAAAAATTATACCTTTTTTAAACATTTCTTCGATAAATACAGTTTTTTTATCAATTACTATATTTGAATTTAACCACAATATTTGTTGTACTATTTGTTCCGTCCTTTCAGGTGGATTAAACTTAAATTGCAACCAACTTTCTAAGGTTGTTTAAAAAAATAAGGATATTTTGGAGATTATTTCCTTTTCAAACAACCGAAAGTGAGCAGGTGTAATCTGAATAAAGGGAAAAAGGCCCTTCTTGAACATAGGATGAGACATTCGTACCAATTTACTAGAGAACCAGTTTGGATTTAAGTATAACTTTTGTATGACTGATGCCTTTAGTGAGAGGTCTAATGCTTTAATATTTAATAATTTCTGCCCTCCGAATTCATATTCGTTATATAAATAGGCCCTTTTAATTTTATCTGGCTTGCCGTTCCAAATAAAATTGAATATTTTTTGTTCATATAATTTAAAAAGCAGGTCACTAGGTGTAGGCAAAACCATAAGCAAATAGGTAAACTGTGATATGACTAAAGAGTTAATCAGGGTGATTTTTCCACAAATAGACAGGTATTTTCCTTTCCATGGTAGCAAGATCTTATCTATTTTTGCTAACTTTCTATAAAAATTTATTGGAGTGAGATCATTTCTTTCTTTTGGGATTTTTATACCGAGTATGTCCACATCTCCGTCAGACCATTTAATTGGTAAACTACATGGCAATATAAAATGTGTATTTTTTAGTGATCCAATACGTAATATGGTACATTTATCATAATTTGGTTTTAATCCAGAGAGGATAGCAAAGGTATCTAGATCCTCTATGAGGCCGTGGAGAGACTCTAGTTGTGGTTTTAAAAGAAAACATGAATCATCAGCGTACAATGACACCTTAGTTTTTAAGCCACGGATTTCTAATCCATTAATATTAATGTTTGATCTAATTTTAACAGCTAACATTTCGATGGCAATAATAAATAGATATGCCGATAGTGGACAACCTTGTTTTACTCCTCTAGATAGTTTAACATTTTCTGAGATGTAGCCATTATTTACTATTTTACACCTAGGGTTACTATACATAATTTTAACCCATTTTATAAGAGATTCCCCAAAATTGAAATATTCTAGGCATTTATATATAAACTCCAGTCGTACTTTATCAAAAGCCTTTTCAAAATCAGCTATGAAAACCAGACCTGGTGTCCCCGATATTTCATAGTGTTCTATTGTTTCCAGTACTTGCCTTATATTATCTCCAATGTATCGTCCATGTAAAAAACCTGTCTGATTAGGATGAATAATATCTGACAAAACTTTTTTTATTCTATGCGCCAAGCATTTTGCTAGGATTTTTGCATCACAACACTGAAGTGTAAGAGGTCTCCAATTTTTTAATTGGACTGGATCTTTATATATACCACTTGGGTCCTGTTTCAGTAATAACGATATCAGACCTTCTTGTTGCGTGTCTGATAATCTACCATTTATATAGGAGTGGTTAAAACAAGCTAATAATGGTCCTTTGAGTATATCAAAAAAAGTTTTGTATACTTCCACTGGTATGCCATCCAGCCCTGGAGTTTTCCCATCCTTAAAGGCCCCAATTGCATCAAGCAGTTCCTCCTCTGTAATTTGGCCTTCACATGAGTCTTTCTGTACAGATGTTAATTTTACATTATTAATAGGAAAAAAATCCATACAATTAGTTTCAGTTAGTGGAGATGGAGGAGCCTGAAACGAAAACATATTCTTAAAGTACTTTACTTCCTCTTTCAAAATATCATTTGGTGAATCATGGGTGACTCCATCATTTGTAACAAGTTTTAATACATTTTTTTTGGTAGCATTTCTATATTGAAGATTGAAAAAGAATTTGGTGCATTTTTCCCCATATTCCATCCAGTTCGCTTTATTTTTATAATATATTACACTGGATCTTTCTTGAATAAGTTCCTCCATTTCTTTTTGTTTTTCCTCTAACTTATTCTGTGCCTCTATGGTACCGTTTTTATTGCTATCTAACTGTACTGTTAGTCCTTCAATTTCCTTTGTTAATATGGACTCTTTTGATCTAAATTCCCTTTGTTTTATAGATGAGTACTGAATTGCATGGCCTCTAAAGGCACACTTAAAAGTGTCCCATACAATAAGGGGATCTGCTGTACCTATGTTATGTCTGAAAAAGTCAGTTATAAAATCTTCTGTCCTAGTTCTAAACAATTTATCATCTAGTAGACTTTGATTAAATTTCCAATATCCTCGCCCACGTGGAAATTCTGTAAGAGAAATATATATGCCAATTATGTGATGATCCGACCGCATTCTGTCCCCTATCAACACTTTTTTAACTTTTGGTGCCAGAGAGAATGGTATAAGAAAGTAGTCAAGACGACTAGCTTGATTCAGCCTCCGCCATGTATATCTCACTAAATCAGGGTATTTAAGTCTCCACATATCCACTAATTCCAATATATCCATGACATTCATGATTTCCTTAAGTGCCTGAGGGTGATAGTTTGTAGTGTGATTTCCTTTCCGGTCTATAGAGGTATTTAAGACCGTATTAAAATCTCCCACTATAATAATAGAGTCTAGTGTTGCTTGTAGAGTTGATCAATTCTTATATATATTTTCAAAGAAGCTTGGATCATCATTATTCGGACCGTATAGGTTAACAAGCCATATTTGTTTATTGTCCAATAACATATTTAAAATAATCCATCTACCTTGAGGATCTGTTTGGACAATTTGCACATTTGGATCAAAATTATTGTTAATTAAAACCATCACCCCTTTTGAATTTCTTTGCCCATGGGAGAAATATATTTTGCCCCCCCAGTTCTTTTTCCACAAAACTTCATCTAAAACTGTTGAATGGGTTTCCTGTAAACAATAGATATTATAATCCTTCTCTTTTAGCCAGGTAAATACTGATCGTCTTTTCTTATTATCTGCTAAGCCATTACAATTGTAACTGGCTATACTTATTTCACCACTTACCATAATGAGACACACCTTTCATTCTTTTAATCAGAATATATTTTCGTAAAGGTACTATTAAAAAGTAACATAATGATTGAGTGTCTATATAGTTGTACCATGATATTTGCATTTCTACTAAGTAAACCTCCAATTGGTCCCTACTATTCCACCCGCTAAAAGGCCTCATCTCGAGATGGCTTGTCATCCCAATGCCCGGCAGACCACCCTCGACCCCCTGTATCCCATAGCCCTGAACCGACTGGGATCCATTCTTTGAAAAGAGCATACAGTGCCATCTACCGAATTGAAGTAGATCAATTGCCATATGCATTTCCATTGCCCTCACCTCGATTTGTATTATATATATCTGTGGATCATCCTCTATTGTCCCTAACATCTTTTACTTCTTCCTTCGCAACAGTTGTGGGATACACACATAAACCCACACACACTCAGCCCTTACCCCCACACAACCATAAGCTCACTTTCTCAACAATTGCACCATCCCAGAGCCCAACTCAAGATGGGTCATGATTTACAAATGCACTTGCAGTTGCAGCTGCATGAGAAGGCCTGCAAGACCGCACAAAAAATGAGCAAAAATTTAGAGATTTATTTACCATTGTCACATCCTAGATAATGGAGGTCAAATGTACACCTTATTCCTGAAACACCCACAATACGGCCACCCGTCATGACCATGTCCCCACGCATCTCCATGCAGTCCGACTTTGATTTTGTGCCGCCAGGGCCACAATAATATACCCCCTCTCTGAATGTCCGAGTGTGACCCCCTCCCCATGGGTTACTGCAGCTAGTGTTGCCAGCACTGCCACTGCCTGGGTGGGGGCACCCCACCGGAATCCCCACCGGCTAGGTACAAGGTCGTCAAGGTTCTCATTAGCAGCTTTGTGAATTTCCTTGTATATTATGCTCTCCCTTTAGGGGGCTTTGGCTTTGCAGGACCAACCCTGCCAAGCAGGCTCAGAATCTTGAGGGGGCAGTGCTGCTCTTGGTCTCTGACCTCATTTTAGCTGCATACAGACCGCTGACAGCAGGCACATAAAACAGTTAGGGACTTCTCCTTAGTATCTGGGTCATTCAGGTGGGTGTCTAGGGTATAGTGCCATGGACCGTACCATTAAAATAGGATAATAAATAATTAGAAAAAAAATGTAAAAAGATGTAGTTCTCCATGATAGGACAATAAATAAATAAGACGTATAATTCATTATAAAAGTATATCCATCATCTGAACAACATTGAAAGCCCTCTCATACCCGGCTCACAGCAATACATTGGCTCTGGGATATGCAACCATTTCATTACTCACTCACTCAACTTTCCAAACATAGCAAATAAAATAAAAAATAAACACAAACCATACCATCCACACATACTGTGCCTTCTGTTTACTTAGTTTTTATCTTCACTATGTTGAATTAGTGCTTGTGTGTTCAATTAGTTATATGTGAAGATTTATAGAAAAGCTATTTTTTTTATTGTATTGTTACAATCAGTAACCGGGCTTGAATTGTGTTTATTTCCCTCGTCTATGAGAACTTTGTAATTTTTAAAATAACCATGGAGTAGTCTTTGTGTCTCTGAACAACTGGTTATCAATATATAGTTTATCAACGACGAGAGCTACTCGTTTCGCTTTTAATCTATTTTCTTTGAAAATTGGATACAGAACTTTGCGCCGTTCTGCAATTTCCTTCGGAAACTGATCATTCATGCCAATTTTGGTCCCAGCAAGTCTTTTACCCAGGCTTTTAACCATTATTTTATCTTTAAATGAAGCAAATTTGGCAACGATTGGGCGTTCGTACCTCTGCCCTCTCTGTCCGAAGCGGTGAACGCGTTCAAGTTGGATTTTGTCGATAACTTCGCGTGGAATCTGAAGCGCTGTAAGGAGGAAGTCTCTAACTATAGTTTCAGGAACTTCTCCTTCTTTTTCTTGGATACCTGTAAGTACCAAATTCTCTCTCATGGATCTAGTTTGTATGTCCAGTAAGGCTTCCTTCAGAACGGTGTTCTCCTTTTTAATTCCATTCATTTCGGTTTCAATCTTATTGACTGTCCCTTTTAGCTTGTGTGTTTCCTTCTCCAATGTCGCAGCTTTTTCATCACTCATCTCTAGGCTTGCCTTCAACTCTTTTATATCCTTACTAACTAATTCAAGTATACCCAGTTTGTCATTTATTGATTTTAACAGATCGGTTTCGACCTTTACCATTCCCGGTGGTGAGAATATTAAATCATCAGTGTCTGTAGAAGAGTCACGTTTTCGTTTTGTAATCGGTTCCCCTGTCTTACTCTCCGTCATGTTTGGTTGTTGCCTGTTTTCGTAATATTTGTCGATAAATGTCTCTAGTTTTAGGATTTGTTTTGTGTTATTGTCCAGATTGAAGGTTATCACTCACCAGATTATGTAGTGCTAATATTTTAGTCTAATTTAGCAGATATTTCGAATATTATGTTTTATCTTGAGGTGCTCTACATAAATCCCTTCAGTCCGCCATTACCCTTACCCGCCATTACCCTTACCCTTTACCCTACACTTCCCACTCTTCCCACACTCATGCGTTTACGCATTGCCCCCCCCCCTGCCTTTTTACAAGATGGCGTAAGACACGCCAACCAAATTTCATGGGAGGGATTGAGAAGGTCTTGCCCTCTCTGAGTCAAAGAGGGTCTCATTTAATTCAACTAAAAAGAGAGGTGGACCAGTGATCTCTCTATTGCTCTACTGCCCCCTATCAGTAAGCTGACCTCATAGCACCCAGTGGTGATGCCAGGTGGTTGTGTGTTACTATGTCTGGTTGCTTCTCAGATGGTTGTCTATTTTGTCTGGCTACACTGTAGTGGTAAACACATTCTTTTGAAATGCTAAACAGAATCAGTTATGCTTGGCAAAAAACAAAAAAGTGACTTGTTTGCAGTCCCACGTTTGTATATTTTGTTACCTTTTTTAAATGTTCTGGTAAGAAAGACTTACTAGCTCTACTGCCTCACAGTCCTTGGCTAATTGTTTATGTCTTAAGCAGGCTCCCCCCCACTCTTTGCATTTAGCTATCTCTCTCCTTTGGATCTGTGTATATTGAGTGGGAGAGTCCAGCCTGTCAGGTTGTCAGGTGCCTCTCAGGTTCCTGATGTGGAGCCGTTTGGCCCCGGAGGCCCACGCTGTCTTACCACCAGCCCACACGGGGGCCCTGGCTCTACTTGTGTGGATGTCCTTAATGGGTGCCATTCACCGGCCTAATCGGGCCGTTTATCCAGCCGGGCCAGAGCCACGGCGATCATAGCGGGAAAAGCCCACGGCGTCCTAACTCCCTTTTGTCCGAGCCAACTGGAGCTGAAAGCCTTTGACAATATGGGAGAGACTAGAGGAGATGGAGAGAGGGAGACTCCTGCCTTCTGCTGATAAGACTCTCCTTCCCCTCTCTCTCTCTCTGTTTTTCGCTTGTTTACCCATTTTTGATAGCCTCCACTTGACTTTGTGAACCCACAACTCTGTATCCAGAGATTATGGATGGTAGGGATTAGGGAAAAGGGGACATGTGAAACTAAGTGCTCCTTACACTATATGTTTAATGTTCCATACAATTAGGCGAAGTTGACCTTCAGCAAGTCTTTCAGAAATGTCAAGACAAAAATATAATAAATTTATTAAATATACACGTAAAGGTGTGTTCATTAGTCTTTTTTTCGTCTATGAGGGAAAGGACTGCTTTAAACCATTGGTCTTAATGTCCCATTGGGTGGCTTGAGTCGTTGACAGACGGCTAGGGGCATGGTTCAGAGGTTATTCACTCATATAGTCTGGTGTTAGGGTTCAATTGGGATTTGAAAGGGGTGGATTTAACCTCCCAAACTGGGTTGACTTTATACTGTGATTTTCCACTTTCTGATTCAGAATACTCCTCCTTACCTGCCTCCTTTTGAGGTTGGTTGAGCCCACTTCAGCTGCGCTCCGACTTCAGTCAACACCTGTTAGTCCACAGACAAGTGGGCAGCTTTTTATAAGGCGACGACTTAATTTCACCTCATACCATACTGATGACTGACAACCAAGTTAGCATAATCCTAACTGATTTATGTAGCTAGCGTCTGCTCAACATGACATGAGCTACGGAGGAGCCCTAGGATCAACAGTAACCACGTATCCTTACATTCCTTAGCACTTGACACAATTGCACCCAATAAAAAAACACTCTTATATGAAAGGGTGTGGTGGTATCTACTACTGTGGGCCAAACCCAGACAATCTACCCTGGCCCAGATACCTTCCAGAGGCAATTTAGGAATATACTGAACACCATGTAAGTCGCTCTGGATAAGAGCGTCTGCTAAATGACTTAAATGTAATGTAAAATGAATAAGTCAAATAAAATCCAAATGTATTTGTCACATGCTTCGTAAACAACAGGTGTAGACTAACAGTGAAATGCTTTCTTACCGGCCCTTTTCCAACAATGCAGAGTTAAGATAATAGAAAAAAAAATAGAAGGTGACAAGGAGAAATAAATTCAGTTAATAACGAATAACAATAACGTGTTAAAGTAACATGGGTACATACAGGAAGTGCCGAGTCGATGTGCAGGGGTACGAGGTAATTGAGGTGGCTATGTACGTATAGGTAGAGGTAAAGTGACTAGGCAACAGGATAGATAATAGACGGTAGCAGCAGTGTGTGTGTGTGTGGTGAATGGGGTTGTGGCATCAGTATGCATGTGTACGTGTGCTATGTGTGTGTTGGGATGTCAGTGTAGGTATGTGGCTAGCCTGAGTTCTACTGTTCATCTCTTATTTAATGATAGCCTGGGAGCTAGCTGAGGCCGGTTTGGTGTTGAGTCCCCTGTCTCTGCTACACCTATGATAAATGAGACCGACTGGATGCTGCTCCCAGCTGCTCGCTCTGAAACTGTCTACGAGGTATATACTGTTTAAATGCTATTCTGACGCTTGGCTATATGGGCTCTTGGGATGTTATTATTAATAATAGTTAGGTGGGTGCTTACATTTGCCCTATTTCATGTAGACGTGTGTATTATATACATGAGTGATTTGGAAATTCGTTTTTTTTGCATATCCCACTCCCCCTGAGACACTCGGAGAGTGGGGTCATGGCCAGAGGTCAGTCATTATTGACTGCGACCCTGGAGCAATTAGGGTTAAGTGCCTTGCTCAAGGACACATTGACAGATTTTTTTTCACCTAGTCAACTTTGGGATTTGAACCAGTGACCTTTCGGGTTACTGGCCCAAAGCTAGGCTACGCTTCTGTGCTCAAACTAGCACTTGTATATTTTTCTTCATGTCCTATAGAGGACCACACATTGCTTTGATATGTATTTGAACCCGGAGTTAGACCTATATGCTTTGTTACACTGTGATCCCTGTACCTCAGTTTGCATGTTGTGTTCAGAGAACATTTGAATTGCTTTACTCTCTGCCTCTTGCCTTTTTACATACTACACCCAGCCAACACACTCTGTCCTTCCCACTGCCTCTACACACCACCTAGCCTATTTCAGTCATTTCCTTCACTCTTCACACACTCTTCCCTCTGACCCTACGCCCTACATTACAAGCAGTCTCCACGATCAACTTCCTAGCCAACTCCATTCATAGCTCCATTCCTAGGACTATCCTTAGCTCGGTATCCACTACTATTACTACTGCTGCTCCTTCACCCAATACCCATGTCTCCGGACCCACACCCACCCCTCATATCCCACTCTCACACCCCAGTTCGGGTTACCCACACTCTGGCCAGTTTGCCCATCCTTGTCCCTGTGTTTCCAGCTGTCCCCTGGTTGTCACCCCTGTCCCCGTGGACCCACCAGCCTGTCCGGTGTAGTCAGGCTGGCAGGGCTGCAGTAACCAGAGCCTTCTCCTCTCTCTTTCTGTCGCAATGACTCTTTCTCTCTCTCTTTCTGACACCCTCTTCCATTATTTCGCTGTTCACGCTCTCTCCTGCTATTTCTCTCGGCTTTCAGCTTCTCTGCCCCATCTCCCTCTCTTTCTTGTTCTCTCTTGCACTCTTTGTTCCTCCCTTTCTCTTTATCTACCCCATCTATTTCCCCCTGCTGTCTCTCCCTAGATATCTGTCTCTGCCCTGTCTTTCTTTCTCTTAATTCCTCTCGTCTTCACACTCTATCTCTCTCTCTCTCTCTCTTTCCTCTCTATGGCTGTAATGTGATCAGGTGCAGGGAGTGAGCTGTCTCCACTCCAGTAAATGCATTAGCCCTGTCTCCTCTCCCTGTCCACTAGCTAGACTACTCTACTGGCCCCAGTCAAACCCCAGTGTGGCTGGAGGGCTGGACGGCAGGGTCACAAGGCCAGAGCCATTCCAGGAATGGACTTTATCGCTTCTGCAAACACACACATACACATATGGGTAGATACAAATGTGTGCATACACACATATGCCCTAAGCAGGAAAATACACATGTAGGTGAACAAACACACACAGACAGACAAATATGCATGTGCGCACACATGTTTGTGTTACTGTCCTTTTGAGGTCCAAACAATTGATTCCCATTCAAAATACTATTTTCCCTAACTCCTAAACCTAACTCTAAACCTAACCCCTAAGCCTAAAATTGCCCTTTTCCTTGTGTGGCCCGACGAAATGTCCCCACTTTTCCTTGTTTTCCTAGGAAAACCCAAACCACACACACACACACTCCATCACTGCTCCTAATAGGGTGTAAGCTGACAGACAGAGCCAGGCTCCCTCCGTCAGCACAGCGAGTCTATATTCATTCAGTAGCTTCACTGTGCGCTAGAGACGAATGAACTAGAGCGAATCACATAGATCCAATAAGCCCACTGATCTATTGAGAAACCCTCTCTGGAATGGAATCTGGGAATCTATACTGCATGGATCCGTTCCCTGCGGAAGGGATTAGATAGCCATAGCGTTAGGACAACATAGCGAGCAGGTTATCAGTTTGCCACTACTGCAGTGGTAAGCATTTAGGTAATGTCGTTAGTGCAGCATAGAGCAGAGATTGTTTCCTGGTTCTCTTATCAGCAAATCACCTATTCAAACCTGATGTTTGAGCCTGTAGCATTTAGCGTCACTGGAAGCACCGCAGTTTTGTATGCAATGAATCAAGAAGATGAAATAAGAATGTCTTTGGGAAATACCAGAGGAGAGAGAGATACAGTCTTAGTTAGTAACTCATACTTACAGTAGGGTGGGAAGGGAATAGCTGCGCTCGCTGCTGATTGGCTGGTGTCCTGCCTGTTATCTGGAACGTCTGTCTGCCTGTTATCTGGACCGTCTGTCTGCCTGTACGTCCGTCTGTCAGGAGAGACGGAGTGGGGATACCAATCCACCAAAAGGTGGCTACGAGCTCCACTCAGTTGAGCTACGTGTGTGGATGGGCCAGCAGACTCTATCCGTTGGGTTCCACTCAGAGAGGAAGTCCGTCTTGTATAGTGTATCTCCACCAGGGGGCTTGGGAACAAGAGTAGCTTACCAAGCAAGAGGGGCCGAGCCACTCGATTTGACTAGCTAGCACCGACATTTGAACTTCCGTGTTATGTGCCTCTTTACAAATGCTAGCTCCATGTCAGGCTAGTCTGCTGTTCTATGCTTTACGCCACTACTTTTTAGCCACGGAAACAAACATGTCTCTTTTTGATTTGAACTGCAACAACTACTCAGGAGGAGAAGAAGGAAAAAAAGGACTGAGAAAATGGCAAGTTCTTCCACTGAGTACTACAAGAGGGGACAATGGGGAATAAACGTCTCTTGTCCAACCTATGCGAAGCATTGACGAGGAAAGACATTTTCAATACATTCGGATGTCGGTTTGACGACTTGCTTCAGCGGCTT
This sequence comes from Salvelinus alpinus, assembly GCF_045679555.1. NCBI lineage: Eukaryota > Metazoa > Chordata > Actinopteri > Salmoniformes > Salmonidae > Salvelinus > Salvelinus alpinus. Next base: position 6,952,679 of record NC_092111.1, read on the forward strand.
GCCCCTCGCTTCTCGCACGGGAGAACTCGCAGCTCTCCTGTAAATGCTGCAGAAATGCTGTCTGTGACCAATCGGTTTTTGGCGCGTGGCAGCACACAGCAGAGTATCATTACGAGTTATAACTTATACAGTGGCTTGCGAAAGTATTCACCCCCCTTGGCATTTTTCCTATTTTGAAACATGTCGACAGACACGGCAACCAGAGTTGCTATAGACCTCAAGGACCTCAAGGACTACTTCCTCACACCAGCAGGCCAGGTGTCTTTCCAGGATGCTGCGATCACACGTTGGCACCCTACTGTAAATGTTGGAGTGTGGTTTAGAAAACAGGTGCACACATATGTTCTCTTCTTCTGGTTGATGACGGTTTGACTCCTGTTGTGAGCCTCACACTTGGTTTTGCTGTTTGGACAAATCACAATAAAGAGTACTATGATGACTTCATCCTTGTAGTTTTTTTATTTTTAAAGAATTGTGAGGCTAGACCCTCAAGACATTTACCTAACCTTGTGTTGTGTAGTGGCCTTTCACCTTCCTGCTATAGTAAATGGGTGTGTCCAGCTGTAGACAACAAGGACACCCCCTCCCCCTCAAGACATTAACCTAATCCACATAGCTCATGTACAAAGCAGTACAGCTGTACCGAGTGACTGATTCAAAACAGTAATATTTTCTGCCACAAGTACAAATAAGCAGACATACATTTGCAGTACTTTTAGATCTTTATTTACTATCACAAGAGGGAAATGTGATGAACCAGGCCGGGGAGATGATGAATCAAGGGGTGATGAACCACCTGTAGATGGGCCCTCAGAGCTCAGCTCCATCTCTGGACTGTCCAAAACTCCACCCTCCTCCAACACCTACAAGCAGATGGCGAATATGTTAGAATACAATTCAACCAATCTAAAAACATGTTTCCCCAAAATAACGGATTTCATAAACATCCCGATCTAATTAACACACACATTAGCCCTGCTAATCTTATAACACAGGCACTCAATATTTTCCACTCACAATTTCTCCCATCCAGAAAAGAGCTGATTTCACATCTTCTAACTAGGTCTGCTAAACATAAGATCTGTCTGATGATGTTTCACATGAACAAGAAGCCAATCCAACTGTCTGACAATCGGTGGGACACGCACCTGCGGCAGCCCCATTCCTCTCCTTCACCCTTTTCAGATTCCGAATATACCGGTCCCGAATCTTTCTCTATGTTTCTTTGATTTCAGTATCGGTGTTCAAAAAGCACAAAAAAGGAAGCTTGCAAGTAGTAGAGGCTAAGTAGCAGAATGCCCATCGCTTCTGTATTTATACCAGAAGGGATACTGGAAAAGATGTGATGTAGACACCGGGGCGGGACTTCCGTTGCAGAACTCACTCAATACTGCCCCTCAGTCTTCGCAAGGAATGATATGTCGGGTCTCAATTTCCAGGTAGGAAAAAAAATTGAGTTGAATGCAGAGCGTATTACAAGGAGCCACCCCTTTTATGACGAAAAACGACATTGCAACACTGTGCTACGCTCCGTCGGCCATGTTTGCACATTGTCCGTAGACCCCTATAGAGGGAGGGAGAGGGATAAGGAGAGAGTGTGTGTGTGTGTGTGTGTGTGTGTGTGTGTGTGTGTGTGTGTGTGTGTGTGTGTGAGACAGAAAGAATGAGATCAAATAGAGGAATAGGATGTGCAAGTGTGTGTATGAAAGAGAAAATGAAAGAGTGTGAGAAGTAGAGAAAGTAGGCGTAGATGAATGTGCCAGAAAGAGAGAAATAAATACTGTCTTCCTCCTCTCCTCTTCTCCTTACGTTAATACAGCATTGCTCCTTGCTGGGAAAGATGCAGCTACAGTACTTCCCTGCTCTTTAAACCCGGTCTCTGCCTAGCGCTGATTGAAGTTTGTCCTTAATGCTCCTGCTCTGATGCCCTCCCTGTTCTCTTGACTGGAGAGGAGACCCCGGCGAGAGAAATGTTTAACCCAAACCCCACTCCTCTAATGTAGGGGTGGGTGCAAAGGAAACCAGTAAAGCTGACAATCCAGTTTAGGAGTGGTAGAAACAGAGGGTTTTTTGAAATGTTAGTTCTAGTGAAACCTTTTGATTTGCTAAGGATCGGCACAAACAAACCTGTTAAAAAAAACAGATCCAGGTGAAACTTCAAGTCTCCATTTCCTTTGATGTCAATTTCACGCGCCGTTTGATGTTATGGGAAGCCATACCTGTCAATAGCAGAAAGTGGGTTTGGATGAATTTATCAAGAAAGACACCATGGCCACTTGAATGAAACGGACTGTGGTATAGTGCTTTAGCTTCAGTGAGGCTATGGGTGTTTTGCGGTTGTCGTCGGAGACTTTGTTTATTATGGTCTGGCTCTGACTGAGGCGTGACATTTGAAAAATGCTACATGCAAATCGTCTCTGTGGTAACCTTCTCTTTGCTTAGCAGCAGCAACAGCTCTCAGACTGTAGCTAAATCCGAGTCGGCTGAAAGAAAATGGCTTTCTTCTTGATGTTCTGTTTTCTCATCTGATAGGGCTAGGTGGGAAATGAATGACGTTTAGAAGTCCTATCTAACTTTCACAGATTTCTGTCGTTGAGGGCGTAGCCTTAGACTGCTAGGTTGTGTCCTACCAAGTCAGATTGTCCCAGTCAAAAATCAACACCTAGCTCCTTTCCCTAGCCCTTGTCCCTTTGCAGATCTGCAAGAATTGAAAGGTATAAGCAACCGTGCTTACATCTATCCAATACTTTCAGATCTGCCAACATAGAAGGGGCTTGGGGTTTTTTTCCCACCCACCGGGCCATACTATTTCTATCATACCTATTCAAATGATGGCAAATTGTACTTGTCATATGCTTTGCACACAACAGATAGACTAACAGGGAAATGCTTACTTATGGGCTGTTCCCAACAATGCAGGGAGAAGGAAAATAGAGAAATAATAGAAAAGTAATTACACGTAATAATAAATGCACAATGATTACCGATAACTTGGATATGTACCTGGGGTACCAGTACCGAGTCGATGTGCATGGGTATGAGGTAATTGAGGTAGATACATTATGTACATATTAGAGGTCGACCTATTAATCGGAATGGTCGATTAATCGACATCGGCTTTTTTTGGTCCTCAAATAAATCGGTATCGGTATAACTAGGAATAAAGTGACTAGGCAACAGGCTAGATAATATAATTGTATTTATATTGGTTCTGGGTGTTCTGCCCCCTGCAAGACTCAACTCTCATTGGCTCAGGGCTGGTTCTGTGCATGCCCGTCAACTTGTCAAACTTAATGAACCACTAATCTCTCATCTGTCAGCTAGAAGGCGGGAGTTGGATGAACTTCAAGCTTCTCTCCTCTTTGTACGTGTTCCCAAGAGCTTTAGAGACCCAACCAAATAAAAATGACGCCCTCATTCTCGAGCGCCTTTTGCGAACATCAGCCGAGACAGTAAATTGAGAGTGGGGTCGAGGAGAATGACATGGTGCGGTAATTTTCACAAACATAAGAAAAAAGCGCTGGTGGGAAAGAGTGATGGGCAGCGATGGAGGAATGTAATGAATTTCCCTCCGTTGATCCAGAGCGCTGTTGAAGTCCTACATCTCAATAGTCGGGCGGGCACATCTCAATAGTTGAAAGTAGCTTCCTGACTTTGTCTTTGTATTCTTCGCTTTTTTTTAAAACAAACTGCACAGGTGACACACTAGAGTCATCCTAGGTTTCCTTCACATTGCTTTGACCTAGCCTTGCTTCTCAGATGAGTCCAGATCAAGGAGAGGAGACGAGGGGAGGAAGCCACTTTAGACTATTGAGATGCACCCCCTCCTGTATGTATTTGAACTCTGTGTTCTTTATGCAGGAAGGGTTAAGGAGGCTATGCTGGGTCATGTTTGTGTAACCCTCACACACTGGTCTGGGGTCAGTGTTAAAGAGTCACATTTGGACACACTGGTCAGAGAGTAAAAGCTTTGGTCTACTAGTATCCATATAAGTCGTCTTTGTCAGATTATGGCGTCATAATGGATGTGCATATTTGGTGGGTATAAGTTATGTTATTCATTACTTTGACAGTAATAAGCTTAGCAAGCAAGGGCACGTATATCGTTAGCTCTTTTGTGTTCATATTATCGGATGTAATATTTAATTGGGAATGTACTCCGTAGCACGTAGTATAAAGACTAGCACATTCTGCAAGACAACAGTTCTTTAATTATCGGATACCATTTCCCCCCAGGGTCTTTCTCTTCTATCCATCCTCCCTTTCATCCACTCCCCTTCCTCCCAACCCATCCTTCATTCTCTCTCCTCCTCAGCCAAACATCTCCCATCCTCCTCCTCCCTCTTTCCCTTCCTCCACCGTCTCTCTCTCTCGCCTTCCTTGTCCCTCACTCCTTCCTTCTTCCCATTATCTCCTCTATCTCATCATCCCTCCATCTACCTCTTTCTCTCTCTCTTCATCCCTCATCTCCCACATCTTCCATCCCTCCCTCCCTCTCTCTCGCCCTCTCCATTCCCTCCTTGCCCGCCTCCCCCCTCCCTCGTTCACCCCGTGTGTTATCTGAGATGGCCATCCGTACGTCTGTGGCCCAATTACTTGTAAACAAACAGTCAAACAACCCCCCCCCCCCCCCCCCCCCCGAGCCTCCGTCGCGCATCGCCATTTGAGTCTCTCCTATCACCCTGACCCTCTGATTTGAGAATGAGAACGTGTGTGTGAGAGAGAGATGTATCAGAAAAACAACACTATCTCTGTATCAGCCGGCCAACATGCTTTATAAGGTGTTATTCTCACTCTACCTGCAGTTTTAACAAGGCTAGCTTTTACTGTGCTAGCTGTTTTTACTGCGCCAGCTGTTTCTACTGCGCCAGGTGTTTTTACTGCGCCAGGTGTTTTTACTGCGCCAGGTGTTTTTACTGCGGCAGGTGTTTTTACTGCGCTAGGTGTTTTTACTGCGCTAGGTGTTTTTACTGCGCCAGGTGTTTTTACTGCGCTAGCTGTTTTTACTGCGCCAGGTGTTTTTACTGCGCCAGGTGTTTTTACTGCGCTAGCTGTTTTTACTGGGCCAGGTGTTTTTACTGCGCCAGCTGTTTTTACTGCGCTAGGTGTTTTTACTGCGCTAGCTGTTTTTACTGCGCCAGGTGTTTTTACTGCGCCAGGTGTTTTTACTGCGCCAGGTGTTTTTACTGCGCCAGCTGTTTTTACTGGGCCAGCTGTTTTTACTGCGCCAGCTGTTTTTACTGCGCCAGGTGTTTTTACTGCGCCAGCTGTTTTTACTGGGCCAGCTGTTTTTACTGGGCCAGCTGTTTTTACTGCGCCAGGTGTTTTTACTGCGCTAGCTGTTTTTACTGCGCCAGGTGTTTTTACTGCGCCAGGTGTTTTTACTTCGCTAGCTGTTTTTACTGCGCCAGGTGTTTTTACTTCGCTAGCTGTTTTTACTGCGCTAGGTGTTTTTACTGCGCTAGCTGTTTTTACTGCGCCAGGTGTTTTTACTGCGCCAGCTGTTTTTACTGCGCTAGGTGTTTTTACTGCGCTAGGTGTTTTTACTGCGCCAGGTGTTTTTACTGCGCCAGCTGTTTTTACTGCGCCAGGTGTTTTTACTGCGCCAGGTGTTTTTACTGCGCCAGGTGTTTTTACTGCGCCAGCTGTTTTTAATGCGCTAGGTGTTTTTACTGCGCTAGCTGTTTTTACTGCGCCAGGTGTTTTTACTGCGCTGGGTGTTTTTACTGCGCCAGGTGTTTTTACTGCGCTAGCTGTTTTTACTGCGCCAGGTGTTTTTACTGCGCCAGGTGTTTTTACTTCGCTAGCTGTTTTTACTGCGCCAGGTGTTTTTACTGCGCCAGCTGTTTTTACTGCGCTAGGTGTTTTTACTGCGCTAGGTGTTTTTACTGCGCCAGGTGTTTTTACTGCGCCAGCTGTTTTTACTGCGCCAGGTGTTTTTACTGCGCCAGGTGTTTTTACTGCGCCAGGTGTTTTTACTGCGCCAGCTGTTTTTAATGCGCTAGGTGTTTTTACTGCGCTAGCTGTTTTTACTGCGCCAGGTGTTTTTACTGCGCCAGGTGTTTTTACTGCGCCAGGTGTTTTTACTGCGCTAGCTGTTTTTACTGCGCTAGGTGTTTTTACTTCGCTAGCTGTTTTTACTGCGCTAGCTGTTTTTACTGCGCTAGCTGATTTTACTGCGCTAGCTGTTTTTACTGCGCTAGGTGTTTTTACTGCGCCAGGTGTTTTTACTGCGCCAGCTGTTTTTAATGCGCTAGGTGTTTTTACTGCGCTAGCTGTTTTTACTGCGCCAGGTGTTTTTACTGCGCTAGGTGTTTTTACTGCGCCAGGTGTTTTTACTGCGCCAGGTGTTTTTACTGCGCTAGGTGTTTTTACTGCGCTAGGTGTTTTTACTGCGCCAGGTGTTTTTACTGCGCCAGCTGTTTTTACTGCGCCAGGTGTTTTTACTGCGCCAGGTGTTTTTACTGCGCCAGGTGTTTTTAATGCGCTAGGTGTTTTTAATGCGCTAGGTGTTTTTACTGCGCTAGCTGTTTTTACTGCGCCAGGTGTTTTTACTGCGCCAGGTGTTTTTACTGCGCTAGCTGTTTTTACTGCGCCAGGTGTTTTTACTGCGCCAGGTGTTTTTACTTCGCTAGCTGTTTTTACTGCGCCAGGTGTTTTTACTGCGCCAGCTGTTTTTACTGCGCTAGGTGTTTTTACTGCGCTAGCTGTTTTTACTGCGCCAGCTGTTTTTACTGCGCTAGCTGTTTTTACTGCGCCAGCTGTTTTAACTGCGCTAGGTGTTTTTACTGCGCTAGGTGTTTTTACTGCGCCAGGTGTTTTTACTGCGCCAGCTGTTTTTACTGCGCCAGGTGTTTTTACTGCGCCAGGTGTTTTTACTGCGCCAGGTGTTTTTACTGCGCCAGCTGTTTTTAATGCGCTAGGTGTTTTTACTGCGCTAGCTGTTTTTACTGCGCCAGGTGTTTTTACTGCGCCAGGTGTTTTTACTGCGCCAGGTGTTTTTACTGCGCTAGCTGTTTTTACTGCGCTAGGTGTTTTTACTTCGCTAGCTGTTTTTACTGCGCTAGCTGTTTTTACTGCGCTAGCTGTTTTTACTGCGCTAGCTGATTTTACTGCGCTAGCTGTTTTTACTGCGCTAGGTGTTTTTACTGCGCCAGGTGTTTTTACTGCGCCAGGTGTTTTTACTGCGCTAGCTGTTTTTACTGCGCTAGGTGTTTTTACTTCGCTAGCTGTTTTTACTGCGCTAGCTGTTTTTACTGCGCTAGCTGTTTTTACTGCGCTAGCTGATTTTACTGCGCTAGCTGATTTTACTGCGCCAGCTGATTTTACTGCGCCAGCTGTTTTTACTGCGCCAGCTGATTTTACTGCGCTAGCTGTTTTTACTGCGCCAGCTGTTTTTACTGCGCCAGCTGATTTTACTGCGCCAGCTGTTTTTACTGCGCCAGCTGTTTTTACTGCGCTAGCTGATTTTATTGCGCTAGCTGTTTTTATTGCGCTAGCTGATTTTATTGCGCTAGCTGTTTTTATTGCGCTAGCTGATTTTACTGCGCTAGCTGATTTTACTGCGCCAGCTGTTTTTACTGCGCCAGCTGTTTTTACTGCGCTAGCTGATTTTATTGCGCTAGCTGATTTTATTGCGCTAGCTGTTTTTACTGCGCCAGCTGATTTTACTGCGCCAGCTGTTTTTACTGCGCCAGCTGTTTTTACTGCGCTAGCTGATTTTATTGCGCTAGCTGTTTTTATTGCGCTAGCTGTTTTTACTGCACTAGCTATTAACAGCCATGTGTGTTTGCATGTGCACATGCGTATGTACGTGCATGCATGTGTGTATTTGCCTGTGTGTGTATATGCATGTGTATTCGTGTCTCTGTGTGTGCGTGTTCGCTAATCTTAACCAGATCTGTTTGGGCACGCTCTCCTGACTCATTGCCCCTTCCCATTTCAACGTCTGTCAGGGGGCTTGTAAAAGTAGAGAGAGGAAAGAACTAATGAGTCACTTCTGACTACACCCCCCCCCCCCCCCCCTCGCCAAGTCCCAAAGCAGCGCTTCTGAATTCTAGGCATGCACCAGACCAGAGCCGGGTTCAGCAAGGTAAACCGGAGGCTAGCAAACAAATCTGAAGACCGGTGCCGTATGCTTATGAGGGGTTAGTTTGAAGTAGTTTGAAGAGCCAGTCGTCACGGTTCCGCTCCACCTTGTTTGAAAGAAAGACAGCTGGACGGGTTGAGAAACACCCGAGAGGAGGGAAAAGAGGCAGGGAGGGTGGGGTGTTGTTGGGATATCGTCTCAAGGATGTGTTTGTGTCTGTCTGATTGAAGTGCCACATCTGAAGAGGTGCTATTAGCTAGAGAAGGCCACTGAAAGCTGAAAGAGAGATGCTCTCTGCCAGACGTTTTTATGTTATACTGCACACTGGAGTTGACATGCTACTGAGGGCTTTTTTTGTTTGTTTGTTTGTGTGTGTGTGTGTGTGTGTGTGTGTGTGTGTGTGTGTGTGTGAGAGAGAGAGAAAAAGATGAGTGTGTGGAATGGAGAGAAGGAACACGGGTGCTCTTTAATTCGTGTGCATGTGTGAGCGCTTGTGTGTGTGTGTGTTTCCATTTGTGCGGATACGAACGGTGTATGCCTTTGTGTAACGTCTGTGCGCACGCGTGCGCTTATGTGCGTTTGCGTGTGATCATCCTCCCTGGAGATGTGGTGGAGGAGTGCAGTCCAGCAGGAGCGTTCCTCACTCTGGTTCCTCGGTCTAATTAACTGTGCTACTAGTTACAGCACCATGCAACAAGGAGGACTGCGTTCACGTGTGCACCCGTGTTTGTGTTTGGCAGGAAGATCTGTCTGCGTGAAACATCCAGATAATGCGTGTTTGTGTCTCTCTATGTAAAAGTGTAATAAAAAGCATGAGCTGGCGCACAGCCCAAACAGTTGGTAGAGGTGCTGACTAACGGCGAGTAAACTATAGTCTATAAAAAATGAGTACGGAGACTCGTACTCTATATACAAGCGGCCAGTCATTTATTGGGTAAACAACCGGCGTTCCGGCATCATGGTGCCTTCTTCAGGGTGGTGTGGAAGTGTGCCCTGAACCAGAACGCCGGTTGTTTACCCAATAAATGACTGGCCGCTTGTATTTACATTTTTAAAAAGCTTGGTAGTTATAGACTGAAGGACGGAGATCCCAGATGCTGTCATATTCCACGCCAGACCATTTTATTTTTCTCCAGGCCCCCACACCGGACCATTTTATTTTTCTCCAGACCCCCACACCGGACCATTTTATTTTTCTCCAGGCCCCCACACCGGACCATTTTATTTTTCTCCAGGCCCCCACACCGGACCATTTTATTTTTCTCCAGACCCCCACACCGGACCATTTTATTTTTCTCCAGACCCCCACCCTGGACCATTTCATTTTTCTCCAGACCCCCACACCGGACCATTTTATTTTTCTCCAGACCCCCACACCGGACCATTTTATTTTCTCCAGACCCCCACACCGGACCATTTAATTTTTCTCCAGACCCCCACACCGGACCATTTAATTTTTCTCCAGACCCCCACACCGGACCATTTTATTTTTCTCCAGACCCACACACCGGACCATTTTATTTTTCTCCAGACCCCCACACCGGACCATTTTATTTTTCTCCAGACCCCCACACCGGACCATTTTATTTTAATAATAATAATAATTTTGTGCAAAAACCCCAAGTTAGACAGGTCCACTAGGTAAAAATGGACCAGCCCATCTGACATTTGTCCCTCTGTCTGTGTGTGTGTGTGTGTGTGTGTGTGTGTGTGTGTGTGTGTGTGTGTGTGTGTGTGTCTCTAGGTGTGTGCTTATTGTCAGAGACAAGCACTTAGCCATCAGACTGGGACAGATGTTCGAGTGGCTGCGGGTTGGCACGGTAGCCATGGTGATAATGAGAGGGGGGCTTGGTTAATTGGCATGTGTGAGCTCTGTCTCTGTCTGTCTGTCTGCTCTCAATGTCACTTTTTACCCCCTGAAGAGGTGCTCTATTCAATGCAGTGTGTGTGTGCGTGTGTGTGTGGGTGCGCATGCGTGTGTGTGTGCGAGCGTGGCGGAGACAGGATGGGGTTAGCTAAATGAAGATATATCAATCAAACAGAGTTTAGCTGTGCAGGATTATATACCCTCACCTTTTGCACACACACACACACACACACACACACACACACACACACACACACACACACACACACACACACATCTGCAAGCAGTCTTGCGCACGTGCGCACAAGATTAACACACATACCATCACACGTATCCTATATCACATTCTTAGCATGCTGTCGGATGAAAACCTTTTCATAAAATGTTTGACATGTATTGAAAGCAGTAACTCCCTTCATGTATTGAAAGCAGTAACTCCCTTCATGTATTGAAAGCAGTAACTCTCTTCATGTACTGAAAGCAGTAACTCCCTTCATGTATTGAAAGCAGTAACTCACTTCATGTACTGAAAGCAGTAACTCTCTTCCTGTACTGAAAGCAGTAACTCTCTTCCTGTACTGAAAGCAGTAACTCCCTTCCTGTACTGAAAGCAGTAACTCCCTTCCTGTACTGAAAGCAGTAACTCTCTTCCTGTACTGAAAGCAGTAACTCTCTTCCTGTACTGAAAGCAGTAACTCTCTTCCTGTACTGAAAGCAGTAACTCTCTTCCTATACTGAAAGCAGTAACTCTCTTCATGTACTGAAACCAGTGACGCTCTTCATGTACTGAAAGCAGTAACTCTCTTCATGTACTGAAAGCAGTAACTCTCTTCATGTACTGAAAGCAGTAACTCACTTCATGTACTGAAAGCAGTAACTCACTTCATGTATTGAAAGCAGTAACTCTCTTCATGTACTGAAAGCAGTAACTCCCTTCATGTACTGAAAGCAGTAACTCTCTTCATGTACTGAAAGCAGTAACTCTCCATGTACTGAAAGCAGTAACTCTTCATGTACTGAAAGCAGCAACTCTCTTCCTGTACTGAAAGCAGCAACTCTCTTCATGTACTGAAAGCAGTAACTCTCTTCATGTATTGAAAGCAGTAACTCTCTTCATGTACTGAAAGCAGCAACTCCCTTCATGTACTGAAAGCAGTAACTCTCTTCATGTACTGAAAGCAGTAACTCTCTTCATGTACTGAAAGCAGTAACTCTCTTCATGTACTGAAAGCAGTAACTCTCTTCATGTACTGAAAGCAGCAACTCCCTTCATGTACTGAAAGCAGCAACTCCCTTCATGAACTGAAAGCAGCAACTCCCTTCATGAACTGAAAGCAGCAACTCTCTTCATGTACTGAAAGCAGCAACTCTCTTCATGTACTGAAAGCAGCAACTCTCTTCATGTACTGAAAGCAGTAACTCTCTTCCTGTTTTGAAAGCAGCAACTCCCTTCCCAAAACAAGTTGTTGTTTAGTCATCCTGTGGACGTACTGTGAAGGATCTGATATTTGGCAAGTTATTTTCTTGACTGCTGAAGCCTGATTTTGCAGTTACAGTAGCTGTTGGCTTGTTTGTGTTCCATTGTTTCGTAGAAGGAAGTTCGGCGATGCAAATGGCCCTTTGGGGACAATGAAGTCACTAAGCTATTGGTGTATTGGTGCTGTGTAGGCTGAGTTAGGAGTTGAGGAAATGGGTACAGGCAGGCGGTAGTTGTCTGTATTAGTATTTAAGTCCTATGTTAAGAGAGGGTGAGTTGTCTGTGTGCCATATTACCAGTAGTTCTGTGTTAGGGGTGGGTAAAAGGCAATAGTCTGTGTCAAATGATTGTGTAAGAGTGGGTCAGGGGTTGGTATACAGTTGTTGTGTAGTTTGTGTATTGTTGTGTAGTTTGTGTATTGGTGCTATGTAAGGCTAAACGTTATGGGGTGGATAAAGTGAAGTGGGTGAAGACAGTTGTTGTTGTGCTTGGTGTTTACAACCAGTCTCTGGGCTGAATGGATGTTCTAGACAGCCTCTGGACCAGGGCCAGTCTGGCCACACTGGGGCTCTGTGTGTGTTGGAAAGGCCACTCTGTGGAAAAGCCCAAAAACAGGACAGTTACTCAATAAGGCTGCAGGCTGCATGATGTGGCTCTGACTAGAAGGTGTGTGTGTGTGTGTACAGAGACAGCACCTTGTCAACTCAACACGACCTTCACAGACCATTTTAACCCCATTCCCACAGTATTTGGTAATGGGACGGTTACCGGCCCTTAAAGGGAATGTACAGTGATAGGAGCAGTAAGTAGCCCTTTAAGGTTCAGTCTGGTTATAGGTCAGTTAATGGTCATAAGTTAGTAGCTGGCAATTAACCTCAAGCAACCAAAATGTGGGCATAATTATATTTTTGTTAAAGGAATGGTCAGTGATACAGGGCAGGTAATGGGGCAGTAGCTGGCCCTTAAAGGGACGGTCCATTAAATAAACAGTACCAGTCTCTCCTCTATAGGGGGCGGTCACAGGGTCAGGTCACACACTATAACACAGGATAGGAATTCCACTGAGCAGCGTGATCCAAGGGAGAGCTAAACATTCCACACGTTCCTATGGGAGGGTGGGATGTGTGATGCATGTTGAAATCACAGCAGTCACGCGGAGTAGGATGCCATATGATGGGTGTCCGATGCCTTGTGAAATTTGTCTATTTTGATCCATGTGTGTGAGTGTGATGTACATCAGCCTACTCTGTCAGCGAATATAAAGGGTATCATTGTGATTCGGAGGAGGGTGTTCAAGTGTTTGGGCAAGCAGAAAGGGCATTAAACAAAAACATTGAGACACACAGGCTCCGTGATACTGCTTCCCTTGCCGTGACCTCTAGTCTCTGCAACTTATCTGTCCGATCACGCTCAACACAGACACACCGATTCCACATGATCCCAACACACACAGACGCAGCAGAAGGCCTTTAAAACACATTGAAGAAGGCACATAGTTCACCTCAGACAGCGTTACCTAAAGCAGAACTCCATGATACCCCAAGTCCCCTACAGCGCAAAGGTAATCACCAGGTAATCACCATCACCTGACCGAGCCAATAATCTGGCAACTCCACGAGCATGTCAACTAGGCCGCATTAACATTCAAAACAGGAAGCTTAGAATACGCCAATAGGGGATCCATGGAAATAGAATTCTAAGTCCACTGGTGTATTTGTGTACTTTTCTTTTTTTAAAACTGTTCATATGTGACACTCAAGTTACAATTAGTTTTTCCATTTCCCATTGCAAATGTAAAATAGCACGTTGGACCCTATAATTCCAAGGTCTCAACTATTTGTCGTTTTTCATCTTAGCCACATACTGTGTACACTGTCCATAATCACAGTGTACTTTATAATGGCAAACGGAGAGATTAGTTACTCCCAAAAGTTTGTAGTGCTGCAGTTGGGGAAATATGAGATTGTAGGGGTTACATGGCAAAGAAAAACACAATCTGTCTGATATAAAAAGACTCCACCCTATTTCTGGAAGTTCTTATGTAGATTACTTGCATATTTTAAGGATTTAATCAAGACCCACATTGCAGCAGTGTCTAGTTTGTCTTCTACGTTGGCGTCTCACAGAATAATCCACGCACGCACACACTGCTCTATCTTCACACAGCAGCTCAGATGGAGGCACAATCACAGATCTGTGGAAGCCCACTTACACATATCTGTACTGATCTACACACACACACGCACACTTCCGCACTGAGACACACACACACTCACACATACACTCCCGACCTCCCAGGGGAGTGTGTCAGGGCCCTAACTGATTAAAGCTTGGCAGCGGGGGCTCTGTCAGCATCATAAAACACAGGCAGTCGTGTAGATGATCTGCCACCCATTTCCTAGGTGATATATTCTCTTACGTGTACATCTGCTGAGAACAGAGTATTCTCTCTCTCTCTCTCAACCCAGAGGAATGACTCATGTTGATGACCCCTAGACGACAACCCATCTGCTTCGTGCCCATCACATACTTTCTTTTTGACCTCCCTCCTTTTTCCCTCTTCCTCTCCTCTTCCTTTCTCTGCTTCTCCCATGTTTGCATCCCTTATCCAATAGGATGTTATTTTGTCCATGCAATAATAGGTGAAATGAGAACAGGAAAACAAGTATATATTGCTCCGGTAATAATAATTTTTTTTGTCCATTTGATATTTACTACAGATGAAATTGGACAATGGTCCACAATTCAGGACTATTGATTTAGTATGGTTTGTATCTGTTTTGTACTACCGGAAAGATACAGCTGCCTAGCTCTCTAACTTACACCCAGCCACTTTAACGTCTATATTGACTCTGAGTTGTTGTTCATTGAGCAATGTCTCTGTTGAAGAAGCAGCGGGAGATCATGTAATCTTACTCATTATGAGTTTCCTACTCTGAGATGCTTGATGAGCACAGGCCCTGGTTTGTGGGGTAGCTGACTGAGATGTATAAAGAGATCGAGAAACGAGGCTGAACTCTCTCACATTAGGAGCATAGTCCTCTCAGAAAAGCGACAGCTCATCAACGGTGGACAACTGGACACGATTCTGAATCAAACGGCACGCAATTAAATGGGAGGATGGGAGCCCAAGAGAGCGAGATTGGGTGAGGGATAGAGAGAGTCCACTAGGTTCAAATGACCAAATCAAATCAAAAACCAAATCAAATCAAACTATATTCGTCACATGGTGCCGAATACAACAAGTGTAGACCTTACCGTGAAGTGCTGACTTACAAGCCCTTAACCAACAGTGCAGTTCAAGAAGAGTTAAGAAAATATTTACCATGTAGACTAAAGTAAAAAATTATAATAAAAAGTAACACAATAACGAGGCTATATACAGGGGGTACAGGTACCGAGTCAGTGTGCGGAGGTACGGGTTAGTTGAGGTAATTTGTACATGTAGGTAGGGGTGAAGTGACTATGCATAGATAATAAACAACGAGTAGCTGCAGTGTACAAAAGGGAGAGGGGGGGGTTGATGTAAATAGTCCGGTGGCGATTGTATTAATTGTTCAGCAGGCTATGGCTTGCGGGTAGAAGCTGTTGAGGAGCCTTTAGGTCCTAGACTTGGCGCTCTGGTGCCGCTTGCCTTGCGGTAGCAGAGAAAACAGTCTATGACTGGAGTCTCTGACAATTGTATAGGCTTTCCTCTGACACCGCCTATTATATAGGTCCTGGATGGCAGGAAGTTCGACTCCAGTGATGCACTGGGCCGTACGCACCACCCTCCGTAGCGCCTTACGGTCAGATGCCGAGCAGTTGCCATACCAGGTGGTGATGCAAACGGGCAGGATGCTCTCGATGGTGCAGCTGCAGAACCTTTTGAGGATCTGGGGACCCATGTCAAATCACAGATGTTACTGATGAAAAAAGAATTGGAATGAATAGTAGCTTTATTTTGTTTCCTTAAAATGCAGCCGTTCTATTTTCTGTGTGTAGTCATTATCGTTGGGGTCAACTCGAGTCAGGAAGTGAATTGTGTATATATATTTTTTTCAATAGTTTACAATGCTTGACTTACTGTATAAGTGGACTTGACCCATTTGACATGAATTGGAGTACAAGTAGACAGAATTTATGGGTATTTTCACATTGTAAATAATGTAGAAACATTTGCCATGTTATCACTAAGTACCTAACAGGGATGTTGAAATTATAACTTTTTTCTTCATGAATACATGGTCAAAATAGTACTACCTACAGTACCAATCAAATGTTTAGACACACCTACTCATTAAAGGGTTTTTCTTTATTTTGACTATTTTCTACATTGTAGAATAATAGTGAAGACATGAAAACTATGAAATAAAACATGGAATCATGTAGTAACCCCCCAAAAAGTGTTTCACAAATCAAAAATATATGTTATATTTGAGATTCCTCAAAGTAGCCACGTTTCGCCTTGATGACTTTTGACTGGCACTGTATGCCAAGTGGTCGTGGTTTGTTTCCATCGTGTACCACTTCAAAGCGGCAGTCAGTCAACTCTGGTATACCGTACCTGCACCTGTGGATGGGCGTTCCATCTTGCGTCAATGACCATTGGTACAGCTGCTCACATATTGTCCTAAATGTATCTTTATTTGTTTAAGGCCAAAGGAGGTCTAATGAATAGTCTTTAAAGCCCGGTGGAGTCATTGACTGATCTATTATTGCCAATGTTTATTTATCTACTATTATCTATTGTCCTCTGTTGGCTTAGGCCTATAGGTGGTCTGCTAATGACGAGAAGCCTGTTGACGTTTCTCTGGTTGCTGCGGTGTGGCTTCAAGGGTGAGTGCTTTTGAATGGAGTGTGTAGGGAGGGTGGCAGACAGCAGTTGGTTCCTCTCAAGATGAGGGACTCTGGCTAAAGACTAAAAAGCGTCTGGCTTTACTATTTCGCAAGACGTTGGACACACACACAGGCTAGAAAGAGAAATACGCGCACACACACACGCACAGCCACTCCACGACGTATTAACGTGTGAGCACGCGACACCTATTTATTTGCGAGCTGCACGGAGAAAAAAAAACTGTCGTTGATGTGTAAAGTCATTATAAATTATTCAACACCGTTTCCTTCACGCCAACAGACAGCCTATTTTCTAAATCTCTCTCAACCTCTCCATCTCTTCCCCCTTTCCCTGTAACTGTTTTTTTTTTAAACTACAGATAGTCTGCTTTTTCATTTGTAGTCTCCAAGTCTGTGATGGACAGTGTTTAAGTCTCATGGAAAATGAAAACAGGAAATGGAGGGAGGCAAACAGGCAGTACAGCCGCCGCGTTACACACACAACTCCAACACCATCATTCATTTTGCTGACGACACGACGGTGGTGGGCCTGATCACCGACGACGATGAGACAGTCTATAGGGAGGAGGGTCAGAGGCCTGTCAGTGTGGCGCCAGGACAACAGCCTCTCCCTCAACAACAGCAAGACAAAGGAGCTGATCGTGGACTACAGGAAACGGAGGGCCGACCACGCCCCCTTTTCACATCGACGGGTCTGAAGTGGAGCGGGTCGAGAGCTCCTCGTGTCCAAATCACTAAGGATCTATCATGGTCCACACACACCAACACAGTTGTGAAGAAGGTGTGACAATGCCTCTTCCACCCTCAGGAGGCTGAAAAGATTTGGCATGGGCCCTCTGATCCGCAAAACATTCTACAGCTGCACCATTGAGAGCATCTTGACTGGCTGCATCACCACCTTTTGGCTAGGGTTCCTATTTCTCTCTCCTTCTCTCTTTCTCACCCTCTCCCCCCTTCAATTTGAATACCTTCCAGCACACTATTGGAATGAGTGGTAAACACTGCCCATTGCCAAAACAGTTGATAATGAAACAATCTTTCAGTCCCTCTTCCCCTCCTCCCTTATTTTCCCCCTCCAAGCAGACCTCCTAATCTCTACCATAGCTTTCTCTCTCTTCTTCTTCTTGTTTTTGCCCTCCCTCCAGCCCTTTCATATCAAATCAAACTTTATTTGTCACATGCTCCGAATACAAGTGTAGACTTTACCGTGAAATGATTACTTACAAGCCCTGAACCAACAGTACAGTACAGTACAGTCCCGTGTGGCTCAGTTGGTAGAGCATGGCGCTTGCAACGCCAGGGTTGTGGGTTCATTCCCCACGGGGGGACCAGGATGAATATGGATGAATATGTATGAACTTTCCAATTTGTAAGTCGCTCTGGATAAGAGCGTCTGCTAAATGACTTAAATGTAAGAAAATAACTAACCAAGTAAACTAAAATAAAAAGTAATAATAAAAAGTAACACAATAAGACTAACGAGGCTATATACAGGGGGCAACGGTACCGAGTCGGTGTGTGGGGGTACAGGCTAGTTGAGGAATTCTGTACATGTAGGTGGGGGCGAAGTGACTATGCATAGGCAACAAACAAACAGTGAGTAGCAGCAGTATACAAAAGGGAGGGGGGGGTTCAATGTAAATTGTCCCGTGGCGATTTTATGAATTGTCCAGCAGTCTTATGGCTTGGGGGTAGAAGCTGTTGATGAGCCTTTTGGTCTTAGACTTGATGCTCCGGTACCGCTTGCCGTGCGGTAGCAGAGAAAACAGTCTATACTTTGGGTGACTGGAGTCTGACAATTTTATGGGCTTTTCTCTGACACCGCCTATTATATAGGTCCTGGATGGTAGGAAGCTTCGCCCCAGTGATGTACTGGGTCGTTTGCGCTACCCTCTGTAGCGCCTTACGGTCAAAATGCCGAGCAGTTGCCATACCAGGTGATGATGCAAACGTTCAGGATGCTCTCGTTGGTGCAGCTGCAGAACCTTTTGAGGATCTGTGGACCATTGCCAAATCTTTTCTGTCTCCTGAGGGGGAAAAGGCATTTCGCTCGTGTCACTGGGCAGCTCGCGTCTGGGTTTCCCTTTGTAGTCTGTAATAGTTTTCAAGCCCTGCGACATCCGACGAGCATCAGAGCCGGTGTAGTAGAATTCAATCTTAATCCTGTATTGACGCTTTGCTTGTTTGATGGTTCGTCTGAGGGCATAGCGGGATTTCTTAAGTGCCCGGATTAGTGTGACGCGGCAGCTCTAGCTTTTAGCTTGTTGAGGATGTTGCCTGTAATCCATGGCTTCTGGTTGGGATATGTACATACAGTCACTGTGGGGACGACGTCATCAATGCACTTATTGATGAAGCCGATGACTGAGGTGGTGTATTCCTCAATGCCATTGGATGAATCCCGGAACATATTCCAGTCTGTGCTAGCAAAACAGTCCTGTAGTGTAGCATCCACGTCATCTGACCACTTCCGTATTGAGCGAGTCACTGGTACTTTCTGCTTTCGTTTTTGCTTGTAAGCAGGAATCAGGAGGATAGGGTTATGGTCAAATGTGCCAAATGGAGGGCGGGGGAGAGCTTTGAATGCATCTCTGTGTGTGAAGTAAAGGTGGTCTAGGTTTTTCCCCCTGGTTGCACATGTGACATGCTGGTAAAAATGTGGTAAATCTGATTTAACTTTGCCTGCAATAAGGTTCCCGGCCACTAGGAGCGCCGTTTCAGGGTGAGCATTTTCTTCTTTGCTTATGGCCTTATAGAGTTGGTTGAGAGCGGTCTTAGTGCCAGCTTTGCTTTGTGGTGGTAAATAGGCGGCTACGAATAATACAGATGAGAACTCTCTTGGTAGATAGTGTGGTCGACAGCTTATCATAAGGTACTCTACCTCAGACGAGCAATACCTCAAGACTTCTTTAATATTAGACATTGCGCACCAGCTGTTATTGACAAAAAGGCACACACCCCCACCCCTCTTCTTACCAGAGGTAGCGTCTCTGTTCTGCCGGTGCATGGAAAATCCCGCTAGCTCTATGTTGTCCGTATCTTCGTTCAGCCACGTCTCGGTGAAACATAAGATGTTACAGTTTTTAATGTCCGGTAGGTAGGATAATCTTAATCGTAGGTCATCAATTTTATTTTCTAATGATTGCACGTTAGCAAGAAGAACGGAAGGCAGTGGGAGTTTACTCGCTCGCCTCCGGATTTTCAGAAGGGTGCCCAATCTGCTGCCCCTTTTCCGGTATCTTTTCTTCACGCAAAAGGCGTGGATTTGGGCCTGTTCCAGTGAAAGCAGGATATCCTTCTCGTGGGACTCGTTAAAGGAAAAAGTTTCTTCCAGTCTGTGGTGAGTAATCGCTTTTCTGATGTCCAAAAGTTATTTCGGTCATAAGAGACGGTAGCAGCAACATTATGTACACAATAAGTTAAAAATAAGTTACACAAAATGCTAAAAAAATTACAAAATAGCACAACCTTTCGCTGGTTGGTATTTATTGGGATGACTCATGTACTGGAGGCAGCTTTGCAGGGTAGTCACAAAATCTGATTTTCAACCTAACCATAACCACACTGCTAACCTTATGCCTAACCCAAATTTTTACAATATACAGTAAAGCCTATTTTGACCGCTGGCCCATGTAGTGGAAATCGGGAGCTCTGCGTCCAGGACAAGATTCATCCCAATAAACGTCAACCTGCTTCCCTTTTCACAATATCTATCTCTCTGTATCTCTCTGCCCCTCTCCACCTGTTACAGATCACAGGAGGCTGGCGAGGGCAGGACGGCTCATAATAATGGCTGGAATGGAGTGAATGTTTGTTATGTGTTTGATGCCATTCCATTTATTCCATTCCTGCATTACTATAAACCCATCCTCCCCAATTAAGGTGACACCAGCCACCTGTGATACATGCACCCCCCCCCCCCCCCCCATCTTGCTCTCTCACCCACGCTGTCTTTCTTCCCTTTCTCCCGGTCCCCATGTTCATGCCGGCTCTGTATCTCACTCTCCCTGCTCCCCACCTTAGTACACACACCCTAATATTTGTGTGTGTGTGCGTGCGTGCGTGCGTGCGTTACAATGTACATTTATAATAGTGTTTCGTTTTGTGTGTCCGTGTGTGTGCTGAGTTGAGGAATGTCTAGGTGTGTGTGTCCTTGTCTAGGTGTGTGTATTCGTGTGTATCTAGGTGTGTGTGTGTGTCCATGTTAGTGCTGGGTTGAGGAGTGAGTAATAGTGCTAAGGGATCAACTGGTGGTCAGGTCGTATCAGTCCAGATTATAGAGCTTAGTCCCTTTATCCACACCTCACTGTAATTAACAAAGAGAGACTGAGGGAGGGAGGGAGGGAGAGAGAGAGAGATGCTCAGCGTGAGTTCCTGATTTTTCTCGCTCTTATTTTTGTTTTTAAAATGAGATAAACACTCACGTCTAAAAAGAGTTCAAGACAATAAATAATGAACTACAACTATTTAATCAGAATAGGGGGAGAAAAGTAACACTGCGCCTCAAATGAAGAAGTTTTGACTCTCAGTCGCTTAGCTAACGTTACACAACAAAAACCTTGCCAGCAAGCTAACCAGCGAGCCAGAAAAAGCAAGGGGAGTTAATGCAACTACATCAAACGACCAAACTACACATACACTACATGACCAAAAGTATATGGACACCTGTTTGTCGAACATCTCATTCCAAAATCATGGGCATTAATATGGAGTTGGCTCCGCCGCTTTGCTGCTATAACAGCCTCCACTCTTCTGGGAAGGCTTTCCACTAGATGTTGGAACATTGCTGCGGGGACTTGCTTCCAGTCAGCCACAACAGCATTAGTGAGGTCGGGCACTGATGTTGGGCGATTAGGCCTGGCTCGCAGTCGACGTTCCGATTCATCCCAAAGGTGTTCGATGGGGTTGAGGTGGCTCTGTTCAGGCCAGTCAAGTTCTTCCACACCGATATGGACAAACCATTTCTGTATGGACCTCGCTTTGTGCACGGGGGCATTGTCATGCTGTTATAGGAAAAGACCTTCCCCAAACTGTTGCCACAAAGTTGGAAGAACAGAATCAACTAGAATGTCATTGTACGCTGTAGCGTTAAGATTTCCATTCCCTGGAACTAAGGGGCCTAGCCCGAACCATGAAAAACAGCCCAAGACCATTATTCCTCCTCGGGTAGGTAGCGTTCTCCTGGCATCCTCCAAACTCAGATTCGTCCTTCGGACTGCCAGATGGTGAAACGTGATTCATCACTCCAGAGAACGCAATTCCACTGCTCCAGAGTCCAGAGTCGGCGAGCTTTACACCACTCCAGGCACCGCTTAGCATTGCGCATGGTGATCTTAGGCTTGTGTGCCTGCTGCTCTGCCGTGGAAACCCATTTCATGAATCTCCCGACAAGCAGTTCTTGTGCTGACGTTGCTTCCAGAGGCAGTTTGGAACTCGGTAGTGAGTGTTGTAACTGAGAACAGATGGTTCGTACGCTACACGCTTCAGCACTCGGCGGTCTCGTTCTGTGAGCTTGTGTGACCTACCACTATGCGGCTGAGCCGTTGTTGCTCCTAGACATTTCCACTTCACAATAACAGCACTTATAGTTGACCGGGGCAGCTCTAGCAGGGCAGAAATTTGATGAACTGACTTGTTGGAAAGGTGGCATCCTATGACAGTGCCACGTCAAAAGTCACGGAGCTCTTCAGTAAGGCCATTCTACTGCATGGCTGTGTGCTCGATTTTATACACCTGTCAGCAATGGGTGTGGCTGAAATAGCCAAACCCATTAATATGAATGGGTGTCCCCATATTTTATGTATTTAACCCCTTATTGTTTTTAGCAAAATGATCCTTGGTATGACCTTCTTAAAAAAAATCCATATAGTTTAGTAGAACCCCACCCCCTTTCCCCCAGCTTAGACAGGGCTTCGACTGTAATGGGTTAAGGAGAGAGCAGAGGGAGAGAAGAACACCACCAGTGGCACGCCCTCCCACAAGAGAGACTCAACCAGCACCACCAGTGGCACGCCCTCCCACAAGAGAGACTCAACCAGCACCACCCTCACCCCCACTCTCGCCACCCAAAAAGGCACATCTCATCTCTCACTCTCTTCCCACCATAGTGGAGGACACTAGAGCGTCCCCCCCCCTCCCCTCAGTGCAGAACAGGCTCATGCCCTCCTCACCACCATGAGCTGCCATTTACATTTACATTTAAGTCATTTAGCAGACGCTCTTATCCAGAGCGACTTACAAATTGGTGCATTCACCTTATGATATCCAGTGGAACAACCACTTTACAATAGTGCATCTAACTCTTTTAAGGGGGGGGGGGGTTAGAAGGATTACTTTATCCTATCCTAGGTATTCCTTAAAGAGGTGGGGTTTCAGGTGTCTCCGGAAGGTGGTGATTGACTCCGCTGACCTGGCGTCGTGAGGGAGTTTGTTCCACCATTGGGGTGCCAGAGCAGCGAACAGTTTTGACTGGGCTGAGCGGGAACTGTACTTCCTCAGAGGTAGGGAGGCGAGCAGGCCAGAGGTGGATGAACGCAGTGCCCTTGTTTGGGTGCCATGAGGGATGCCATGAGGGATGAGTTCACCAAAGTGGAGGGGGAGGTGGTCCTGCTCAGGGTGAGCGTGAGCAAACAGCCACCAGACGTCCACACCTTAGAGGAGCTCCTGACCAAGGTGAGGACAGAGCAGGACAGCAGCCTTGCAACACAGCTGAAAGAGGTTCGGCAAGAGAGAGACGGACTCAAGAGAGAGCTGGCTGATCGAACAAAGGAGGAGAGAGAGCTACACGAAGACAGGCAGAACAGTAATAACGATCTGACCACCCTGCGAGAGGAGCTGCAGGAGAGAAAGAGAACAGAGGACACGCTGCAGGAGCAGCTAGATCACCACTCTGTGACTTGCCCTCACACAACATTGGAGCCCACCCCAACCAATCACGCCTCCCAAGCCCTGCCCGCTGCGCGCCTCACCCCAGCTCACAGAACATAATCCCGCTGACCGCGGCACCAGCACAGGCCCGAACACCCACCAGCCCCAACTCTATCCCCTCTAGTCCAGAAGACACACTGGCTGATATCGTCCTGTTGATGAACTCCAATGGGAAGTTTGTTCAGGAGAATAAACGTTTCCCTAGACACAAAAGGTATGGTGCCCAACAACGCAGAGTGTCATGGAGCTGCTTGAAAAGGCCCAGCGCCCAGGGTCGCCAGGCCACATAATCAAACACACCGGAAGCAACGACCTGCGTGCTCAGCAGGAGAGGGTGGCGATTTCACTACAAGGAGTGATTGAGAAGGCCTCCGGAATCTTCCCCAACTCAAGGATTGTGGTTTCCACCCTTCTACAGAGGAAGGACTTCCACCCTGCCACAATCCAAAGAATAAACGCCAGCCTCTCCCGGGACTGTACCCTGCGACCCAATGTACACCTGGCCCCCATCCCACCCTCCATCTGGACTGACCCCTCCACCCAGGAACAGAGGAGCAATCCCCCCCCTCGATATTGCAGAGACATCACCCCGGACCCCCCAGCACCACCAACCTTAACGCCCCCAACAGCCAGCGCAGCACAGACCACACCAGCCCAGCTTCAGACCCCCCCCAGGCGAGGCCTACCATCCCCCTCTCCCCCCACCGCAGATCCACATCTGGAGGAGCCACAGCCCACCAGGCAGAGCTATGCACCGGCTGTGAGAAGAGCAACTGGCCCAGCCCCCACCAATGAAATGAGTGACATTAAACACATGCTCGCGCGTGATAGGCCGGTGCTCATGGTTAGATGAGCACAACTCCACCGTCCTCACACTACATCCACCCAAGTGGCATGACACACATGCTATCTGGGCTAGCAGCATACCACCCTGCATCCCACTGCTGGCTTGCCACTGAAGCTAAGCAGGGTCGGTCCCTGGATGAGAGACCTGATGCTGCTGGAAGTGGTGTTGGAGGGCCAGTAAGAGGCACTCTTTCCTCTGGTCTAAAAAAATATATATCCCAATTCCCCAGGGCAGTGATTGGGGACATTGCCCTGTGTAGGGTGTTGTCTTTTGGATGGGACGTTAAACAGGTGTTCTGACTCTCTGTGGTCACTAAAGAGCCCAAGGCACTTATTGTAAGAGTAGGGGTGTTAAACAGGTGTTCTGACTCTCTGTGGTCACTAAAGAGCCCAAGGCAATTATCGTAAGAGTAGGGGTGTTAAGCCCGGTGTCCTGGCTAAATTCCCAATCTGGTCCTCATACCATCATGGCCACCTAATCATCCCCGGCTTCCAATTGGCTCATTCATTATTCTCATTAATATTGTTCTTGTAGTTGCTGTTAATGGTAATACCATTTCCACTACTGCTAGTATTATTGATGCCTTATTGCTGTTGTATAACAACAATGGTGGGACCGTGTACTTTGACAATGTAAGTTATTTAACTTACCATGTCAGTAAAGTCTACAGAATCGAATTGAGAGTGAGAGATGGAGAGTGAGATGGAGGAGAATGAAAGAGAGACAGAGAGAAATGGAGACGGGCGTTAAAAGATGCAGGCACTGATGTACGGACGGGTGTACACACACACACACACACACACACACACACACACACACACACACACACACACACACACACACACACACACACACACACACACACACACACACACACACAGAGAGAAGAGAGTGGCTTGTGTGTAATGACAGGAGGGACTGTGTATATGTGGATGTAAGTACTATGTCCAGAACAAATAGCAGTGAGGATATGAACTAAGCTCTGTGTGGTTTCTACTAGAGAGCAGCTGTAGTTCAAGACCTCTATAATATCCTAAGTTATGGGTATACAGGCTGGGATCCACTGGGCTGGACATAGGTCTGACAAACAGTGGTCAATCGCTCTCTACCATGTACAGTATTTAGATCAGAGGTTGACATAAAACAGTTGTGCAATTCATGTTGTCATACATTGCCTGTACAATATAGCTTCTTTTTTATGCAGGAGTTCCTGCACTTACGTTTTGCTAAATGCACTGTATTCAAATGACAAAATGGGTACATTTATGCAGTGCTAAACCCAGTCTCAAATGGCTTCACTTCATGTGTAGGAGTAATTAAGTACATATACATCCAAGGGTCACATTTTACATTCATTTGCACATCCACCACTAATATAGACAATGTTATATTGTATAATATATGTGTGGATACTATCCAATCCAATATAACTTTATTATCCCTTGTGGAAATTGGCTACGTTTTTATGTTCAAAAAACAACACAGAGAAACAGAGCAATTAGCATAGCTCTTAGATAAACGAATCACGGGGGAATAGCAGGCACTATCAAGAAATACCACAGCTTCAAACACATCAATAGCAGATATCCTAGAGACTACCCACGGAATTGAGCTAACTTTGACACTATCATATCTCCCTTCCTTCTTACATGTTGATCATTATCCGTGTTCAATAAATACACTGAACAAAAATATAAAATGCAACATGTAAAGTGTTGGTCCCATGTTTCATGAGCTGAAATAAAAGACCCCGTACATTTTCCATAAGCACAAAAATATTGTTTCTTACAAATGTGTTTACATCCCTGTTAGTGAGCATTTCTCCTTTGCCAAGATAATCCATCCACCTGACAGGTGTGGCATGTCAAGAAGCTGATTAAACACCATTTATCATTACACAGGTGCTCCTTGTGCTGTTGACAATAAAAGGCCACTCTAAAATGAGCAGTTTTGTCACACAACACAATGCCACAGATGTCTCAAGATTTGAGGGAGTGTGCAACTGGCATGCCGATTACAGGAATGTCCACCAGAGCCGTTGCTAAAGAATTGAATGTTCATTTCTCTATCATAAGCCGCCTCCAACGTCGTTTTAGACAATTTGGCAGTACGTCCAAACGGCCTCACAACAGCAGACCACTTGTAACCACGCCAGCCCAGGACCTCCACATGCGGCTTCTTCAACTGCGGGATCGTCTGAGACCCACCACCCGGACAGCTGATGAAACTGTGGGTTTGCACAACCGCCGAATTTCTGAGCAAACTGTCAGAAACCATATCAGGGAAGCTCATCTGCATGCTCGTTGTCTTCTCCAGGGTCTTCGCCTGACCGCAGCTCGGCATCGTAAGCGACTTCAGCGGGCAAATGTTCACCTTCGATGGCCACTGGCACGCTGGAGAAGTGTGCTCTTCACAGATGAATCCCAGTTTCAACTGTACCGGGCAGGTGGCAGACCGTGTGTATTGCGTCATGTAGGCGAGCGATTTGCTGATGTCAACATTGTGAACACACTGCCCAATGGTGGCGGTGTGGTTATGGTTACTTGTAAGGTAAAGCTACGTACAACAATTGCATTTATCGATGGCAATTTGAATACACGAGTTACCGTGACGAGATTCTAAAGCCCATTGTCATGCCAATCATCCATCACCTCATGTTTCAGCGTGATAATGCACGGCCCCATGTCGCAAGGATCTGTACACAATTCCTGGAAGCTGAAAGTGTCCCAGTTCTTCCATGGCCTGCATACTCACCAGACATGTCACCCATTGAGCATGTTTGGGATGCTCTGGATCGACGTGTACGACAGAGTGTTCCAGTTCCCGCCAATATCCAGCAACTTCACACAGCCATTAAAGAGTAGGACAACATTCCAACGGCCACAATCAACAGCCTGATCAACTCTATGTGAAGGAGATGTGTCACGCTGCATGAGGCAAATGATGGTCACACCAGATACTGACTGGTTTTCTGGTCCACACCCCTACCCTTTTTTAAGGTATCTGTCACCAACAGATGCATATCTGTATTCCCAGTCATGTGAAATCCATAGATTAGAGCCTAATGAATTTATTTCAATTGACTGATTTCCTTATATGAACTGTAAATCAGTCAAATCTGTGAAATTGTTGCATGTTGCGTTTATATTTTTGTTCAGTGCAAATAAATCATTATGATAATTTCCATTTTTAGATAAGGGAATCAAATGAATAAAAATAGATAAAGAAGATACTGTCTAAGCTCTGATATTTTGGCTTGCTGTTGTTGTTAACCTCGTCTTAGTCTGAAGATGAGTAATATATCAATCACAGCGACAACGTGTGTGTCAAGGGAGGACTTGGACGGAAGCCAGACAGAGAGATAGATAGATGGGAGGGAGGAACAGAGGGAGGGAGGGAAAACAGGAGAGACAGGCTTATCTGTCTGGCTGCTGCAACTGCCGTACGGGGGATGGGGGGGGGGGGGGGGCATCCATAGAAGATACAGACATACTGTATACAAGATCGGATTCAACATCTGCACACACCGTGACGTGCCCACACACGAAGATGTACACACAGCAGGAGATGATGCACGGACACATGCACACATATAAACAAACACACTGAGCATAAACATGCGCCTGTCACTCTGAACGTCTGAGTGATAATGCACAGCAACCTATTGGCATTTTCCGTTTGCAGTGGAAGCGGAGATTCTCTCTCTCGCTCATGTAAGAGGATACTTGGAGAGCTTATTTCTCTGCACATTGAAACCTTAACTGCCTATAAAAACCTTCCACTGTCTCCCTCTCTCTTTCGGTCTCTCTCTGCCTCTCCATCTCTCTCTCTCGTTCTCTCCAACTGTGTTATCTTAGGCATGTTCTGTGTAGGGTGTAACCCTGATCTTGGCCCATAGCCATCAGATATAAATTGCTACAAAATGTCTCCTTCTCACACACATCATATTCCTCTCTCTTTCTCGTTTTCTATTCATTGCTCTGTCTCTCCCACTAGGTCTGTTTCTGTCTTTCTTACTTTCTATCCCCTATTTCTCTCCCTCTCTTTATCACTCATTCCCTATTTGTCTCTCTTTCCTCTGTGTGTGGGGCTGTCCAAGAGGCATTAACAGCTGGCCACATCCTGTGCTCTCTCTTTCTGTCTCCTCTCTCTCTCCCTCTGGGAGCAGAGATGTCCAGTCTACTGCAGTATGGAATATGGATGGAGGCAGCACTGTGGGCTGTAGTGACATATGTAGGCTGAACAGACAGTGTATGGTTGGAGTATGAGTAATACTCCTCAGACTATCATCACTAATACATTCTGCCATTATTGCAGGGTGGCAGGGACAGTGTTATGACTGTTGTATGAGTTAGGATTAACGTCAAAGTCCATATGAACTGTATGATGGATGTAGAAGTACTGTGTGTGTGTGTGTGTGTGTGTCTTAGGGTTAGCCCTTCAGTTTGTTTTGTGTTCGCTGAGGTGAACAGAGCACGGACAGTATTGATTATTTAGCTAATCCATACTGCCTGTCAGACACACACGTCACTGACATCTGATCTTTGCACTTTGCTAGTAAGACGTGTGGTATTAACTGACCAGCAGCCGCTGTCAATCAACTGGCCGTGCACCCTCCATGTGTGTCCAGCTGTATCGGCTCAATACTCCCCCCTTTATTCTGCTTCATTACCGTATCAATGTTTCACATGGGGCCCGTGACCACAGAGAAGGGAAGAGAGGGAGAAGAGGGAGGGAGTAGGATGGAGGGAGAAGCGAGAGGGAGTAGGATGGAGGGAGAAGCGAGAGGGAGTAGGATGGAGGGAGAAGCGAGAGGGAGGATGAGGGGAGAAGCGAGAGGGAGGATGAGGGGAGAAGCGAGAGGGAGGATGAGGGGAGAAGCGAGAGGGAGGATGAGGGGAGAAGCGAGAGGGAGGATGAGGGGAGAAGCGAGAGGGAGGATGAGGGGAGAAGCGAGAGGGAGGATGAGGGGAGAAGCGAGAGGGAGGATGAGGGGAGAAGCGAGAGGGAGGATGAGGGGAGAAGCGAGAGGGAGGATGAGGGGAGAAGCGAGAGGGAGGATGAGGGAGAAGCGAGAGGGAGGATGAGGGAGAAGCGAGAGGGAGGATGAGGGAGAAGAGAGCAGGAAAATGAGGTAGAAGAGAGCAGGAAAATGAGGTAGAAGAGAGGGAAAATAAGGGAGAAGAGAGGGAAGATAAGAGACAGGGAAAATAAGAGAGGGAAGATGAGGGAGAAGCGAGAGGGAAGATGAGGGAGAAGCGAGAGGGAGGATGAGGGAGAAGCGAGAGGGAGGATGAGGGAGAAGAGAGAGGGAGGATGAGGGAGAAGAGAGAGGGAGGATGAGGGAGAAGAGAGAGGGAAGATGGGGAGAAGAGAGAGGGAAGATGGGGAGAAGAGAGAGGGAAGATGGGGAGAAGAGAGAGGGAAGATGGGGAGAAGAGAGAGGGAAGATGGGGAGAAGAGAGAGGGAAGATGGGGAGAAGAGAGAGGGAAGATGGGGAGAAGAGAGAGGGGAGATGGGGAGAAGAGAGAGGGAAGATGGGGAGAAGAGAGAGGGAAGATGGGGAGAAGAGAGAGGGAAGATGGGGAGAAGAGAGAGGAAAGCTGAGGGAGAAGAGATAGGGAAGATAAGAGAGAGGAGAGGGAAGAGGAGAGCAGGAAAATGAGGGAGAAGAGAGAGGGAAAATTAGGAAAAATACTGAGAGAGGGAAGATGAAGGAGAAGAGAGAGGGAAGATGATGGAGAAGAGAGAGGGAAGATGAGGGAGAAGAGAGAAGAGAGTTGGGAGAAGAGAGATGGAAGATGAGGGAGAAGAAAGAGGGAAAATAAGAAAGAGGGAAGATGAGGTAGAAGAGAGGGAAGATGAGGTAGAAGAGAGGGAAGATGAGGTAGAAGAGAGGGAAGATGGGGTAGAAGAGAGGGAAGATGGGGTAAAAGAGAGGGAAGATGGGGTAAAAGAGAGGGAAGATGGGGTAAAAGAGAGGGAAGATGGGGTAGAAGAGAGGGAAGATGGGGTAGAAGAGAGGGAAGATGGGGAGAAGAGAGGGAAGATGGGGAGAAGAGAGGGAAGATGGGGAGAAGAGAGGGAAGATGGGGAGAAGAGAGGGAAGATGGGGAGAAGAGAGGGAAGATGAGGGAGAAGTGAGAGAAGAGGGAAAATAAGAAAGAGGGAAAATAAGAGAGAGGGAAGGTGAGGTAGAAGAGAGGGAAGATGAGGTAGAAGAGAGGGAAGATGGGGTAGAAGAGAGGGAAGATGGGGTAGAAGAGAGGGAAGATGGGGTAGAAGAGAGGGAAGATGGGGAGAAGAGAGGGAAGATGGGGAGAAGAGAGAAGAGAGTTTGGAGAAGAGAGAGGGAAGATGAGGGAGAAGTGAGAGAAGAAAGAGGGAAAATAAGAAAGAGGGAAAATAAGAGAGAGGGAAGGTGAGGTAGAAGAGAGGGAAGATGAGGTAGAAGAGAGGGAAGATGGGGTAGAAGAGAGGGAAGATGAGGTAGAAGAGAGGGAAGATGGGGTAGAAGAGAGGGAAGATGGGGTAGAAGAGAGGGAAGATGGGGTAGAAGAGAGGGAAGATGGGGTAGAAGAGAGGGAAGATGGGGAGAAGAGAGAAGAGAGTTTGGAGAAGAGAGAAGAGAGTTGGGAGAAGAGAGAGGGAAGATCAGGGAGAAGTGAGAGAAGAAAGAGGGAAAATAAGAAAGAGGGAAAATAAGAGAGAGGGAAGATGAGGTAGAAGAGAGGGAAGATGGGTAGAAGAGGGAAGATGAGGTAGAAGAGAGGGAAGATGAGGTAGAAGAGAGGGAAGATGGGGTAGAAGAGAGGGAAGATGGGGAGAAGAGAGGGAATATGGGGAGAAGAGAGGGAAGATGGGGAGAAGCTAAGAGAGAGGGAAGATGAGGTAGTAGAGAGAGGGAAGATAAGAAAGAAGAGAGGGAAGATATGAGAGATGGAAGTTGAGGGAGAAGATGAGAGAGGGAAGATGGGGAGAAGAGAGAGAAGATGAGGGAAAATAAGAGAGAGGAGAGGGAAGGTGAGAGTAGGAAAATGAGGGAGAAGAGCGAGGGAAGATGAGGTAGTAGAGAGAGGGAAGATGATAAAGAAGAGAGGGAAGATAAGAGAGATGGAAGATGGGGAGAAGAGAGAGGGAAAATGGGGAGAAGCTAAGAGAGAGGGAAGATGAGGTAGTAGAGAGAGGGAAGATAAGAAAGAAGAGAGGGAAGATATGAGAGATGGAAGTTGAGGGAGAAGATGAGAGGGAAGATGGGGAGAAGAGAGAGAAGATGAGGGAGAAGAGAGAGGGAAAATAAGAGAGAGGAGAGGGAAGATGAGAGTAGGAAAATGAGGGAGAAGAGCGAGGGAAGATGAGGTAGTAGAGAGAGGGAAGATAAGAGAGATGGAAGATGGGGAGAAGAGAAAGGGAAGATAAGAGAGATGAGAGAGGGAAGATGAGGTAGTACAGAGAGGGAAGATGAGGTAGTACAGAGAGGGAAGATAAGGGAGAAGAGAGGGAAGATAAGAGAGATGGAAGCTGAGGGAGAAGATATGAGAGAGGGAGAAGAGAAGAGGGAGGAGGGAGAGGGAAGATAAGGGAGGAGGGAGAGGGAAAATAAGGGAGGAGGGAGACATGCGCGAGCTCACACTTAACAGACAGACCTTCATTCGTACACAACCCACACATAGTGAGTGAGTCACTCTGCTGCAGACTTTTTAAACATCCTTTTGGTGAGCCCTGGGCCTCAGCATGCTGACAGAAGCTGCCGTGCTGTGTGCACGGGTACCATCTGTGTACCATGTTTGTTTGTGTGTGCGTGTTGTGCATGTGTGTGTGTGGTCTGTCTGGTGTGTGGTCTGTCTGTTTAGTAGAGAAAATATATATAGATAGAAACCATTTTTAGATTGTGTGTGTGTGTTTATGAGAGAGTAAAAGATGCCGACAGAGGACAGCGACATCGAAAATGAGATGTGTGTGTGCACATGTGTGTGGGAACAGTGTGTCTGTAGATCCTGTTTTTCATGGATTTCCGCCTCATTTTATGTTTAATGTTTAATAACCTCGGCCCCCCGTGGACACAGGGGATCGGAATAGCATCTGTGAGGCTTTTGCAGACCACACGTGCACGCACGCACACACACAGAGAGAGTGCAAGCAGAATACACACCTCACACCAGGACACTTTATTACGGCACACTGCCGTGCACAATGTCACAGTCTGTGCATAGGCTTACTTTCTGTATTACACACATCATGCACAGGAGGCTGGTGCCGCCTTAATTGGGGTAGAACAGGCTCGTGGTAATGGAACGAATGGAATGGTATCAAATATACCAAACACATGGTTTCCAGGTGTTGATGCCATTCCATTTGCGCCGTTCCAGCCATTATTATGAGTCGTCCTCCCCTCAGCAGCCTCCACTGACATCATGGTTTCCCTGGACTATCTGCACTGACTCTATGCACACTCACGATACTATATTTACATACACTATATACACTCACTCACACACTACGCTGACTCTCTCACACAGAACCCACACACATTCACTACATACGCACTTACACACACACCTAACTGACAGCACAAACACACTATCAGGACAAAGGTAAGACCCAGATGCAGACCGTGTCGAAGTAACAATGTTTATTACAGCAACAGGGGCAAAGGTACAGGACGGCAGGCAGGCTCAGGTCCGGCAGAGGTCGGAAATCCAGAGGTTGGGCAAAGGTAGAGGACGGCAGGCAGGGTCAGGGGCAGGCAGAGTGGTCAGGCGGGCGAGCTCAGGGTCAGGACAGGCAAGGGTCAAAACCAGGAGGACGAGAAAAAGAGAGACTGGGGAAAAGCAAGAGCTGAATACAAAAATTGCTGGTTGACTTTACTAACTGGCAACAGACAAACAGAGAACACAGGTATAAATACACAGGGGATAAATGGGGAAGATGGGCGACACCTGGAGGGGGGTGGAGACAATCACAAAGACAGGTGAAACAGATCAGGGCGTGACACACACACTCATGCTGCTGCTACTCTGTTCTTTATTTTACTCTTATTATTATCTATCCTGATGCCTAGTCACTTCACCCTGCCTTCATGTAGCTACCTACCTAAAATACCTCGTACCCCAGCACATTGATCTGATACTGGTACTCCTGCTACATGTTGGGAAGGTCTTGTAAGCAAGCATTTCATGGTAAAGTCTACAACCCGTTGTATTCGGTGCATTTGACAAATAAGATCTGATTTGATCAGCAATCCACATGGACCTGCTTTCTAAGAGTAGTAAAGGTGTCCAACATATAAATAGGGATGGGCAGTGATCCAAATATTCTAATATCCGAACGGCTGTTAGTATTCCATTACTTGGGAGAGTTAACTTTTTTTGTTGCCTATTTTAATAAATAAATCTGAGGATTTTTATGAGCGCACCCCATAAAAAAAGAACCACCAGTAGCCTACACACGTTTCACAAGTTTAGCTTGTTGTTATTGTCTGTCAATCAGAGCAGCGCTAGAGTCCGAGGCTCCATGTGTAGCAATTGTGAGATTTCTAATCAATGCAAAATGGAATTCAAATAACAGAATAAAGTTGGCTAAATGAGAAGGATGTAGGCTACAATAATCAACGAACGGGCAGGCTGTTTCATAAGGATGGAATTGTTGTAGACAAGCTTTAAAACACAAGTGCATTATGGGTAACGTCGTGAGTTAACGTTCGTTTTTTGATGCAATTGTTGTGGTGGCGGAGATGTAGCCGAACTGTGAGCCACGCTCTTTTAGCTCCGTTAGACCACGAGTTGATTTTGTCATTCAGACGACCTCACATGGTGTACAAGTTTAATAAATGTCAACTACGTCAGACTAACTCGTCATTAGCAGCGGATAAGATCCACAAATGTGGAAATTACCCGGCCCTAGAGCTAGCAAGTGAAAGATTCCCCTGAGCCATCCCGACTACGGTCTGGAGGCAAGGCAGGAAAGGTAACACTGGGGGCTTGTCCAGGATTTATCCTGCCAGCATCGTTGAGTTCTTCACATTATACCGGAATATCAAAGAGAAGAAAAAAAAGAAAAAAAAAGATTCTGACTTTCACGAGGTAATGGCTAACGAAGTTAATCATCATTGTTCTAGTAGTTCTAACTAAAGTTGTAAAAGGGCGGCTACACGCATGAAATCTGTTATTACGAGAACGAATTCGCCTGAGGATTCGACGTGCTACTCAAACCCAATCATATCGCTAACTACAGTGAATGAAGACTTGCATTCACAAATCTCATTTGCCAACTGGATGAACGAAGTTGATGTTGCAAATGCTAACATCAACTGCAATCCATTTTTGCCAAGTTCAGGTGTAGCTAATATGCAGCCAGCCGCAATTAATATGGCTGACTCGTGCCTTGAGTCAAAGACGTCTCCTCAACGGCCAAGGACAGAAGCATCATTGAAAAACAGAAATGTGGGTGACAGTGGAATCGAATCACAGCAAAGTCACAACCAAAACTATACCAGCTGGCATGCTAGATGCTCACCTGAAAATGCCATCTCTGGAAATGTGTTTCAACCAACTACTGAAATGCTGTATACTAACCATGCACTAACCCTTTCAACTCTGCCAACCACAGACTCTATGCAGCGAGTACACCTGTAGATGCTGCTTCCTCCCATTACCCATGCAGGATGCCAGCAGCTTTTCCCTCCACTCCAGCCATGCATCCTGTGTAAAACCACCACACAGTCGCAGGACACCCATCGATGTATCTGGCGTGATGCTCTGCCCACTGAAGGTCATGAAATGTACTGTAATGAAAACGCACAGTCTCACCCCAGGCGAGCAAGATCCAGTTCACATTCAGACAGCCCCATTATGATATCTCATCTGACAGTGAGGATGAATACGCTACTCAGAAGGAGAGGATCCCCACACTACGACCAGGTCAGTTTGATGGTTAGGGCTCATGGAAAGAGGTATATATTCTTTTTGACAGCGGGGCATAGAGAAATGTGCTGCCTTGGCGCGGTTACGACACCATTCACCCAGACGTTAAACCTCCAACTCCAGCTATCGACTGCATTCTCAGCAGGGCATTGGTCCTGTAAATGTCAAAGTCTTTGGAGAAGTTCACCTGCCCATTCAGGTCGGTATCCGCACAGTGAGTATTAACTTGGCGTAGAGAACACCGATGCCATCCTCGGTCACCCATTCCTGGAGCAGTCACGGGGAAGCCATGATTTCGGCAGCCTTAGGATTGTGCTGTTTGGTGAACAGGTGCCCTACTTCAGAACGAAGGTGAATGTCGTAAGAATAGCACGCACAGCCGTTGTCGAATCAGGGTACATCGTGCCGAGGGACGCACACTTCCGTGAACCTGTCAGAGGTGACGTGATGCTGAGCCCAACTAAAGGATTCATTGAGAAGCATAGTCCAATAATCAAATCCCCATCAGGCTCTACAACCCAGGAACAGAGTCAGTCAGCAAAAGTAAAGAAGGGCGCTATCGCTGGAATCTGTTCGGGCAGCAGCTGTTGTTCAGCCCACTGAACTAGTCTCGTCTCCCCAGCGGTTTCTTCTCACTTACAGTCAGTGTATGTGGAGAGCTCTGCTCCTTAGTGCCTATGGGGACGTCTTCTCTACTGGACCCACTGATCTTGGTCGCACTGGTCTTGTACAGCATGACATTCAGACGTTGCCTGGGCCACCTGTGAAGCAGCAACCGTGGTGGGTGGCATTCAAAAAGTAGCTCAATGCAGACCAGCAGTCCCAGCAAAGTCTTGAAACTGGAGTAGCCTCTCCAAGCTACGGTAGCTGGGCTTCACCAACAGTCATGGTACGCAAAAAGGACCAGACATACCATCAATGTGTGGACTACAGGACTCTAAATGAGTGTACTGTTAAGAATGCATGTCCACTTCTCCGTATCCAAGACACTCTAGATACCCCGTCGACAGCCAAATGGTTTAGCACGGACTTAGCGTCAGGCTACTGGCAGGTAGACCTTACTCCCAGAGCCCGTAAGGCAGCCGCTTTCTGCAGCAGGAAGGGCCTCTGAGTGGAATGTGATGCCTTTTGGGCTCTGTAACGCACCAGCGACGTTTCAACTGCTAATGGACTGCGTCCTGGCCGGAATGCAATGGGCGACCTACCAAGTATATCTAGATGACATCATCATCCTGGGAAGGGATGTCACATGCTCCAATGCCTGGCAGTGTTCTGTCGGCTACGCCAAGCCAACCTGAAATTTAAACCCTCCAAGTGCGGTCTCTTCCGCCGACAGGTAACCTACCTTGGACACATCGTTTCCGAACACGGCATCGCCACAGAAAATTCTGAAAGTCCAAGAATGGACCCAGCCTACCTGCGTTTCAGACGTCCGTCATTCTGGCCTCGGACTAGCAACAATTTGTCGAAGATTTTGCTGATGTAGCCAAGCCCCTTCATGAGCTTACAAAGAAGCATGCTCGTTTCCGGTGGACGCCAGAGTGCCAGGTGGCGTTTTAAAGAAGCTACTCACCACCACGCCCGTCTTGGGCTATCCACTCGACAGCGGCGACCTCATCCCTGATACAGATGCCAGCAACTTCAGCATCGGAGCCGTCTCGTCCCAGATGCAGGACGGCGAGGAACGCGTACTAGCGTATGGGAGCCGGCGGCTGTCCAACCACCAAGCAAAACTCTTGTACTACACGGAGGGAACAGTAGTGGAGTTCACTACACACTTCCGTCAATACCTGCTCCGAAGACTCTTCATTGTGCAACATTTACCACAGCAGCCTTTGGTGGCTCATAAGGATGAAGGAACCAGAAGGTCAACAAGCGTGGTTCCTCGAGAAGCTTGGGGAGCATAACTTCAAGGTCATACATCGTCCAGGACGCCACCATGAAAATGCTGACGTCCTGTCCAAGAGGCCCTGCCGCCAGACAGGACCCTACCCAGAACAATGACTGTTTTAGGCACCAGGAAGTACAGTATGACCTTGGCCCCAGCATAGCTGATTACGCTCTGGAAGCTACTTTATGGAGCTCAGTGGGGGTAGGAGAAGACCCCATCCTACAGCCTGCGCTCTCTGGAGCTGCCTTCGACGTGGAGTCGGGTCATCGGGACAGTGAAGATGACACGTTGGACATGGAAAATATTTGCCTCACCGACACAAGTGACACTGTTCTCTTCCATGGATGGACTACTGAGAAATGATGTCAAGCTCAGATAGCTGACTCTGACATGGGCCCCGTCAAGAGATGGCTCGAGGAAGTACAGGAACGCCCATCGTGGGTGGGGGTGGGTCGCCTTTCGGGCCAGCGACTAAGGCATATTGGAGCCATTGGAAGATACTGTATGTCGAGGACGGCATTCTCTTACGTCGCTTCTACTGTACCGAAGGCGCAGTGTTTTACCCACAGATACTCCCACCTCGTGTGTTCCGGACGGACATCGTGAAGCAGATGCACGACAGCCCTGTAGACCGGGCACTTTGGCGTGGAACGCACGCTTGCCCGGCCGCAGACAAGATACTACTGGTACCGAATAAGAGAGGATGTCACACTTTGGTGTCGTACATGTACCAGCTGTGCCGCTAAAGCCAGACCTCCGAGGAAGACCCAGGCACCTATGGGGACTGTCCGCGTGGGAGTACCCATGGGGAAGATCGCCATTGATCTCATAGGCCCCATGAACGAGAGAGAACGCTACAATCGCTACATATGGGTGGTTCAAGGCTATTTCTAAGTGGGTGGAAGCTCATGCATTCAAGTGGACCAATCCCAAGTGCACACACACTGGTAGACAAATGCTATCATGCGTTTCACACACATAAAGAACATTAGATCACGGTAACTTACTGTATATCCCACACCCATGGATAGGCATTTGAAAAAGGCTCACACACACACTTAACGTACCCCTGCAAGCAAACACGTACGGACGCACAGACGTACACACACACACACTCTCTCAATGGGTCATGACGATGGAGAACAGAAAGGAGACATGCTCCATGTCCCGTTAGCAGACAGAGAACAGTCTGTTAATACTGGCCCTGCTCCACACACACACGTTTTGTTCTTCAAACCTCGTGGGGACCTAAAATTGATTTCCATTCAAAATCCTATTTTCCCTAACCCCTAAACCTAACCTTAACCCGTAACCAAAATCTAATCACTTACCCTAACCCTAATTGTAACCATGAACCTAACACCTGAGCTTAAAATAGCATTTGTCCTCATGGAAATGTGGGAAATGTCCCCACGAGGGAGAATTGTCCTTGTTTTACTATCCTTGTGGGGACCAACACACACACTTACTCACTCATACAATAGGAAAGGAAAAGAGAGCGAGAGAGTACGACAGAGAGAAAGAATGACAGAGAGAGGGAATAACAGAGAGAGAGAGAGAGAAAGAGAGAGCCTGTTCATTTGTTCTTGGAAACAAACTGCAGTTAAATGATTTATTTGTTCCCTTGCATTAAGTAAATTCCCTCATTAAAAAACATCAGCGAACAAATCAGCATGACCCAGAGTGGGATGAAGTAGGTCGCCAGCGACAGGCTCACTCCACTCCCACCACATGCTGGGGAGAGCTCTCTCTCTCTCTCTAATGGGTAAGTGCCTATACAAGTACATCCAAACAGACGTTATACACACTTGCATGAGAAATAACATTAGCTCGTATCCACTAACTATCGGACGCACGTACACACATATGCACTTGCGCACACACACACACTGCAGTTCTACAGAACTGGCTAAGCTCCGTCAACAGGTGGAAAACAGTAAAACATTGCAGTGGCAAACGGAAAACAATGCACCCTTTCACTACCCTAATTCTCTAGGGTGTTTGTGTACATTATGTAGTTGTGTTTATGCTTTTTGTGTGCGAGGGTGAAATCTTGTGTGTATGTATGTGCTTCCATACTGTATGTGTGTGTGTTTGCTGGTGGATGTTTGCATACATTATGTGAATGTGTGTTGGGCTGCAAGTGTTAGTTGTGTGCACATTTCCGTGTGTGTGTGTGCGGATTTGTATGTGTGTATACACCACAACCTCGATAGTGACACTCATACAACAGTTCACCGAGAAACTCACACCCAGATCCCAATCAATGCTAACATCAGCGCCTGTGTCTCACCCCTCACAGAGTGGTAAATAAACAATGGTCGAGACGGAGACGGGCTAGATTAGCGGCGGCCATATTTTGTGCTGACGCCCCTTGAGCGTGTCAACAAGACTGTTGCCAACAGAGCAGGAGAGGCGAGGATATAGGAACTCTTTCATAAGAAACAGGTTTATTTACTTAGAGCAGTGAGCAACGTGGTGGGCTGTTAAAAAGGTTCCACTGGCTTGATAATGGCTCACATTTGAGGTATTTTTTGGGGGGTTTCAACGTATTTTACATTTAGAGGGTTGGGCTTGTGGGGAGGTCACCTGAGCTACCTTGCTCAGACCTGTGAAGGACCCACCTGGGTGATGCACGGTACCCATTTTGTACCAGAATGCACTCCAAACATTGGCAGCTTGCCACAGTTGGTTGGGAACATTGGGTTCTTTTGGTAGCTCCGGGGGCATTTCTAATGCTTACTGTGCACCGATTTCAGATCACTCCGTCAACTCCCATCATAACCTGAGCAGTTCATTTCCACCCTTAACAACTGATTTATGATCAATACGCCCTACCCACAGCCCTAACCATCTTAATTACGAACATAACAACACAACTGGCCCCATACCAGTTCTTAACACAAAACCACACTCACCAGAACCCGGAGGGGATGCTGGTGCCTGAACAAATCATGACCTTTCACACCCAAAACAATGTAGGACTGATACCCATTCAGATGCCAGAATGACCACAAGTATAAACATACATAGAGATAAAATACACTACAACACTCCCTACCGAATTTCAAACTGCCTCTGGAAGCAACGTAATGGTCTGGGGCTGTTTTTCAAGGTTCGGGCTTGGACCCTCAGTTCCATTGATTCTAGACGATTCTGTGCTTCCAACTTTGTGGAAGGTTCTTTCCTGATCGTGCACAAAGCGAGGTCCATACAGAAATTGTTTGTCGATCGGTGTGGAAGAACTTGCCTGGCCTGCACAGAGCCCTGACCTCAACCCCATCGAACACATTTGGAATGAATAATAATACTAATGCTCTTGTGGCTGAATGGAAGCAAATCCCTGTTCCAACATCAAGTGGAAAGCCTTCCCAGAACAGTGGAGGCTGTTATAGCAGCAAAGGGGGAGGGACCAACTCCATATTAATGCCCATGACTTTGGAATGAGATGTTCTACATGTAGTGTACGTTGTGGAACGGAGCAACTCGTTGTGTCAAATGTTTTGAGATCTGTATAATGCACGTCAAATAAAGTTGGATTGGATTTGATTTAAAGCCACACGTTCCATTCCAAGGCTATCCTCCCCATCTGCCTATACCAGAGAGAACGCATTTCACTTTTTGACCACTAACTCAATTACAATCACAAACCATTAACCTTAACGTAAACCATCTACCCTTACTTATGCTTGGAAATGATGAACATAAATAGTTAAATGTACCAGGTCATCTTAGTTGGCAATATTGCCACTTTACATCATGGTTTCTAGCATGGTTTTCTACCAACAGCCTCAAGTCAAGTCCTGAGAGGAATGTGTACAGAATATGGGTACTGTGAAGTCGCAGTTACAGTTGGATTTGATAGAATGTCTTTCAGTGTGACTGACTGTCCTTTTTAAAACACAAACCATAGAAGCTGACCCTGTGTGGGTCAAACCAATAGAGGCGTTTTTTTACTTCCCAAAACACAGTTCACGTAGGTCATGCAAACAGTCAGTGGCAATGGAATGGCATAGCTAAGATGTGGCCATGTCTTCCTGTTGGACTCTCTAACACAAACACAAATACCGAATTGTATTATGTAACAGGTCCACTTATTCAATCAATCAATCAAATGTATTTAGAAAGCATTTTTTACATCAGCAGGGCTATACAGAAACCCAGAATAAAACCCCAAACATTGCAGATGTAGAAGCACGGTGGCTAGGAAAAACTACCTAGAAAGGCAGGAACGAACCAGGCTCTGAGGGGTGGCCAGTCCCCTTCTGGCTGAGCCTGGTGGAGATTAGGGTAAGGAAAGGGGGATACCTAGTCAGTTGTACAACTGAATGCATTCAAATGAAATGTGTCTTCTGCGTTTAAACCAACCCCTCTGAGTCAGAGCGGTGCGGGGGGCTGCCATAATCGGCGCCCAAGGAACAGTGGGTATGCTGCCTTGCTCAGGGGCAGAACGAATGATTTTTACCTTGTCAGCTCGTGGATTCGATCCAGCAACTTTTCGGTTACTGGCCCAACGCTCTAACCACTAGGCTACCTGTTGATTTATACGAGTACAGATTGTTCTTCAAGATGTTCAAATGTTTGTTCGGTAGATGACCAGCAGGGTCAAATAATAATCACAGTGGTTGTAGAGGGTGCAACAGGTCAGTACCTCAGGAGTAAATGTCAGTTGGCTTTTCATAACCGAGGTCAAGACAGCATATTGAGTGTGGGCGTGTTTGCTTGTGCGTGTCTCATTCCCTAATCCAGAATTGTGCCCAAACACTGTTGAGTAGGTCTTTTAACAGAAGACTAATGTCAACAGGTCTCTCTTGACCCTACCGTAATCGTATTTTGTCTCTAGAACCTCGTCTTCATGGTAGAAATGGATCCTTTGTAAAAAAGTGAATGCTGTTCCCTCTGTAAAAATGCGAGCAGAATTGGTTGTCCTCCAACACTAACTCTCCATCCCACTCTTTCTTTCTCGCCTCAGGTTT
The DNA here is from genome assembly GCF_045679555.1 of Salvelinus alpinus. Lineage (NCBI taxonomy): Eukaryota > Metazoa > Chordata > Actinopteri > Salmoniformes > Salmonidae > Salvelinus > Salvelinus alpinus. The sequence goes on from NC_092111.1 coordinate 6,994,515, forward strand.
GATTACCAGGAGCTGCTCCACAATTCCACCTTCTGCCTGGTTCCCCGGGGGCGTCGCCTGGGCTCCTTTCGCTTCCTAGAGTCTCTACAGGTAGGATGCTAAACACGGATCTCAACACCCTAGCAACGCCCTAAAAGAATGCCAAATACTGCTCAAAATACACCGGCGTGATCGCAGATATGTGATTTGTTGGTGCCATCTTGCCAACTCCTATAACTCCTGGGACCAAGCTACGAGTACACCTCTGAACTATCAAGATTATGCAATGACGTGTATTTGTGTTAGCAGTCACACTATTAGTATCAAAGCCACACTGTCGTATGAAGATCCTTACCCGCTCTACTAACGTGTACAATTTAAGGTTTTAAGGCGTTAACCATGATGGTGGTGTTGACTGATTTGCAAAAAGAAAAGGGGGGGGTATTTGGTAAATATAACATTGAAAGGGTTTATCTTTCATCAGACTCAGCTTCAATAAACCATGTAGTTAAGGAAATAATGATCTGGTACAAACTGTGTGGAATTACCACCCATGTAGATGTTTTGGTGATGGAGCTGTGTTCATGGTTTTACCGAGCAATGAACCTCCCAGACTCTTGTGTTCCCTGGCCCTCTCTCCCTCTCTTTCCTTCTCTCTCACTGAGTCTCTCAATGGTCCGGAAGCTTTCATAGGGTTGCCAGCCTGCCACACTGCTGATCTAAGCTGAATGGGCAAATCCACTGAACGCAGGGCTTGGCAAGGAAGCTCACTCTCACACAGCTAACTCATTCCTCCTCCGCACTCCCTCCCCCGCTCTCTCCCTCCTTCTCCCTCCCCTCTGTCTCCTTTGCTTTTCCATTCAGGCCAGTCTGAGATTGGTCAGATCTCCTTTTACTTTTCGTGCCAGCCCAAAAAAGAACGTGCAATTACCAGTGTGGTAGGAAACTTATTGTCTGCGTTCCAACTCTTGGTGTGTGCGCGCACACACGCACAAGCACACTAACCCTGATGCTCCTCTCTTCATCTCCCAATGTAAACAACCAAGAAACAACAACACACATATGCCCACATGCTGAGCTGCACTGGGATCTAGGCAGGGGAATACTTCTTAGTCAGTCCGCTTCACAGCACCATGTCTCTGGGGAAGTGGCTCAGGCGAGCCCCAGGCTTCACGTCAGTTCCGGAGGCCTCAACATCTGGCTTGACCCGGTTACCTGGAGCGTAGCCTAGCGTATCCTAGCGTCGTCTGCATGGCTGCCTTGGTGAGGGCCGGTCTCTGGTGAGGCAACTAGCGGAGCTTCAAACCGCCAGAGGGGGAATCTCAGTCGGAGTCGTCTGATCTCAGTCTGTAGCGGGTTCTGGCTGCTCTCTTGTGATTTAATTAGAAAAGTAAATAAAACCATCAACACCCAGGACCGCAGCTTGGAGAGAGAGGGAGGGAGAGAGATTGAAGGAGGGAGCTGAAAAAAGAAAAGTAGAACATCATCAAAAACCTGGCTGTCAGTAAACAAGGGGATACGGCAACATCAAACTCAGTTTAAAAAAATATGATGTATTATACCCCTCCTCTCTCTCTCCATTTCTCTCTCTCCCCATCCTCTCTGTGTAGTGTACTTAATTAGCAGACTAGGGCTCTGTTAAATCTGTGTGTGTGTGTGTGAGAGACGTAGCAGAAATGTGATCTCTTTTTCTCTAGGGCCTCAAGGGGCTCCTGGGACTGGCAAGATAGTAGCTGTGACTCATGCAACCTCCCCAAGAGAGTGTCTCACACACACACACAAGTCATCGATTTCATTATCTGCTCAGACTGCCTTATTGAAGTACCAGCTGCTACTATGGTGGTATGTGTCAGAGGCGAAGACTGGAAATCTAGACATATTTATATTGAAAAATGGCCCGTCTACCACAAGCAGAGCAGAGGAACAACAGTAGCATTACCACTGACCCTGTTCGTTTATGTTCTTGTCACACTGGCCCACCCATTTCCCAGGTGATAGATTCTCTTACGTGTACATCTGCTGAGAACAGAGTATCCCGTCTATTCTCTCTCGCCGTCTCTAGGCGGCGTGTATTCCAGTGTTGCTCAGTAATGGTTGGGAGCTGCCCTTCTCTGATGTCATCCAGTGGAACCAGGCTGTCATAGAAGGAGATGAGCGATTGCTACTGCAGGTAACACACACACACACGCGCGTGCGCACGCTCGTCTCGCACGTTCACAACAGATCTGGAATCAATTCTGTTTGAACCCAGTTGATACAGGAAATAACCTGACATTCCGCTAACCAATAACCCCCCCCATAAAAAAAATACTTTTTTGGAAAGAACATGTTGTTAAAATCATAGAATTGACAGATTAAAAATGGAATTGACCACAACATTAGGCCCATAAACACGTGCGCTCGCATGTACACACACACACGTGCCCCGGTGGTTAGGGACATGGAAATTGAGTTTTGAGTGAATAAAGCTGGTGACAGGAGGTTGAATGGGTCCAAGCACATCAGAGAGTCAGGAGACCATTGAGGTGAATCTCTCTTTCAGATCTAGAGATGAGAAATGGAGGAGAGAGAACGGGTGAGAGAGGATATAGGAGATAGGAAAGGAGGCGGGAGGGCCTTTGCTTCCTCGGGTCTTCTAATGATAGGGACCTGTTATATGGTGTTCTAGGTGGAGTCAACGGGCTACCTGACGGGCCTTTTTAACATCACTGTAGAAGATGCAGACTTCCCTGCTAGGATAACTTGATTTAATTCTAATCAAATCACATAGCAGATTTTTTTATCCGAAGTAAATCGCCTGGTGTTACAGGTCAGCTGAGCCTACTCAGTATGTTTCCTATTTCCTCAGCTAGCCGACACATTCATAGTGTTTAGTTTAGGAGAATGAACGGGGTGAATTTGGGCTATTTTCATTTGGTGCCAATGGAGCGACTCCTTTCACTTTCCTCTACTAGAGCGTAGTGTCATCATGGGACATGGAACTTGCCTGAAATGTTGGTTTCAGGTAAACCGTGTGCTATAAACAGATGTAGGTGAGCTAGGATAGCTGCCGGGCACCTTTCCTGAACCCAAGCTCTCCCTCTTGCAAAACAATACCATTTGATAGGGGATTTGACTCTGGATGGGTTGAGATAACGTAGCTAGTTCCTGACCACTTTCCTCGTCTTCCTCCATAGTAAGGGTTATTGACCGTCGGTGGGTTGAGACGAGTATGAACTGCTAGGGGCTGTTCAAAAGGTTTATGGAATGGAACATTATACTGTAAGAAATGTTATTATTTTACCAGGCAGTGTAGAGAGCAGTGTCGTTGTATGAAGTACATTTCATTCTGAGGATTCTGATTGTTTTATCGTGTTGAATACGTCGGCCTTGCCTGCTCTGCTCTCTTTTCTATCTCGCTCAACCCTCCTCTTTCTCAACTTGCACCCTACCTCGTCTTCCCCTCTCTATCTCTCTCTCTCTCCCAGGTCCCGTCTACAGTGCGTGCGGTGGGAAATGAGCGGGTCCTAGCTCTGAGGCAGCGGACCCAGATGCTGTGGGAGGCTTACTTCTCCTCCGTGGACAAGATAGTCCTCACCACACTGGAGGTAGGTGATGAGTTCTGTTAATTAAGCACCAAACGGTAGAAACGGACTGAAACAGTACCTGGCCATTGTCCAATGCTTGTTTTTGTTGTTGTTGCTGCGATGTGCTCTAATGAACACGACCCAGGAACTAAGAGAGAATGGATTGACCTCAGGTTCATTTGTATGGGATTGGGTGTTTTGTTCTTATACTGGCACCAGCTGGTTAAAGTGAGGAAGTGCATGTACTTAAGATTGCTGTGTTTGTATTCTTGAGGTGATTACTTCAGTTTTACACACACAAAGTTGGCCAGCCCATATGGACATAGATAATTCAGGTTTGAACTAATGGGTACATCAGGGCGTTCTCCCCTCAAATGTTCTCACCTTGTCATCGCTCTCTCTCTCAGATAATCAAAGACCGGGTGTTCTCCCACATCTCCAGGAATAAGTACATGTGGAACGCCTTACCAGGAGGCCTGCTCGTCCTGCCAGAGTACTCCACTCACTTGGCCCACTTCCCCTTCTACTACCTGAGCTTAGGTAGGGAACCACACCAGACTGGACCGGTTCCGACTAGTTCAGACCTACCTGACTAGACTGGCTCATCCATATAATTATATCTCATCTATAGGGTCTCCTATGGATAAAACAAAAATATACATTTCATAAAGTTTATAATCATAAGTATATAAAGCAAATCTAATATGTCTCCTACAGTAAATATGTTACTTTCAAATATGGAACGCTGTACAGGGTAGATAGTAAAAGTAGAAACTCCTTCCTGCAGGGGTCAGTCCAGGTCAAGAGTTCACCGCCATCATCCATGCCGTCTCTCCATTGGTCTCCCAGTCTCAGCCAATCATGAAGCTGCTTCAGGTGGTCTCCAAGTCCAAATACTGTTCACAGGTGAGTGTGTTTTAGCGTCATAGGTAGCAAATCGACCGCTCCATATTGCTTCGTTAAGCCTATTAACCCTTATGCTTATTGTGTCACACTCTATTCCCTCCCCCTCTAGATCATCATCCTGTGGAACAGTGAGAAGCCGCCGCCCCACAGGAGTAAATGGCCACCAATGCCTGTCCCCCTCACTGTGACAGACGGTAGGAGGAAGGTGAGTGACAATGACGTCGCCAAACCCCAAGTAAGGCTACAGGAGGAGCAGAATGAAAGTCATTCCTGTCTGCCTCTCTCTGTAGGTCTACCCCCCCCAAACCACAAAACACACTGAATCTATGGGAGTAAAATCCTTCCTTTGTCACTGCTTGTCATTCACACATCCGTGACATTTGACTCATCCTCTCTCTCCCCGTACCACAGACCTCAATGGAGCGGACAGTGTCCCCGCCATTCCTTCATTTTCCCAAACACAAACCAACCACTGTCAAACTTAACAAGGAACGGAAATGACCATCTCTCTCTCGATCCCCATCTCTCCAGACGAGCAGTCGTTTCCTGCCCAACGTGGCCATAGAGACGGAGGCAGTACTGAGTCTGGATGAAGATACAGTCCTGCTGACCAGTGAGGTATGACCTTCCTATACAACAACACACTGTGGTAGAAAACACACACTTTACCCATGCAACTGTATTCACTCTTCCCCGCAGGTGAACTTTGCCTTCTTGGTGTGGAGGAGTTTTCCTGAGCGCATCGTGGGCTACCCTCCCAGGAGTCACTTCTGGGACCCGGCCAAGCATGCGTGGGGGTACACCTCCAAGTGGACTAACGAGTACTCCATCGTTCTGACGGGAGCAGCCTTCTACCACAGGTACTGTAACCATAGAATCCATGGAACGGGCCTCCCCCTTCAAGTTAACCAGTCAATTTGCCAGGGTTAGAGGTTCCAAGCCCTTTCTATGGATTCTGTTTCTATGACTACCACCGTGTACAGCTGATCAGTTGATCGACTGACACACAACAGAAAAACATAGTGAACAAACGAAGACCATTAAACAGATGGTCTAAGAGCTGTGGCTACTACTTGAAGCCCATCCATTTTGCCCTTAGAAGAATGCATTACCAGGCTTAATGTACAGTTTCAATATCCCAACCAACAACTATTTCCTTGCCATTTTAGTGATCACTTTGTTACCGCTGACCCTTCCATTTCCCCCCCATCAGGTACTATCACTACCTGTTCTCCCACTACCTGCCCCCCTCACTGCGGGCGCTGGTGGACCGCACTTCCAACTGTGAGGACATCCTCATGAACTTCCTGGTTTCCTCCGTCACCCACCTGCCACCAATCAAAGTGGCCCAGAGGAAGCAGTACAAGGAGCTGCCCAGCCCACAGGTGAGGCGACACCCATCGATGGTGAATTTGACCAATGACCTGCCCAGCCCACAGGTGAGGCCACTCCCATCAGCTGGATGTCTGACCAATGAGTTATTTATTGCTGTAGTTGTAACAAATAACATGTGTCCCAAAAAGTTAGTTACATTACATTTTTCTCAAATTGTAAAATCTACCAGAATGACTTGATAGACAGCTTATTAACAAGGGTCAGACAGAGTTCAACCTGTTACAAGATGGATTTTTACACAACAATAATCATTAAATCCCTCGCCACAGATAGCCGGTTATTGCTGCATAACAATAACTTGCTGAGGTTTATTTTTGTAAAGATGAGATTATCCCAGAGCGTTGGTGTCAGCCTGTATGTCACAGTGGCGGTTATCTCGTCCTACTCTGTCAGACTGGAGATAAGAACAACCCTATTTGTATCAGACGTGAGATCAACTCGCCATCATAATTGTAGCAGTTCCCTAGTTTTCTGACAGGCAATATACTGTACAACACCCTTATCAGCCTATAGACAAGATTGAGAAATTGTGACACCAGTAATTGTCTACGGTATACAGAACCATAATTCCATTTGTACATCCCGTCTGTACATTAATGTTGTGTGTACGACGACCTGGGTTTCAAACTCACCCTCTCCACGTCTTTCATCCTCCCAGGGTACGAAGACGAGCGCTCCGTGGGCCAACCCAGAGCACTTTACCCAGAGACAGGAGTGTGTGAACAGCTTTGCCAGATGGTTCGGCTACATGCCCCTGGTCCACTCCCAGTTCCGCCTGGACCCCCTGCTCTTCAAGGACCAGGTGTCGGTCCTTCGCAAGAAGTACAAGGATCTGGAACGTGCATGACCGAGACAGAAACACTGTGTGGAGGCCTGGTCTGGTGATACAAGGAGGGAGGGGACCTAAAGCGAAGAGAGACTCCGTCTCCAGGGGTCTGAGACAACAGGCTATTGGAGGAGTAAACCTTATGTCCTCTGTGATTGGTTCTCCATTGACGGGTGAATGAACACTTGAAGATGTCACTCACTCCCATTGCTGTTTGAATGGAGTGGAACGGGATTTCATACCAAAGGAAGGCGCCAGGAGGACAGTTAATGGTGCAGTGCACTCCAGCTGGTGTATTTCTACAGTACACCGGCGAGTTGAGAATGTCGTACAGCGATTGGTTCATTTCACATCACGTAACTGTCAGACCAATAAAAACGGCAGTATTCAACACACATGTAGACTTCTGACATCAAAAAGCATTAATTCAACTGCATTCACCAGACCCTTAAAAGTATCAAAAGGCAAAGCATACATTTCTCACAACCAAAAAATCTGTGTTTTTACAATGTATTTATTTTGTAGAAAAAGACTCCATAACCTATTGCTTGTGCTTTCCCCCGAGATCCTGCGCGGTGTACAAAAATAGATTCACACGCTTGACACTTCCTCAGCAGTCAGCATGCAAGGCTCTCAACCCTAGAGGTAAGCAGGTGGGTGTTGCCCAGCACTCAGGAAGCTAACCTCAATAACAATGCTGAGACACACTCAGACCTGAGATAAATAGCTGCCAGTGGCTAAGTTGTGATGAGATCCCATTGTCTTCAACTCGGTTTACAGGTGACAGTCACTAGTTGGGACACAAAGAATAAGGGCAGATTAAGCTGATACTAGATCAGCCTTTGGTGCACCGAGTGAAATTCACAACACTGAATTCAGGTTTATTCAGCTGGTCCCGAGTCAGTGCTTACCACTCAAAAAAAGGCAGGAAATGTACAATATCGGAGTAAAAAAAAAGAAAAAGATACTGACAGTACAAAACATTTGTAGTAAAAAATGTTTACATCAACTCAGTTCATTCAATGTCTCTGAAAGCACCATACTGTAAAGGTAGATCACCAAAAGCTTCTAGCAGTCTGTCTCACACAAGTACAACAACGGTTGGAGGTACTAGGGCCTAGAGTTTTCCGGGTCAGGAAAAACCCACGGCCCCTAGTAGGAGGGGCATCGTGAAGTGCAGTGAGGGAGAGTTCATCTGTGATGTCATTTCCTGAGTGTCAGCATGGCGTTGACGTCCCATAGCAGGTTCCTCATCTGGTCCATCAGAATCTTCATCTCCTGGTTTTTCTGCCTCATCTTCTGTGGGAGGGACCATGACACATCAGGCCCAATCAGAATCAAGGAACTGTAACATCTCTGTACTAACTATTGGTTGTCATCCAACAAACGATAGTGAATCAGTGACATACAGACGAAGTGGACACGTCACAAACCTCCAGCACTTCTTGTCTCTCCTGGCTTACAGCCGGACTGCAGGGCTCCACTCTCACAGGGGCCATCTCCTCTCTTACATATGGCACCAGCTGGAAAGACAGACGTGTGATACACTAAATTCATCACATCATTGGCACACATCAAAACAACTACAGGACAATATACTGTCAAAGGTGGCAAAGTACAGACAGAAAAACAGGTAGAGCTTGTGTAGAGCCAGAAAGACAAACGTGCCAGATTCACACTAGAGGGCCGACCCGAATCGTACTGTGCTGGCTCGGATATTTCATTTTTCACATGATCCATACCAGCATGGTTCCAGCAACTACAGTGAATGCATAACCAAGCCAGCCCAGTACAGCTTGGATAGGCTCAGTAGAGCGAAAGGGTAATGGAGGATTTTTTACATAGATTTAATTGAGCCCTACCTCTGAGGGTTCTTCCTGCAGGTCAGAGGTCATCTCAACACAGCGCTCATAGAGAAGGCGGAGCTTGCGAAAAAGCAGGGCCAGCTGACGGAGGTGCTCCTGGAGTTTCCCGAAGCGGTCCTGATACACAGCCTGGCTCTGGGTCACCCCGTTAGGCAACTGATGGGAAAAGAGCGGGGACAACCACAGAATGACGCTAAAAAGTTGTGTGTATCTTTTTGAACGGCAGTGTGTGTAATACACACACACAACCATTCAAAAGTTTGGGGCCACTTAAATTTCCATGTTTTTGAAAGAAAAGCACATTTTTGGACCATTAAAATAACAACAAGTTGATCAGTAATACAGTGTAGACATTGTTAATGTTGTAAATCACTTTTGTTGCTGGAAACGGCTGATTTTTTATGAAATATCTACATAGGCGTACAGAGGCCCATTATCAGCAACCATCACTCCTGTGTTCCAATGGCACGTTGTGTTAGCTAATCCAAGTTTATCATTTTAAAAGGCTAATTGATCATTAGAAAATACTTTTGCAATTATGTTAGCACAGCTGAAAACTGTTGTTCTGATTAAAGAAGCAATAAAACTGGCCTCCTTTAGACTAGTTGAGTATCTGGAGCGTCAGCATTTGTGGGTTCGATGACAGGCTCACAACGGCCAGAAACAAAGAACTTCTTCTGAAACTCGTCATGCTATTCTTGTTCTGAGAAATGAAGGCTATTCCATGTGAGAAATTGCCAAGAAACTGAAGATCTTGTACAACGCTGTGTATTACTCCCTTCACAGAACAGCGCAAACTGGCTCTAACCAGAATAGAAAGAGGAGTGGGAGGCCCCGGTGCATAGCTGACCAAGTATTAGTGTCTAGTTTGAGAAACAGACGCCTCACAAGTCCTCAACTGGCAGCTTCATTCAATAGTACCCGCAAAACACCAGTCTCAACATCAACAGTAAAGAGTCAACTCCGGGATGCTGGCCTTCTAGGCAGAGTTGCAAAGAAAAAGCCATATCTCAGACTGGCCAATAAAAAGAAAATATTAAGATGGGCAAAAGAACACATACACTGGACAAAGAAAGATTGGAAAAAATTGTTAATGGACAGACAAATCTAAGTTTGAGGTGTTCGGATCACAAAGAACATCATTCGTGAGACGCAGAAAATATTTAAATATGCTGGAGGAGTGCTTGACTCCATCTGTCAAGCATGGTGGAGGCAATGTGATGGTCTGGAGGTGCTGTGGTGGTGGTAAAGTGGGAGATTTGTACAGAGTAAATGGGATCTTGATGGCTATCACTCCATTTTGCAACGCCATGCCATACCCTGTGGACGGCGCTTAATTGGAGCCAATTTCCTCCTACAACAGAACAATGACCCAAAGCACCGCTCCAAACTATGCAAGAACTATTTAGGGAAGACCGTATGGTATGTAAGAAGTGCCCATCAAGCCAATCCAACTTGTGGGAGGTGCTTCAGGAAGCACTGGGTGAAATCTCTTCAGATTACCTCAACAAATTGACAACTAGAATGCCAAAGGTCTGCAAGGCTGTAATTGCTGCAAATGGAGGATTCTTTGACAAAGGCAAAGTGTGAAGGACACAATTATTATTTCAATTAAAAATCATTATTTATAACCTTGTCAATGTCTTGACTATATTTCCTATTCATTTTCCAACTGATTTCATGTATGTTTTCATGGAAAACGAGGACATTCCTAAGTGACCCCAAACTTTTGAACGGTTGTGTGTGTATATCACATACACACACTACCAGTCAAAAGTTTGAACACACCTACTCATTCAAGGGTTTCTTTATTTTTTATTATTTTCTACATTGTAGAATAATAGTTAAGACAAACTATGAAATAACACACATGGAATCATGTAGTAACCAAGAAAGTTAAAACAAACATATTTTATATTCTTCAAAGTAGCCACCCTTTGCCTTGATGACAGCTTTGCACACACTTGGCATTCTCTCAACCAGTTTCACCTGGAATGCTTTTCCAACAGTCTTGAAGGAGTTCCTACATATGCTGAGCATTGTTGGCTGCTTTTCCTTCACTCTGCGGTCCAACTCATCTCAATTGGTTTGAGGTCAGGTGATTGTGGATGCCAGGTCATCTGATGCAGCACTCCATCACTCTCCTTGGTCAAATAGCCCTTACACAGCCTGGAGGTGTGTTGGGTCATTGTCCTGTTGAAAAACAAATGATAGTCCCACTAAGCGCAAACCAGATGGGATGGCGTATCGCTGCAGAATGCTGTGGTAGCCATGCTGGTTAAGTGTGCCTTGAATTCTAAATAAGTCACAGACAGTGTCAGCAGCAAAGCACCCCCACACTATCACACCACCTCCTCCATGCTTCACGGTGGGAACAACACATGCGGAGATCAACCATTCACCTTCTCTGCGTCTCACAAAGACATGGCAGTTGGAACAAAAAATCTAATTTGGACTCAGACCAAAGGACAGATTTCCACCGGTCTAACTTTCATTGCTCGTGTTTCTTGGCCCAAGCAAATCTGTTCTTATTATTGGTGTCCTTTAGTAGTGGTTTCTTTGCAGCATTTCGACCATGAAGGCCTGATTGACGGAGTCTCCTTTGAACAGTTGATGTTAAGATGTGTTTGTTACATTTATTTGAGCTGCAATTTCTGAGGCTGGTAATTCTAATGAAATTATTCTCTGCAGCAGAGGTAACTTGAGGTCTTCCTTTCCTGTGGCGGTCCTCATGAGAGCCTGTTCCATCGTATCACCTGGTTTTATCGACTGCATTTGAAGAAACTTCCAAAGTTCTTGAAATGTTCCACATTGACTGACCTTCATGTCTTAAAGTAATGATGGACTGTCATTTTGCTTTGTTTTTTGAGCTGTTCTTGCTATAATATGGACTTGGTATTTTACCAAATAGGGCTATCTTCTGTATACCACCCCTACCTTTGTCACAACAACTGATTGGCTCAAACGCATTAAGAACGAAATAAATTCCACAAATGTACTTTTAACAAGGCACAGCTGTAATTGAAATGCATTCCAGGTGACTACCTCATGAAGCTGGTTGAGAGAATGCCAAGTTTGTGCAAAGCTGTCATCAAGGCAAAGGATAGCTACTTTGAAGAATCTCAAATATAAAGTATATTTTTGGGGTTACTACATGATTCCATATGTGTTATTTCATAGTTGATGTTGCCACTATTATTCTACAATGTAGAAAATAGTAAAAATAAAGAAAAACCCTTGAATGAGTAGGTGTGTCCAAACTTTTGACTGGTACTGTATTTATATATACACACACACACACACACTATAAACAGTATTATTTTGAATCTCTATGGGGGGGGGGGACACTCGATGAGACTGACAGACAGCACATCATTCTTTAATTAACCTTCAATTCATCAGCTGAAATATTTCTCCCCAAACCCCCATAACAGCAGACATTTAAATGAGACACGGATTTTAATACATATGATGTGAAAGCATAACGTATCAAATGAATGTGTCGAACCTTTGGGAAACACTGGCATTACCTGTGTGGCTCGTGTGATCTGGAAGATCTCCATGGTGCGTGTGACGATGTCCTGGACGGTTTCCTGGCCGATACGACAGAGGAACACAGGGGAGATCTCTCTCAGGGCTCCCTGAGGGAGCATGGGAGGCTGGCCGGGGCCTAAGCCTGGCGGCAGGTGGGACTGCTGCTGCTGGGAGAGCATACCAGCCAGACCAGGCCCCTTTTGAGGTAAGGGTGTAGCCATATGAGACCTAGGGAGGGGAAGAGGGACTCAAAGGGGAGGAAGGGAATGGGGAGGGGGTGTGGCACAATGGAGTTCACAGGTAAGTAAGCACTCATTTGCACAAAAAGCTTTTATCAAATATAAAAATCAAAAGGATACTGCTTTACTTAACAAAAGATTTGTTAAACCAACTGAAAGATATTTTGGGGAGGCATTAACCCGTGTGGCTCAGGTGGTAGAGCATGGCACTTGCAATGCCACGGTTGTGGGTTTGATTCCCATGGGGGACCAGTACATAAAGTATGAAACTGTGGGCTCTGGATAAGTGTGGTCTGCTATATGACCACGGGTGTTTTCACACTTGGTCTCTTTCAGACAGTTCGCTTAATTTCTGTGCAGTGTTGGAACTCGGACCCTCAAAAGAGTCACAAAAGTGAACCGAACTCAGACCACCTCTGGAGATGGTCTCAGTTTGGTTTGCAGCTCTTTTCAGGGGTCAGAGTTCCGTACTGTTTTCTTTTTTAGGGCAATTAGAACACAAAGCTCCCCAGGTTCACTTGTCATTATTCCTGCACCTCACACTAGACTACTGCAACACCGTTTCCCCTGCCATAGCACCACACACTAGACTACTACAACACCGTTTCCCCTGCCATAGCACCACACACTAGACTACTACAACACCGTTTCCCCTGCCATAGCACCACACACTAGACTACTGCAACACCGTTTCCCCTGCCATAGCACCACACACTAGACTACTGCAACAACGTTTCCCCTGCTATAGCACCACACACTAGACTACTACAACACCATTTCCCCTGCCATAGCACCACACACTAGACTACTGCAACACCGTTTCCCCTGCTATAGTACCACACACTAGACTACTACAACACCGTTTCCCCTGCCATAGAACCACACACTAGACTACTACAACACCGTTTCCCCTGCTATAGCCCCACACACTAGACTACTACAACACCGTTTCCCCTGCCATAGCACCACACACTAGACTACTGCAACACCGTTTCCCCTGCTATAGCACCACACACTAGACTACTACAACACCGTTTCCCCTGCCATAGAACCACACACTAGACTACTGCAACACCGTTTCCCCTGCCATAGCACCACACACTAGACTACTGCAACACCGTTTCCCCTGCTATAGCACCACACACTAGACTACTACAACACCGTTTCCCCTGCCATAGAACCACACACTAGACTACTGCAACACCATTTCCCCTGCCATAGAACCACACACTAGACTACTACAACACCGTTTCCCCTGCCATAGCACCACACACTAGACTACTGCAACACCGTTTCCCCTGCTATAGCCCCACACACTAGACTACTACAACACCGTTTCCCCTGCCATAGCACCACACACTAGACTACTGCAGCACCGTTTCCCGTGCTATAGCACCACACACTAGACTACTGCAACACCGTTTCCCCTGCCATAGCACCACACACTAGACTACTGCAACACCGTTTCCCCTGCTATAGCACCACACACTAGACTACTACAACACCATTTCCCCTGCCATAGCACCACACACTAGACTACTACAACACCGTTTCCCCTGCCATAGCACCACACACTAGACTACTGCAACACCGTTTCCCGTGCTATAGCACCACACACTAGACTACTACAACACTGTTTCCCCTGCCATAGCACCACACACTAGACTACTGCAGCACCGTTTCCCCTGCCATAGCACCACACACTAGACTACTACAACACCGTTTCCCCTGCCATAGCACCTCACACTAGACTACTGCAGCACCGTTTCCCCTGCCATAGCACCACACACTAGACTACTACAACACCGTTTCCCCTGCCATAGCACCTCACACTAGACTACTGCAGCACCGTTTCCCCTGCTATAGCCCCACACACTAGACTACTACAACACCGTTTCCCCTGCCATAGCACCTCACACTAGACTACTACAACACCGTTTCCCCTGCCATAGAACCACACACTAGACTACTGCAGCACCGTTTCCCCTGCCATAGCACCACACACTAGACTACTACAACACCGTTTCCCCTGCCATAGCACCTCACACTAGACTACTGCAGCACCGTTTCCCCTGCCATAGCACCTCACACTAGACTACTGCAGCACCGTTTCCCCTGCCATAGCACCACACACTAGACTACTACAACACCGTTTCCCCTGCCATAGCACCTCACACTAGACTACTGCAGCACCGTTTCCCCTGCCATAGCACCTCACACTAGACTACTACAACACCGTTTTCCCTGCCATAGCACCTCACACTAGACTACTACAACACCGTTTCCCCTGCCATAGCACCTCACACTAGACTACTGCAACACCGTTTCCCCTGCCATAGCCACTCACACTAGACTACTACAACACCGTTTCCCCTGCCATAGCACCTCACACTAGACTACTACAACACTGTTTCCCCTGCCATAGCACCACACACTAGACTACTACAACACCGTTTCCCCTGCCATAGCACCACACACTAGACTACTACAACACCGTTTCCCCTGCCATAGCCACTCACACTAGACTACTACAACACCGTTTCCCCTGCCATAGCACCTCACACTAGACTACTACAACACCGTTTCCCCTGCCATAGCCACTCACACTAGACTACTACAACACCGTTTCCCCTGCCATAGCACCACACACTAGACTACTACAACACCGTTTCCCCTGCCATAGCCACTCACACTAGACTACTACAACACCGTTTCCCCTGCCATAGCCACTCACACTAGACTACTACAACACCGTTTCCCCTGCCATAGCACCACACACTAGACTACTACAACACCGTTTCCCCTGCCATAGCCACTCACACTAGACTACTACAACACCGTTTCCCCTGCCATAGCACCACACACTAGACTACTACAACACCGTTTCCCCTGCCATAGCACCACACACTAGACTACTACAACACCGTTTCCCCTGCCATAGCACCACACACTAGACTACTACAACACCGTTTCCCCTGCCATAGCCACTCACACTAGACTACTACAACACCGTTTCCCCTGCCATAGCCACTCACACTAGACTACTACAACACCGTTTCCCCTGCCATAGCCACTCACACTAGACTACTACAACACCGTTTCCCCTGCCATAGCCACTCACGTTGGTGCCACAAAAAAAAGAGAAAATTATGATGAGCCGTATTGCAGAAAAAAACATGATTAGCAATTGTCAAGGATGCACAGAAATTCTAAAATGCAAGGAGTTTTCATTTCAGATTATTTGTTTGCAATATGTGATCTATAGGCTAAGAGAGCTTCATAAGCTGTTTATTCAATTGTGGGGGTTGAATAGTGTGAAGAGGACATATTTGGTGAGAATCACAAAATAGGGTACAAAATCCATTTCAGCTCTTAAAGGGACGGTAGCCTACATTGGGTGTACAATTTTCAATTACAGCATTATTTAATCTGCAGTTATTCTTCTGCTATTTATTCTGTTAGCAATAATATTTACAAGTTAAAAGAATCTTCTGATTACAATTACGACTCATCTTTCTACTAAATGCAATCGATTAGCTTTCAAAATGTAAGTATGGTATACCTAGCTGTCCAATAACACATTCTGATGGAATAGCTTGTCCTGCACTTTGTAAAAACCCAGTGTATTGAGTGAATGTTGGAAAAAGATCTTGGGTCCATTCTAAACAGAGCAATGTGAATGCAAAGATGACTCGGGTCACAAAATAAGTGAAGTGAACTGGAAAAAGAGTTGAGTCCTCATTTAAAGGCAAGGCCAGCTTGAATACAAAGAGAATAGCTCTTTAGCTTTTTTTTAACCACAGAGTTCCCTTTAAAGAGGACTGAGAACAGTTATTTTAAAGAGGACTATGTCAATGTAATTAACAGCAACCTTGTTATGCTAACGTTAGCTACTAATTTGCTAGCCCAATAATGGACTAAATGAGCTTAATGTTACTCATTATGGTCCAATGACCTTGCATGTTCTGTTTAAAGGAGAATTGGCTCTAGAAGCCAAAACAGCCAAATACTCCATCTAAATTACACGTGAATCAATTCTCAAATGCGGAACTGTTTCTAGAAACATACATCCCTGTACTTTCATATCACATCAAAATAATCTCACAAATTCATAACACACACCGTTTTAACCTTTTTTAATGATATGCGCGGAGAGGAGGGGGGGGTCATTAAGGAACGTTGGAGGGGGGGCGTTCCTGCCGATTGGCTGCAATTGCACACTATTGAGTACCGAAGACGACTTAGTTCAACGACTCTTATTTGTAAAGTAATGGGACTAAGAGTCTCAATCAAGGGCTACTAAGCTAACGTTAGCTAGTTATTCACGAAATAGAAACGTGTGTAAATTAGTTGCATACCAAAGAAGATCATGAACTGTCTCGACTTGGATAGCGTCGAGTCCCGCCTAGCTAAATTAAACAAGTGGAGTGATTGTTATGTTAGCCATAGCTAGCTAGTTAACGTGTTAGCTTGCTAAAGAATGAATGAAATACTATGAATCATGCTAGTGAAATAAAAATACATCAACTTACGGTGTAAAATGGTGTCCTTACAATTGTCCGCTGTGATTTATCGTAGCTACGTGTCTGGTTTATTTGTAAATGTGTTGTTCCGACGACTCAACAACCTCTTTCAAACAAGATGACCGCGTTAGCTTGTCATATACGTCACTTCCGGCTTCTATGGGACTGCAGTAGTACATTTATCCACTAGGGGATAGTAAAAGCATAGAGAGCAATGATGGGAGGGACAGTCCATATTTAGAATTTAACATAATAATTCACAAGCTCAGAATTGTCCAACAAAAATGTGTCATCTCATTCAATAAGACAGTGGAATAAAGACATATACACTTAAATTCAGCAGTATTATCCATAAATAAAATGATTATTCTATTAATGTCACAAGTTATAGCATATATCCCATTACTTTGGCCCTAAACGATCCTACACCAGGCCCATCTGCCTGGGAGGAAGGAACTTCCTGTAGATCTTCTAGACGAAAATATCTCTCATCCAAATATTTCTCTGCAACTACATAATCTATCTTCTGTGATTTGCCACTCCATCAGTGCAGTGCAGTTGATCACCATAGCTATAAACTCAAGAAATGCAACTTTACTACAATTCATTCTCTCTGGCTCGCTCCCCTCAGGCATACTCACTGGGGGCCTCCCAGTCGACTCACTCACCCTTGGGCTATCCCCTACTCTCTTCACTGCCTGAGCATAGGAAACTTTCTGCCCCACTCAAACTCTGGCAATCTCAACCTCTCTCTCTCTCACAGGGCACTTCGGATCCCCAGCTGCATGGGCATCCCCACAGTTGACACAAGGTGCTTTCTCTATCCCAACTGTACACTCCCTCTGACTATGCACTCCTGCACCTTTCTCACATCATGGGATCTCCCTTCTACACACTGCTGCAACATGTCCGAATCCTTGGCACCTAAAGCACCAAAGTAGAGGTCCTAACTGACTTGCCAAAACTATAGTTGTTAACAAGAAATTTGTGGAGTGGTTGAAAAACTAGTTTTAATGGTCTCCAACCTAAGTATGTAAACTTGTACATACACATCTACTTTGTGTAATTTTTCCAACAATTGTTTACAGACAGATTATTTCACTTATAATTCACTGTATCACAATTCCAGTGGGTCAGAAGTTTACATACACTAAGTTGGCTGTGCCTTTAAAATTATGTCATGGCTTTAGAAGCTTCTGATAGGCTAATTGACATAATTTGAATCAATTGGAGGTGTACCTGTGAATGTATTTCAAGGCCTACCTTCAAACTCAGTGCCTCTTTGCTTGACATCATGGGAAAATCTAAAGAAATCAGCCAAGACCTCAGAAAAAATTGTAGACCTCCACAAGTCTGGTTCATCCTTGGGAGCAATTTCCAAACGCCTGAAGGTACCACGTTCATCTGTACAAACAATAGTACGCAAGTATAAACACCTATGGACAATGCAGCCGTCATACCGCTCAGGAAGGAGACCCATTCTGTCTCCTAGAGATGAACGTACTTTGGTGCGAAAAGTGCAAATCAATCCCAGAACAACAGCAAAGGTCCTTGTGAAGATGCTAGAGGAAACAGGTACAAAGGTATCTATATCCACAGTAAAATAAGTCATATATCGACATAACCTGAAAGGCCGCTCAGCAAGGAAGAAGCCACTGCTCCAAAATTGCCATAAAAAAGCCAGACTACGGTTTGCAACTGCATATGGGGACAAATATCATACTTTTTGGAGAAATGTCCTCTGGTCTGAAACAAAAATATCACTGTTTGGCCATAATGACCATCGTTATGTTTGGAGGATAAAGGGGGAGACTTGTAAGCCAAAGATCACCATCCCAACCGTGAAGCACGGGGGTGGCAGCATCATGTTGTGGGAGTGCTTTGTTGCAGGAGGGACTGGTGCACTTCACAAAATAGATGGCTTCATGAGGTAGGAAAATTATGTGGATATATTGAAGCAACATCTCAAGACATCAGTCAGGAACTTAAAGCTTGGTCGTGAATGGGTCTTCCAAATGGACAATGACCCCAAGCATACTTCCAAAGTTGTGGCAAAATGGCTTAAGGACAACAAAGTCAAGGTACTGGAGTGGCCATCACAAAGCCCTGACCTCAATCATATAGAAAATTTGTGGGCAGAACTGAAAAAGCATGTGCGAGCAAGTAGTCCTGCAAATCTGACTCAGTTACACCAGCTGTCAGGAGGAACAGGCCAAAATTCACCCAAATGATTGTGGGAAGCTTGTGGAAGGCTACCCAAAACGTTTGACCCAAGTAAAACAATTTAAAGGATATGCCACCAAATACTAATTGAGTATATGTAAACTTCTTACCCACTGGGAATGTGATGAAAGAAGTAAAAGCTGAAATAAATAATTCTCTCTACTATTATTCTGACATTTCACATTCTTAAAATAAGGTGGTGATCCTAACTGACCTAAGACAGGGAATTTTTACTAAGAGTAAATGTCAGGAATTGTGAAAAGCTGAGTTTAAATGTATTTAGCTAAGGTGTATGTATGTAAACTTCCGACTTCAACTGGAAATACATTCTCAAAATAAAATAGAACTTGTTTTACTTTTTACTTCTTTAGATTTAACTAAGTACAATAGAGAAACCATTGCAAGTGCGCAGAAAGTGTTCACAGTGACTATAAACAGATTACCTTCGGCCATCAGCATTGCAACCAATGCTCCTTATAGGACACATCACTGCACTCCATACTCTGTAAACTGGTCATCTCTGTATACACGTCGCAAGACCCACTGGTTGATGCTTATTTATAAAACCCTCTTAGCCCCCACCCCCCCCTATCTGAGATACCTACTGCAGCCATCATCCTCCACATACAACACCCGTTCTGCCAGTCACGTTATGTTAAAGGTCCCCAAAGCACACACATCCCTGGGTTGCTCCTTTTTTCAGTTCGCTGCAGCTAGCGACTGGAACGAGCTGCAACAAAACACTCAAACTGGACCGTTTTATCTCCATCTCTTCATTTAAAGACTCAATCATGGACACTCTTACTGACAAAAAGGCATCTGCATTGTGTCTAGCCACCCACCACCTGCCAACCCCTTTTTTGCGCTATTGCTACTCTCTGTTCGTCATATATGCATAGTCACTTTAACCATATCTACATGTATACACTACCTCAATCAGCCCGACTAACCGGTGCCTGTATATAGCATCGCTACTGTATATTGCCTCGCTACTGTATATAGCCTCGCTACTGTTATTTTTCACAGTTGTTTTTATTTCTTTACTTACCTATTGTTCACCTAATACCCTTTTTGCACTGTTGGTTAGAGCCTGTAAGTAAGCAGTTCACTGTAAGGTCTACACCTGTTGTATTTGGCAACAACAGTAAACTTTGATTTGATTTGACAGTTGTGGCTGCTTCGCGTGATGTATGGTTGTCTCTACCTTCTTGACCTTTGTGCTGTTGTCTGTGCCCAATAATGTTTGTAACATGCCTTGTGCTGCTACCATGTTGTGCTGCTACCATGTTGTGTTGCTACCATGCTGTGTTTATGTGTTGCTGCCATGCTATGTTGTTGTCTTAGGTCTCTCTTTATGTAGTGTTATGGTGTCTCTCTTGTCATGATGTGTGTTTTGTCCTATATTTAAATTTTATTTTTAATCCCAGCCCCTGTCCCCGCAGGAGGCCTTTTGCCTTTTGGTAGGCCTCCATTGTAAATAATAATTTGTTCTTAACTGACTTGCCTAGTTAAATAAAACATAAACCTTGTCAGTAACAATAGTTAGCCATGCAAATCAGCACTTTAAAAAGGCAGAATTTGCATTTGACCTGCCCCACCACTCTCACGGTTTGCAGGAACTTGTGCACACAAATCACATCAAGTGACACACATTTTGAGAATGCTTCAAAGTGATATTGTTTGTATTTCACTTGAGTTCATGCAACGTATCTTTGTAAAAGGAGCTCTAACACACCTTTAGGGAAGCTTTAGGGCTTGTTCATGATAAAGCGAAACTTACTCCGAGCAATCTGCCACATCTAAGACAAACAAACCAATATGATCCTATTCAGTTTACAATGTACTTATTGCATTTGGCATTTTTCCATGTTCCTTAGTTTTTTTTTCACAAGGTGAAGTTGTGTTTATGGAAGAAACTTCTTTCTGCATTTCACTGCGTCAGAGCAAAGAGCAGTACATTGTTTTAATTAGGCTAGATTCTGATAGCTTTATTGACATGATAAACCTGCCATTCATACGCTGTAAATAGGTGCGTGTAGGGCAGAGAATCAAAAATATAACATAGATGCAGACAGTAGGCTACTACAATTTTACCCATTTACTCAAAAAGAAGACATTTCAAATTAGCACCATGATCTACACTAACCCATTAGAAATCTACTGTATCAGTAGTAGCACCCGTGGCTATTTCAATTGCTACAATTATTGCTTCTACTATGATAAGAGCCTTGGCTTATCTCTCTCATAGACATAAAAGTGGCCTACAACAGGAAATGTGTGGGATGATAAGGCAGGTGATAAGGATCTCTTACAAAGCCTTTGCATTGTCCAACAGTGGCTTCACACTTGGTGTAAGTACAGGGTGTTACCGGAAAAAAAGGCATTTCCCTCTTTGACTCTGCTGTGTCCGTGGGGCAGTTGGGTGTTTCACCGGCGCGACAGGTGAGAAATGGAGGGAAATGAGTTGTAATGATTTCTCCATGGACCAAACCAAGTTTAATCTCCCACTCTCTTAATTAATATGCATGATATTTGGGGCATGTTAACAGGGATCTTCAAATCAAATCAAACCAAATAAAATTGTATTTGTCACATGCGCCTAATACAACAGGTGTAGATCTTACAGTGAAATGCTTACTTACAAGCCCTTAACCAACAAGGCAGTTTTAAGAAAAATAAGTGTTAAGTAAAAAATAGATAAGTAAAAAGTAAAAAATAGAAAATAAAAGTAACCAATAATTAAACAGCAGCAGTAAAATAACAATAACAAGGCTATATACAGGGAGTACCGGTACAGAGTCAATGTGCGGGGGCACCGGTTAGTCGAGGTAATTGAGGTAATATGTACATGTATGTAGAGTTAAAGTGACTATGCATAGATAATAAACAGAGAGCAGCAGCAGTGTAAAAGAGGGGTCTGGGTAGCCCTTTGATTAGCTGTTCAGGAGTCTTATGGCTTGGGGGTAGAAGCTGTTAACCTCTTGTTAATAGGGGGCGCTGTTTTCACTTTGGGGAAAAATCGTGCCCAAATTAAACGGCCTCGTACTCTGTTCTAGATCATACGATATGCATATTATTATTACTATTGGATAGAAAACACTCTGAAGTTTCTAAAACTGTTTGAATTATATCTGTGAGTAAAACAGAACTCATTTGGCAGCAAACTTCCAAACAGGAAGTGAAAATTCTGAAAATGGGTCTCTGTGTAAGGCCTTGCCTATTCAATTGCCTTATATTTATGGATCTGTATGCACTTCATACGCCTTCCACTAGATGTCAACAGGCAGTAGAATGTTGAATGGGGTATCTAGCTTGATGTGAGACCGAATGAGAGCTTTTGGAGTGACAGGTCCGCCATATTGGCAGTATTTTGCTGCGCACTTGGGAGCACCATATTATTTTCTGCAATGTGTTAGGTAGACACGACGAAATGCTCCATCTTGGACGTTATTGGATACATATGAGAAAAACATCATAAAGATGGATTTTCAACTGAGTTTGACCAGTTTGTTCGACTTTTATTATGACTTTTGGAATTTTTCGTTCCATGCGCCAAGCGTTCATGGACATGTGCGCTCCACCATGCTAGCCAAAGTTGCTAATTCGACAGAAGAAATGGACATTCTAAAACAAAACAACGATTTATTGTGGAACTAGGACTCCTTGCACTGCATTCTGATGGAAGATCATCAAAGGTAAGATAATATTTATGATGTTATTTCGTATTTTTGTGGAATATGTTGGCTCCAACATGGCGGAGAATGGCTGGGCGCTGTCTCAGATTATTGCATGCTGTGCTTTGTACTAAAGTTATTTTTTTTAAATCTAACACAGCGGTTGCATTAAGAACAAGTGTATCTTTCATTTGCTGTGCAACATGTATTTTTCATAAATGTTTTATGATGAGTATTTATGTATTTCATGTTGCTCTCTGTAATTATTCTGGCTGTTTTGGTGCCATTTATGATCATGGCACCAATGTAAAACCAGGATTTGTAGCTATAAATATGCACATTTTCGAACAAAACATAAATGTATTGTATAACATGATGTTATAAGACTGTCATCTGATGAAGTTGTTCAAAGGTTAGTGATGAATTTTATCTCTATTTGTGGGTTTTGTGAAAGCTATGTTTGCGGTGAAAAAATGGCATTGTGTGTTTGGCTATTGTGGTGAGCTAACATAAATACAGTATATATTGTGTTTTCGCTGTAAAACATTTTAAAAATCGGAAATGTTGGCTGGATTCACAAGATGTTTATCTTTCATTTGCTGTATTGGACTTGTGATTTCATGAAATTATATTATATGATATTTAAGAAGCCTTTTGGACATAGACTTGGTGCTCCGGTACCGCTTGCCGTGCAGTAGCAGAGAGAACAGTCTATGACTTTGGTGACTGGAGTCTTTGACACTTTTTAGGGCCTTCCTCTGACATCACCTGGTATAGAGTTCCTGGATGGCAGGAAGCTTGGCCCCAGTGATGTACTGGGCCGTAAGCACTACCCTCTGTAGTGCCTTGCGGTCGGAGGCGGAGCAGTTGCCATACCGGGCAGTGATGCAACCAGTCAGGATGGTTTCGATGGTGCAGCTGTAGAACTTTTTGAGGATCTGGGGACCCATGCCATATCTTTTCAGTCTCCTGAGGGGGAATAGGCTTTGTCGTTCCCTCTTCACAACTGTCTTAGTGTGTTTGGACCATGATAGTTTGTTGGTGATGTGGACACCAAGGAACTTGAAGCTTTCAACCCGCTCCACTACAGCCCCGTCGATGAGAATGGGGATGTGCTCGGTCCTCCTTTTCCTGTAGTCGACAACCATCTCCTTTCTCTTGATCACGTTGAGGGAGAGGCTGTTATCCTGTTACCCCACACGACCAGGTCTCTGACCTCCTCCCTATAGGCTGTCTCATCGATGATCAGGCCTACCAACGTTGTGTCATCGGCAAACTTGATGATGGTGTTGGAGTCGTGCCTGGCCATGCAGTCATGAGTGAATAGGGAGTACAGGAGGGGACTGAGCACGCACCCCTGATGGGCCCCGTGTTGAGGATCAGCGTGGCGGATGTGTTGTTACCTACCCTTACCATCTGGGGGCAGCCCTTCAGGAAGTCCAGGATCCAGTTGCAGAGGAAGGTGTTAAGTCCCAGGGTCCTTAGCTTAGTGATGAGCTTTGAGGGCACTATGGTGTTGAACGCTGAGCTGTAGTCAATGAATAGCATTCTCACTTATGTCTTCCTTTTGTCCAGGTGGGAAAGGACAGTGTTGGGTGCAATAAATCAAAATCACATTTTTTTTTACCAACAATGCAGTTTTAAGAAAATACCTAAAAAAGTAAGAGATAAAAATAACAACTAATTAAAAGCAGCAGTATATACAGGGGCTACCGGTACAGAGTCAATGTGTGGGGGCACCGGTGTCAAGGCAATTGAAGAGATTGCATCATCTGTGGATCTGTTGGGGCAGTATGCAAATTGGAGTGGGTTTAGGGTTTCTGGGATGATGGTGTTGATGTGAGCCATGACCAGCCTATCAAAGCACTTCATGGCTACAGACGTGAGTGCTACGGGTCGGTAGTCATTTAGGCATGTTACCTTAGTGTTCTTGGGCACAGGGACTATGGTGGTCTGCTTGAAACATGTCGATATTACAGACTCAGTCAGGGACAGGTTGAAAATGTCAGTGAAGACACTTCCCAGTTGGTCAGAGCATGCTCGGAGTACACGTCCTGGTAATCCATCTGGCCCTGCGGTCTGTGAATGTTGACCTGTTTAAAAGGTCTTACTCACATCGGCTACGGAGAGCATGATCATAGAGTCGTCTGGAACTGCTGGTGCTCTCATGCATGTTTCAGTGTTACTTGCATCGAAGCGAGCATAGAAGCAATTTGGCTTGTCTGTTAGGCTCGTGTCACTGGGCAGCTCGCGGCTGTGCTTCCCTTTGTAGTCTGTAACAGTTTGCAAGCCCTGCCACATCCAACGAGCGACAGGAGCCGTTGTAGTATGATTCAATCTTAGTCCTGTATTGACGCTTTGCCTGTTTGATTGTTCGTCGGAGGGCATAGCGGGATTTCTTATAGGCTTTCGGGTTAGAGTCCTGCTCCTTGAAAGCGGCAACTCTACCCTTTAGCTCAGTGTGGATGTTGCCTGTAATTCATGGCTTCTGGTTGTGTATGTACGTACGGTCACTTTGGACGACATCATCGACGTACTTATTGATGAAGCCCATGACTGATGTGGTGTACTCCTCAATGCCATCAGAAGAATCCCGGAACATACTCCAGTCTGTGCTAGTAAATCAGTCCTGTAGCTTAGCAGCTGCTTCATCTGACCACTTTTTTATTGACCAAGTCACTTTTGCTTCCTGCTTTAGTTTTTGTATGTAAACAGCAATCAGGAGGAAAGAATTATGGTCGGATTTGCCAAATGGAGGGCGAGGGAGAGCTTTGTACGCGTCTCTGTGTGTGTGGAGTAAAGGAGGTCTAGAGTTTTTTCCCCCTCTGGTTGCACATTTAACATGCTGGTAGAAATGAGGTAAAACTGATTTAAGTTATGGCCGTATACAGCTCAATGAGTGTGATCTTAGTGCCAGCATCGGTTTGTGTTGGTAAATAGACAGCTACAAAAAATATAGATGAAAACTCCCTTGGTAAAGTGTGGTCTACAGCTTATCATGAGGTACTCTATCTCAGGCGAGCAAAACCTTGAGACTTCCTTAGATTTCATGCACCAGCTGTTGTTTACAAGTATACATAGACCGCCAACCCTTGTCTTACCAAAGGCCGCTGTTCTATCCTGCCGAAAAAGCGTAAAACCCGCCAGCTATATGTTATTCATGTCGTCGTTCAGCCACGACTCGGTGAAACATAAGATATTACAGTTTTGAATGTCCTGTTGGATATACGTGATCTTAGTTAGTCTATTTTATTATCCATTGATTGTACATTGGCTAATAGGACCGATGGTAAAGGAAGATTACCCACTCACCGTCGGATCTTTACAAGGCACCCAGACCTTCGCCCCCCCGATATCTCTGTCTCGTTCTCCTGCGAATGACGGGGATGAGGGCCTTGTCTGAAGTAAATCCTTTCCATCCAACTCGTTAAAGAACAAGTATTCCTACAGTACGGGGTGAGTAATCTCTGTCCTGATATCTAGAAGCTCTTTTTGGTCATAAGACACGGTGGCAGAAACATTATGTACAAATTAAGTTACAAATAACGCGAAAAACATACACACAATAGCACAATTGTTTAGGGGATTGTAAAATGGCAGCCATCTACTCCGGCGTCAGTTCTTACCACTCTCATTGGTTTCCAGCAGTGGTGGGAAAAGTACTCAATTGTCATACTTGAGTAAAAGTGAAGATACCTTAATAGAAAATGACTCAAGTAAAAGTAAAAGTCACCTAGTAAAATATTACAGTAAAAGTCTAAAAGTATCAAAAGTAAAAATCATTTCAACATCCTTATATTAAGCAAACCAGACAATTTTTTTCTTTTTTATTATTATTTATGGATAGCCAGGGGCACACTCCAACACTCAGACATAATTTACAAACGAAGCATTCGTGTTTAGTGAATTGGCCAGATCAGAGATGTTCTCTTGATAAGTGTGTGAATTGGACCATTTTCCTGTCAAAATGTAACAAGTACTTTGGGTGTCAGGGGAAATTTATGGAGTAAAAAGTAAATATTTGTGTTAGGAATGTAGTGAAATAAGAGTAAAAGTTGCCAGAAATATAAACAGTAAAGTACAGTACATATCCCTAAAAAAACGACTTAAGTAGTACTTTAAACCACTGGTTTCCAGTCAAACAATTCTAATGCTAAACTGTGGCTAAGGACACAAGTCTTGAGTTGTTGACTTTCCAGGTACTTAGACTATACTCTACTGTAGGTGACATGTTTCTTATCAGTGCGAAACATTACAAAAGCAAGGACATATCCTGAAGAACTTCCTGCTTATCCAAGCCTGAACCTATATTTAATGCAGAGTAATGAGAGTTACTGGTCAGGAGCGACGTTCAGTTTGCCAAGTCACAGTTCATTTCATGTCAACCTCCTCTTTTTACTCAAAAAAAACACAGATAACATTATGCACATGTCTAATGATGTTTTGGTGAGAATTAAGTTGCTATTTTTGCTATCATTGTGGCTTTTTGTTTCTTCTCGAGGTCAAAATGATCCCAATTGGTAGTCCATGTATGTAAAATATGTTGGTAGTGTTGTTCTAATATATTATGCTTTTAAAATAATACATAACGTTCTAATTGTAAGTTGCTCTGGATAAGAGTGTCTGCTAAATGACTTAAAGGTACATGTACATTTTGAAAATGCCTCAAGTGATATTTGTTTGTATTTCATGTGAGTTACCTGCAGTATGTCCATGTAGAGGGAACTCTAGTGCCACACCTTTAGGGAAGCTTTGGGGATTGTTCTTGATGAAACGAAACCTGCTCTAATCTGTCAGATCTAAGACAAACCAACCAATCTTTATGACTCTATTAAGTTAACAATGTACTTGTTGCATTATCATTTGGCATTTTCTTTCTTATTGCTGGGGGTGTTTTCACATGGTGAAGTTTCATTTATGGAAGAAACAAAAGTTAATGTACCAATCCCTCCCCTCCTCTCTACCAGAGCAAAGAGCAGCAATTGTTTCAATTACAGTAGATTCTGATAGCTTATTGACAGGATAAACCAGGTATTCATATGCCGTAAATAGAGAATCCAATATATGAGATAGCTACAGAGAGTACTAGATACAATGGTCAATTCACACAAACATTTTAAGGCTGTATATTTTAAAATAAAACTGATTTACACTAACCGATTGGAGATCTACTGTAGTATAATCAGTGGCATATTACCAGTAGCAATGGCTACCAATATTATGGTACGAGCAGTGGCTTATCCCTCTGATAGACTTAAAAGTGCCCTA
Organism: Salvelinus alpinus; assembly: GCF_045679555.1. Classification (NCBI taxonomy): domain Eukaryota; kingdom Metazoa; phylum Chordata; class Actinopteri; order Salmoniformes; family Salmonidae; genus Salvelinus; species Salvelinus alpinus. Next base: position 7,022,513 of record NC_092111.1, read on the forward strand.
TAACAGGAAATGTGTGTGGTATGATAAGACAGGTGATAAGGCTCACCTACAAAGGCTTTGCCCACTGTGCACCGACGTCAATTCAACGTCTATTCCACGTTGGTTCAACGTAATTTCATTGAAATGACATGGAAGAGGGGCCTCCCGGGTGGCGCAGTGGTCTAAGGCACTGCATCGCATTGCTAGCTGTGCCACCAGAGATTCTGGGTTCGCGACCAGGAGGCCCATGGGGCGGCGCACAATTGGCCCAGCGTCGTCCGGGTTAGGGAGGGTTTGGCCGGCAGGGATATCCTTGTCTCATCGCGCGCTAGCGACTCCAGTGTCGAGCCGGGCGCAGTGCACGCTGACCAGGTCGCCAGGTGTACGGTGTTTCCTCCGACACATTGGTGCAGCTGGCTTCCGGGTTGGATGGGCATTGTGTCAAGAAGCAGTGCGGCTTGGTTGGGTTGTGCTGGTTGGGTTGTGCTCTCGACCTTCGCCTCTCCCGAGTGCGTACGGGAGTTGCAGCGATGAGACAAGACTGCAACTACTACTAATTGGATACCACGAAATTGGGGAGAAAAAAGGGGTAACATTTTTTTTTTTTTATTAAAAGAAAAAGAAATGACACGGAAGAGCTTCAAATCTGACACCAACAGGCTCTTGAACAGCTTCTATCCCCAAACAATACGACTGATAAATAGATTAAAAAAATAGCTACACAGGAGTTAACCATGTATCTTTACTGACCTTTTATTTAAATCTTTGGACTGTCTCTATGCCCACTCACAGGGCCCGACACACTCACACAGTGTCACTCCAACACACACAAAAACACTCATGCCAACATTTGCTCACACACCCATAATATGCACACACATGTATACTGACTCTACACACCTGTACACCCACTCACATACAAGCTGCTGCTACTCGGTTTATCTTATATCCTGTTGCCTAGTCCCCTTACCCCTATACAAACTAACATGGTCCAAGCACACCAAGACAGTCGTGAAGAGGGCACGACGAAACCTATTCCCCCTCAGGAGACTGAAATGATTTGGCATGGGTCCTCAGATCCTCAAAAGGTTCTACAGCTGCACCATTGAGAGCATCCTGACTGGTTACATCACTGCCTGGTATGGTAACTGCTCGGCCTCCGACCGCAAGGCACTACAGAGGGTAGTGCTTACGGCCCAGTACATCACTGGGGCAAAGCTTCCTGCCATCCAGGACCTCTATACCAGGCGGTGTCAGAGGAAGGCCCCAAAAATAGTCAAAGACTCCAGCCACCCTAGTCATAGACTGTTCTCTCTGCTACCGCACGGCAAGCGGTACCGGAGCGCCAAGTCTAGGTCAAAGAGACTTCTAAACAGCTTCTACCCCCAAGCCATAAGACTCCTGAACACCTAATCAAATGGCTACCCAGATTATTTGCATCCCCCCCCCCCTCCCCCTCTTTTACACCGCTGCAACTCTCTGTTGTTATCATAGTCACTTTAATAACTATCTACATGTACATATTACCTCAACTAACCGGTGCCCCGGCATATTGACTCTGTACCGTTATCCTCCTGTACATAGTCTCGCTATTGTTATTTTACTGCTGCTCTTTAATTACTTGTTTTTGTGGTCACATTCCAGTTCATGTGGTCTGGCTTATCTGATATACTCTCTCAAATCCAGGCTCAGTCACTGTTGGTTTTTCATGGAGGTGATTTAAGGTTAAACACTGAATAGAAAGAGAACAGAGGTCAGTCGGTGATGGAGTTTGCTGACTTTTTATTAGAGGTCGAACACATCCGACAGATTGTTGGCCTGCACAGTAGGGGCCCGCTTCCCTTCCTGGCACAACAATAAGTAACACCTGGCGGTGTGCACGAAGAACTGCGGCTTCTCTGGAAACAGGTATTACATACATCCGAGTCTAATACCCATTTCAGACAGAAGATGTGCTATATTTCCTGTGAAACAATGTAAGGCGCCAATGTTTATATGACCCACTTTCAAACAGCCTCTTATTTACCCCTTTCTTGCCGGTATGTATACCCATTTAATACATATCGGTGGGTAACTGGCAAATTGGGAGGGGTGGGGGGTGTTGTTAAACCATGGGGGCTGTTTGCAGTTAAAATTAGGGCGCTGTTAAACAATATAAGTGTTAATGAATATACCTGCAAAAAAGCTAGGAACCATTCACACAGACCCGATACCTGTTTTTTGGTTACAGGGTCTGTGAAAATGCAGGAATCATGACTAGTTCTTTATGTGGATTTTAATTTGACATGTTTTTTTATTATCCCCTACCTCTTTCAGATATACCAAAAAGAAGGTAAATAGAAGCAAGCACGGTACATTTGTGGAAACTTTGTCTGTGTATGAAAGGGGTATAAGTCCAAATCTAACAGTTGTCTCATCCGAACCTCCACTACCACCAAAACAATAAAGCCATATATACTGTTATGTCTTCTTCAGTCCACAGAAAGTTTCATGACTGCAAGAGAGAGACCCAGGTCTGACTAAAACTGTGGTACAGATGCTCACCGTGTAGAAGGGGAGATGCTGCTTATCTAGTCAAATCACATTCATCTTCTTTAGTGTCCTCAACCTCAGCTACCCCCCTGGGCTATGCCATGTTATGTTCACGACACATCACTAATTTGCTTACTTTTTTTTTACATATCAGGCACATTTCAGTATCTGCTCTCTCTGTATCCAAACCCTAATGGAGCGAACTGGCGTCAGTCCAATTACTACTTGATTATCGTGACGTTAGACGTCCCCAATTGCCTCTCCGTCCGTGACTATGAAACATTATTACTTTTGGGAAACTGGTAGCAGTATAAAAAGCCAGAGAGAAGGTCAGACTCTGCAACATAGCCAGGGGGAAACCACTGAAGACCAACTGGGAGAGAGATGGGGAAGTTTGTACTGTTTGCCTCTCTGGCCTTTCTGCCATTGGTTTTCATTGAGGTAGGTGATGCTGTGTACTGTACTGTATCTTTGTTCTCCTTTAAAGGCACTGGTTGGCACACAGATTCAAGCAAGGGCTATTCTATTACGTAGCAAAATATATGGAATTTGTCTATTTAAATGTATGTTTGCAGTAGCTAACCATAATCCTTTTCAATTCACATTGACTTTGCGTATGTAAAACAAGGCAAACAAAAATGAGCTGTCCACGACCTGATGTTTCTTTGCTTAGTCAAACGTGTTCTGTTTTAATTTTTAATCACAGTGAAGGCTACAGTATTATATTACAAACCCAAATGTAGTATATAATAATAATACTACAGTGGGGAGAACAAGTATTTGATACACTGCCTACTTACAAAGCATGTAGAGGTCTGTAATTTTTTATCATAGGTACATTTCAACTGTGAGAGACGGAATCTAAAACAAAAATCCAGAAAATCACATTGTATGATTTTTAAGTAATTCATTTGCATTTTATTGCATGACATAAGTATTTGATCACCTACCAACCAGTAAGAATTCCAGCTCTCACAGACCTGTTAGTTTTTCTTTAAGAAGCCCTCCTGTTCTCCACTCATTACCTGTATTAACTGCAACTGTTTGAACTCGTTACCTGTATAAAAGACACCTGTCCACACACTCAATCAAACAGACTCCAACCTCTCCACAATAGCCAAGACCAGAGAGCTGTGTAAGGACATCAGGGATAAAATTGTAGACCTGCACAAGGCTGGGATGGGCTACAGGACAATAGGCAAGCAGCTTGGTGAGAAGGCAACAACTGTTGGTGCAATTATTAGAAAATGGAAGAAGTTCATGATGACGGTCAATCACCCTCGGTCTGGGGCTCCATGCAAGATCTCACCTCGTGGGGGATCAATGATCATGAGGAAGGTGAGGGATCAGCCCAGAACTACACGGCAGGACCTGGTCAATGACCTGAAGAGAGCTGGGACCACAGTCTCAAAGAAAACCATTAGTAACACACTACGCCGTCATGGATTAAAATCCTGCAGTGCACGCAAGGTCCCCCTGCTCAAGCCAGCGCATGTCCAGGCCCGTCTGAAGTTTGCCAATGACCATCTGGATGATCCAGAGGAGGAATGGGAGAAGGTCATTTGGTCTGATGAGACAAAAATAGAGCTTTTTGGTCTAAACTCCACTCGCCATGTTTGGAGGAAGAAGAAGGATGAGTACAACCCCAAGAACACCATCCCAACCGTGAAGCATGGAGGTGGAAACATCATTCTTTGGGGATGCTTTTCTGAAAAGGGGACAGGACGACTGCACCGTATTGAGGGGAGGATGGATGGGGCCATGTATCGCGAGATCTTGGCCAACAACCTCCTTCCCTCGGTAAGAGCATTGAAGATGGGTCGTGGCTGGGTCTTCCAGCATGACAACGACCCAAAACACACAGCCAGGGCAACTAAGGAGTGGCTCCGTAAGAAGCATCTCAAGATCCTGGAGTGGCCTAGCCAGTCTCCAGACCTGAACCCAATAGAAAATCTTTGGAGGGAGCTGAAAGTCTGTATTGCCCAGCGACAGCCCCGAAACCTGAAGGATCTGGAGAAGGTCTGTATGGAGGAGTGGGCCAAAATCCCTGCTGCAGTGTGTGCAAACCTGGTCAAGAACTACAGGAAACGTATGATCTCTGTAATTGCAAACAAAGGTTTCTGTACCAAATATTAAGTTCTGCTTTTCTGATGCAATAAAATGCAAATTAATTACTTAAAAATCATACAATTTTCTGGATTTTTGTTTTAGATTCCGTCTCTCACAGTTGAAGTGTACCTATGATAAAAATTACAGACCTCTACATGCTTTGTAAGTAGGAAAACCTGCAAAATCGGCAGTGTATCAAATACTTGTTCTCCCCACTGTATATGACAGATGTTTTTATCCAAAGTGACTTACAGTCATGTGAGCACACATTTTACATAAGGTTTGTCCTGGAAATCATACCCAGAATCCTGTCCTGGCAAGACAGAGATACAGAGGGCCAATGTGTTTAGTAGCCTAAAATGTATTATTATAGATAATGTTGATGAATGACATGACAGCATAAATATATACTAAGTCCTACTGACCCTACTTATTCAATGACACTTTGGGATTTTTGGCAATGAGGCCCCTTTACCTACTTCCCCAGAGTCAGATGAACTCGTGGATACCCTTTTAATGTCGTTGTGCCAGCAACCGAAAGGTTGCTAGATCGAATCCCCGAGCTGACAAGGTAAAAGTCTGTCGTTCTGCCCCTGAACAAGGCAGTTAACCCACTGTTCCTAGGACGGCATTGTAAATAAGAATTGTTTTTTAACTGACTTGCCTAGTTAAATAAAGGACAATTTTTTTTTTTTTTCAAATATGACGTAAGTTAGAGGTAGTTTCTCGAGCCAATGCAATGACTAGCAGTCTACGGGTATGTGCTAGCATGATCATTGCCAAAATCTACACACAATACCCCATAGCAAATTTATTATAAATCAAAAACTGAAATATCACATTTACATACGTATTCAGACCCTTTACTCTGTACTTTGTTGAGCACCTATGGCAGCGATTACAGCCTCAAGTCTTCTTGGGCATGACGCTACAAGCTTGGCACACCTGTATTTGGGGAGTTTCTCCCATTCTTCTCTGCAGATCCTCTCAAGATCTGTCAGGTTGGATGGGAAGCGTGGCTGCACAGCTATTTTCAAGTCTCTCCAGAGATGTTCGATCAGGTTCAAGTCCTGCTCTGGCTGGGCCACTCAAAGACATTCAGAGGCTTGTCCCGAAGCCACTCCTGCATTGTATTGGCTGTGTGCTTCGGGTCCTTTGCCCCAGTCTGAGGTCCTGAGCACTCTGGAGCAGGTTTTCATCAAGGATCTCTCTGTACTTTGCTCCGTTCATCTTCCCCCCGATCCTGACTAGTCTCCCAGTCCCTGCCGCTGAAAAACAGCCCCACATCATGATGTTGCCATCAAACATGCTTCACCATAGTGATGGTGCCAGGTTTCCTCCACACGTGACGCTTGGCATTCAGGCCAAAGAGTTCAATCTTGGTTTCCTCAGACTAGAGAATCTTGTTTTTCTTGGTCTTGTCTTTTGGAAAACTCAGAGCGGGCTGTCCTATGCCTTTTACTGAGGAGATGCTTCCGTCTGGCCACTCTATCATAAAGGCCTGATTGGTGGAGTGCTAAAGAGATAGTTGTCCTTCTGGAAGGTTCTCCCATTTCCACAGAGGAACTCTGTAGCTCTGTCAAAATGTCACCATTGCGTTCTTGGTCACATCCCTGACCAAGGCCCTTCTCCCCAGATTGCTCAGTTTGGCCATGTGTCCAGCTCGAGGAAGAGTCTTGGTGATTCCAAACTTCTTCCATTTAAGAATGAAGGAGGCAACTGTGTTCTTGGGGACCTTCAATGCTGGAGAAATGTTTTGGTACCCTTCCCCAGATCTTAGCCTCTACAGACAATTCCTTCGTCCTCATGGCTTGGTTTTTGCTCTGACATGGACTGTCAACTGTGGTACCTTATATAGACAGGTGTGTGCCTTTCCAAATCATGTGTAATCATTTGAATTGACCACAGCTGGACACCAATTAAGTTGTAGAAACAGGATGTACCTGACCTCAATTTTGAGTCTCAGAGCAAAGGGTCTGAATACTTATGTAAATAAGGTTTCTGTTTTTTATTTTTCATAAATATCAAACATTTCTAAAAACCTTTTTACAATTTGTCGTCATGGAGTATTGGGTGCCGAATGATGTAGATTTTTTTACTATTTAATCCATTTTAGAATAAGGTTTTAATGTAACAAAATGTGGAAAAGGTGAAGGGGTCTGAATATTTTCCGAATGCACTGTAAAACACATGACAATATTAATATCATGCATATAAGCAATATTTAGGTTACCTACTGATCTGGGTTGCAGTAAACATGTGTTCATCCCATAGAGATATGTGTTCAACCCAGAGCTAGACAGCACATAAAAGAACATAAACACTCTGGACACTAGTGCTTGTTCTGTTATTTATACAATTAACAGTATTTGGTAACTATAGCATTTAAGGTATTCTAATCAATCAGAAAGAATGAACAAATCTAGGCCTCTGCATGATCGCTAAATAATTGATAGCTCTGAAGGATTAAATGCTATTAATAACCAATCAAGACAACAATTCCCTGTCACCAATCTATCCTCTCCCTCTGGTGTCTGTTCGTGTATGGGAAAGCTCCGGTGAGAGGAACAAAGAGATAGGACTTATCTGCAAAAACAAAACCGACTACTAGATTAGACCAGATGAAAAGCCGAGGAGACAGGGAACACTTATGTAACACAGAGTACAGACTGCAACTATCAGCCACTAGAACTGAGGCCATATGCAAAGTAAGTGTGGCTGGTGCAGTTAAGTCGAGTCATGGGTGGTTGACCTTTTGTGGCATGGCCATGAGTCATTGTCGAGCTCTCGGAAACAGTGTGGGAGGACTTAATCTCTGGCATCAGACAATTGGAGTCAATCATTGGTTAAAGGCCACTTTACACAAACTACGCAAACACAGCGAAGGAGCATCGTTTTCACACAGTGTTTTGCAAGGGAAGACGACGCTCCTTCGCTCTGTTTGCAATTTGGGAACGGACCATATATACGACACTCATTCGCTCTATTTTCACGAAGTGTGTAGTGGTCTTAACACAGTCCAACCCTGTCTCACACATCACCATAGTGGATTAAAAAAAAAATGTTTTATTTAACTAGGCAAGTCAGTTAAGACCAAAATTCTTATTTACAATGACGGCCTACCCCGGCCAAACCCTAACTCGGACGACACTAGTCCAAATGTGCGCCGCCCTATGGGACTCCCAATTACGGCCGGTTATGATACAGCCAGGAATAATGAATGATTCACGTGGGAAATAGTTTAGTGCACTTTCATCAGTGCGTCTTTTCTTGAAATGAATCGACGTAACAATTAATGACATAGACGTGAAATCTACAAATGATGATTGACTATTGGCCATGGTGAGGTATGTTACGCCATATGACGACTGACATTACATTTAGATACATGACTGACATTACATTTAGATACATGACTGACATTACATTTAGATACATGACTGACATTACATTTAGATACATGACTGACATTACATTTAGATACATGACCGTTCACGTATCAGGACATACTGAATATAAGGGTATTATAGCAGAGCATTTCATTGAGCTTTTTGCTCGTTGTTTGTTTCGTGAGATAACATAATTTATCGGATATATCTTTCTCCTATGATCTTTGACAGGCTACCAACATAACTACCAGCACAACTGTTACCCCATCAAACATTATGACAGTACCAGCAACCATCTCATCAAACCCAGTCAGCAACCAACCCTCAGAGAACACCACGTTTCCAATGACAACCTCCAATCACAACATCAGCAGTAACGTCACCATGGGACCTCCTACCAGATCTGTCTCCAACCATACAACAACGGCCGCCACAACCCTTGGTACGCAGTCCGCACACTCTACTCCAGTAACCGCCACGACTACCACAACCAATGTGTCCCTGCACACCACTGATTATACCACAGCAAACCAGAGCAACATAACTGCTGCCATCGATATGTCGCCCACACCTCATGGATGCACCGCAGCCCTGTTAGGCTCTTGCAGTCTCCTCCTGGGGCCCCTGATCGCCATAATGATCCAAATGGTATAGGAATAAGAACAGAGCCCTGTGGAACACTTTACTGGAAGAGTACACTACTTCACAGTCGTTCACTAACAACTGATAAAAAATTGTCTGTGTTCAGTTTCACAGGTGCAGGCTTAGTAATAGTGAGTAATAATAATGAAGGTGCTATATAAAAGGTGGAAATTGTAGTAGGTGAGCTGTGTATACTATTCCTTAGGCATGGACATTGTATGAAGGAGCTATGAAGATGCTTTGGGACTGAGACTCTCAACAGACTGATCAAAATGACAAACACTGAGCCCTTCCCCTATTTTCACCACTACCAATGACTGGTCCCTTCAACCTTATAAAAAGACCATGAACATGCATATCACCATGTGCAAAATGGCTGAAAACATAATCACTAGCACACGCAAAAAAAAAAAAAAATGTTTGATTGTACTGTAGTTGTAAATAAAAAAATACACTTGTTAAGTAGTACCATTGTACTGTATTGTAGTACCATTATATTGTAGTACCATTCAGTTAAAAAAAAAAATGTTGAAGTAAATACTAATTCTGGCCTATTTTATGTGGTAAAAACGACTGCCATTTAAAGGGGCGGTACATCAACCTTTGAAATATGGCTATTTCTATTAACAAAAAGTGACTCATCCATTGATCTTGAGAGAAAATGACCAAAAACATGATTTATTTAATTACCCCACAGTCAGCAATAGCATCTCTGCTAGTGAAACAGTGGAAGGGCCTATGGCAGAATGCTTTAAAAAGCATGCCTAAATTCTCAGAGTCACTTCAAACCAAATGTCATAGCAACCCAAGTACCATAACAAGTTGCACATAGAGAATAATGGATGATATTAACATTTCCAGTGACGTGATCCTACCAGACGAGCTTAAATACCTTCTATGCTCGCTTCGAGGCTAGCAACACTGAACCATGCATGAGAGCACCAGCTGTTTCAGACGACTGTGTGATCATGCTCTCCGTAGCCAATGTGAGTAAGACCTTTAAACAGGTTCAATTTCACAAGGCTGCAGGGCCAGGCGGATTACCAAGACGCGTACTCAGAGTATGCGCTGACCAGCTGGCAAGTGTCTTCACTGCCATTTTCAACCTCTCACTGACCCAATCTGTAATACCTACATGTTTCAAGCAGTCCACCATAGTCCCTGTGCCTAAGAACACCAAGGTAACCTATCTTAATTACTATCGCTCCATAGCACTCACATCTGTAGCCATGGAACGCTTTGAAAGGCTGGTCATGGCTTACGTCAACACCATCATCCCAGAAAGCCTGGACCAACTCCAATTCGCATACCGCCCCAACAGATCCACAGATGAGCAATCTCTATTGCACTCCACACTGCCCTTTCTCATCTGAACAAAAGGAACACCAACGTGAGAATGCTGCTCATTGACTACAGCTCAGCGTTCAACACCATAGTTCCCTCCAAGCTCAAAACTATGCTAAGGACCCTGGAATTAAACACCTCCCTCTGCAACTGGATCCTGGACTCCCTGACGGGCCGGCCTAAACATGGAGGCCCCTCAGGGATGCGTACTTAGTCCCTTCCTGTACTCCCTGTTCACCCTCGATTGTATGGCACTACTCCAACACCATCATTAAGTTTGCCGGTGGTAGGCCTGATCACTGACGACACTTCTTCTATAGGGAGAAGGTCAGAAACCTGTCAGTGTGGTGCCAAGACAACAACCTCTCCCTCAATGTCAGCAAGACAAAGGAGTTGATCGTGCACTACAGGAAACGGAGGACCATGCATGCCACCATCCACATCCACGGGGCTGAAGTGGATCAGGTCGAGAGCTTCAAGCTCCTCGGTGTCCACATCACGAAGGAATTATCATGGTCCACACACACCAACACAGTTGTGAAGAGGGCATGACAACTCTTCACCCTCAGGAGGTTGGAAAGATTCGGCATGGGCCCTCAGATACTCAAGAAGTTTACAGCTGCACCATTGAGAGCATCTTGACTGGCTGCATTGCATACACTGCTGTTACTGTTTATTATCTATCCTGTTGCCTAGTCGCTTTAATCCTACCCATATGTACATACAGTGCATTTGGAAAGTATTCAGATCCCTTGACTTTTCCACATTTTGTTACGTTACAGCCTTATTCTAAAACAGATTGAATACTTTTTTCCCTATCATCAATCTTCGCACAATGTCACATAATGACAAATAAAAAACAGGTTGTCTTCTTGGGTATGAAGCTACAAGCTTGGCAAACCTGTATTTGGGGAGTTTCTCCCATTCTTCTCTGGAGATCCTCTCAAACTCTGTCATGTTGGATGGGGTGCGTCGCTGCACAGCTATTTTCAGGTTTCTCCAGAGAGTTAGATTGGGTTCAAGTCCGGTGTCTGGCTGGGCCACTCAAGGACATTCAGAGACTTGTCCCAAAGCCACTCCAACGTTGTCTGGCTGTGTGCTTAGTGTCCTGTTGGAAGGTGAACCTTTGCCCCAGTCTGAGGTTCTGAGCGCTCTGGAGCAGGTTTTCATCTGCACTTTGCTCCGTTCATCTTCGCCACGATCCTGACTAGTCTCCTGACAAGTCCCTGCCACTGAATAACATCAACACAGCATGATGCTGCCACCACCTTGCTTCACCGTAGGTATGGTGCCAGGTTTCCTCCACACGTGACGCTTGGCATTCAGGCCAAAGAGTTCAATCTTGGTTTCATCAAACCAGAGAATCTTGTTTCTAATGGTCTGAGAGTCCTTTAGGTGCCTTTTGTCAAACTCCAAGCGGGATGTCATGTGCCTTTTACTGAGGACTGGCTTCCGTCTGAAACCCTACCCGTTGTCATTCTGGAGGTTTGCCCATCTCCACAGAGGAACTCTGTAGCTCTGTCAGAGTGACCTCGGGTTCTTGGTCACCTCCCTGACCAAGGTCCAAACTGTATTGTCAGGGGATCTAAAAAACCACGGTCAATCAGTGGGAAATATCATTTAGGGGAATATCAGTAGAAATGTTACAAATAGGGAGGTTCAGGACCCTCGTAAGACATCATAGTACACTGAACAAAAATATAAAGGCAACATGCAACAATTTCAAAGACTCTACAGAGTTACAGTTTCTATAAGGAAATCAGTCAATGGAAATATATTAATTTGGCACTAATCTATGGATTTCACATGACTGGGAATACAGATATGTATCTGTTGGTAAAAAATATTTGAAAGTAGGGGCATGGATCAGAAAACCAGTCAGTATATGGTGTGACCACCATTTGCCTCATGCTGTGCAGCACATCTCCTTCACATAAAGTTGATCAGGCTGTTGATTCTGGCCTGTGGAATGTTGTCCCACTTCCCTTCAATGGCTGTGCGAAATTGCTGGATATTGGAGGGACCTGGAACATGCTAGAGGTTGACCGATTATGATTTTTCAACGCTGATTACCTATACCGATTATTGGAGGACCAAAAAAAGACGATACCCATTAATTGCCAGATTTATATATGTCATAATAGTGTAAAATTCTGGCAAATAAAATACGGTCTTTGTTAGGAAGAAATGGTCTTGACACAGTTCGCAACGAGCCAGGCAGCCCAAACTGCTGCATATACCCTGACTCTGCTTTCACTGAACACAAGAGAAGTGACACAATTTCCCTCGTTAATATTGCCTGCTAACATTAATTTATTTTAACCTCTTGAAGCTAGGGGGCAGAATTTTTATGTTTGGAAAAATAACGTTCCCAATGTAAGCTGCCTATTTCTCATGCCCAGATGCTAGAATATGCATATAATTGAAAGATTAGGATAGAAAACACTCTAAAGTTTCCAAAACTGTCAAAATATTGTCTGTGAGTATAACAACTGATTTTGCAGGCAAAAACCTGAGGAAATCCAACCCGGAGGTGCCTCTTATTTTGAAAAATCCCTGTTCCATTGCCTGCCTTTCCTCCATTTAAGGGGATATCAACCAGATTCCTTTTCCAATGGCTTCCACAGGGTGTGAACAGTCTTTAGACGTAGTTTCAAGCTTTTATTCTGAAAAATGAGCGAGATTTATCAAAACGCGTCAGTGGATAGCCAGATGTCCTTCGATTAGTTCATGCGTGCGAAAGTTGTAGCTCAACATTTTCTTTATCTCTTTTATTGAATAGTTTACCGTCCGGATGAAATATTATCGATTATTTATGTTAAAAACAACCTGAGGATTGATTATAAAAAACATTTGACATGTTTCTACGAACTTTACGGATACTATTTGGAATTTGTCTGCCCTTCATGACCGCTCGAGCCTGTGGATTTCTGAACATAACGCGCCAACCAAATGGAGGTTTTTGGTTATAAAAATAATCTTTATCGAACAAAAGGAACATTTATTGTGTAGCTGGGAGTCTCGTGAGTGCAAACATCCGAAAATCAAAGGTAAGCGATTCATTTTATTGGTTTTCTGACTTTCGTGACCAATCTACATTGCTGCTAGGTGTTTGTAATGTTTTGTCTAGTGATCGATAAACTCACACAAACGCTTGGATTGCTTTCGCTGTAAAGCATATTTTCAAAATCTGACACGACAGGTGGATTAACAACAAGCTAAGCTGTGTTTTGGTATATTGCACTTGTGATTTCATGAATATAAATATTTTTAGTAATTTTGAAAAAATTTGGCGCTCTGCAATTCAGCGGTTGTTGATGAAAATGATCCCGCTAAAGGGATCTGTGCGCAAAGAGGTTTTAACTAAATATGTAGGTTAAAAAAATATGCTTCTGTGTATTGATTTTAAGAAAGGCATTGATGTTTATGGTTAGGTACATTTGTGCAATGATTGTGTTTTTTCACGAATGCCCTTTTGTTAAATCATCACCCGTTTGGTGAAATTGAAGTAGGCTGTGATTCGATGATAAATTAACACTTTGCTTTGATTATATGCTACGCAGGACAAGCTAGTTAACCTAGTAATATCAACCATGTGTAGTTAACTAGTGATTATGTGAAGATTGATTGTTTTTTATAAGATAAGTTTTATGCTAGCTACCAACTTACCTTGGCTCCTTGCAGCCACAAGGTCCTTTTGATGCTGCACTCCTGTAACCGGTGGTCAGCCTGCCACGCAGTCTCCTCGTGGATTGCAATGGAATCGGCCATAATCGGCATCCAAAAAGGCAGATTACTGATTGTTATGAAAACTTGAAAAATCGGCCCTAATTAAATCGGTCGACCTCTAGAACACACTGTTGTAAACGTCGATCCAGAGCATCCAGAACATGCTCAATGGGTGACATGTCTAGTGAGTATGCAGGCCATGGAAGAACTGGGACATTTTCAGCGTGCAGGAATTGTGTACAGATCATTGTGACATGGGGCTGTGCATTATCATGCTGAAACATGAGGTGATGGTGGCGGACGAATGGCACGACAATGGGCCTTAGGATCTCGCCACGGTCTCTGTGCCTTCAAATTGCCATTGATAAAATACAATTGTGTTTGTTGTCCGTCATTTACGCCTGTCCAGACCATAACCCCACTGCCACCATGGGATATTCTGTTCACAATGTTGACATCAGCAAATCGCTAGCCCTCGACGCCATACATGTTGTATGCCAACTGCCCAGAACAGTTGAAACCGGGTTTCATCTGCGAAGAGCACACCTCTCCAGTGTGCCAGTGGCCATCGAAGGTTAGCCCATTGAAGGTTAGCCCAAATGAAGTCGGTTACGACTACGAACTGCAGTCAGGTCAAGACCCTGATAAGGACGATAAGCATACAGATGAGCATAAGAAATTATTCGGTTGTGGAAATCCAGTTTCATCAGCTGTACGGGTGGCTTGTCTCAGATCATCCCGCAGGTGAAGAAGCTGGATGTGGCAGTCCTGTGCTGGCGTGGTTACACGTGGTCTGCGGTTGTGAGGCCGGTTGGAAGTACTGCCAAATTCTCTAAAACAACGTTATCTGGCAACAGCTCTGGTGAACATTCCTGCAGTCAGCATGCCAATTAAACGCTCCATCAAAACTTGAGACAACTGTGGCATTGTGTTGTGTGACAAAACTGCACATTTTAGAGTGGCCTTTTATTGATCGCAGCACAAGGTGCACCTGTGTAGTGATCATGCTGTTTAATCAGCATCTTGATTTGCCACATCTGTCAGGTGGATGGATTATCTATGTGTAAAATACACAGACTTACATAGCATTAGCATTAAATAAAACAGATAACATTATTCTCTGTAGCATCAGATACAGTTGAAGTCCGAAGTTTACATACACCTTAGCCAAATAGATTTAAACTCAGTTTTTCACAATTGCTGAAATTTAATCCTAGTAAAAATTCCCTGGCTTAGGTCAGTTAAGATCAGCACTTTATTTTAAGAATGTGAAATGTCAGAATAGTAGTAGAGAGAATGATTTATTTCAGCTTTTATTTCTTTCATCACATTCCCAGTGGGTCAGAAGTTTACATACACTGAATTAGTATTTGGTAGCATTGCCATTAAATTGTTTAACTTGGGTCATACGTTTCAGGTAGCCTTCCACAAGCTTCCCACAATAAGTTGGGTGAATTTTGGCCCATTCCTCCTGACAGAGCTGGTGTAACTGAGTCAGGTTTGTAAGCCTCCTTGCTCACACACACTTTTTCAGTTCTACCCACAAAGTTTCTATAGGATTGAGATCAGAGCTTTGTGATGGCCACTTCAATACCGTGACTTTGTTGTCCTTAAGCCATTTGCCACAACTTTGGAAGTATGCTTGGGGCCATTGTCCATTTGGAAGACCCATTCACGACCAAGCTTTAACTTCCTGACTGATGTCTTGAGATGTTGCTTCAATATATCCACATAATTTTCCTACCTCATGATGCCATCTTTTTTGTGAAGTGCACCAGTCCCTCCTGCAGCAAAGCACCCCCATAACATGATGCTGCCAACCCCGTGCTTCACGGTTGGGATGGTGTTCTTTGGCTTGCAAGCCTCCCCCTTTTTCCTCCAAACATAACGATGGTCATTATGGCCAAACTGTTCTGATGAAACAAAAATAGAACTGAGGACATTTCTCCAAAAAGTACAATCTTTGTCCCCATGTGCAGTTGCAAACCTTAGTCTGGCTTTTTATGGCGGTTTGGAGCAGTGGCTTCTTCCTTGCTGAGCGGCCTTTCAGATTATGTCGATATTAACGTTTTAATGTGGATATAGATACTTTTGTACCTGTTTCCTCCAGCATCTTCACAAGGTCCTTTGCTGTTGTTCTGGGATTGATTTGCACTTTTCGCACCAAAGTACGTTCATCTCTAGGAGACAGAACGCGTCTCCTTCCTGAGCGGTATGACGGCTGTGTGGTCCCATGGTGTTTTTACTTGCGTATTATTGTTTGTACAGATGAACGTGGTACCTTCAGGCATTTGGAAATTGCTCCCAAGGATGAACCAGACTTGTGGAGGTCTGCAATTTTTTTTCTCTGAAGTCTTGGCTGATTTCTTTAGATTTTCCCATGATGTCAAGCAAAGAGGCACTGAGTTTGAAAGTAGGCCTTGAAATACATCCACAGGTACACCTGCAATTGACTCAAATGATGTCAATTTGCCTATCAGAAGCTTCTAAAGCCATGACATCATTTTCTGGAACGTTCCAAGCTGTTTAAAGGCACAGTCAACTTAGTGTATGTAAACTTCTGACCCACTGGAATTGTGATTTAGTGAATTATAAGTGAAATAATCTGACTGTAAACAATTGTTGGAAAAATGACTTGTCATGCAAAGTAATGTCCTAACCGACTTCCCAAACCTATAGTTTGTTAACAAGACATTTGTGGAGTGGTTGAAAAACAAGTTCTAATGACTCCAACCTAAGTGTATGTAAACTTCACACTTCAACTCTAAATAACCTACACTACATGACTAAAAGAATGTGGACACCTTCTTGTCGAACATCTCATTCCAAAATCATAGACATTAATATGGAGCTGGTCCCTCACTTTGCTGCTGTAACAGCCTCCACTCTTCTGGGAAGGCTTTCCACTAGATGTTGGAACCTTGCTGTTGGGACTTGTTTTCATTCAGCCACAATAGCATTAGTGAGGTTGGGCACTGATGTTGGGAGATTAGGCCTGGCTCAGTCGGCGCTCCAATTCATCCCAAAGATGTTTGATGGGTTTGAGGTCAGGGCTCAGTGCAGGCCAGTCAAGTTCTTCCACACCAATCTCGACAAACAATTTCTGTATGGACCTCGCTTTATTGCTGAAACAGAAAAGGGCCTTCCCCAAACTGTTGCCACAAAGTTGGAAGCACAAAATCACCTAGAATGTCATTGTATGCTGTAGCTTTAAGATTTTCCTTCACTGAAACTAAGGGGCCTAGCCCGAACCATGAAAAACAGCTCCAGACCATTATTCCTCCTCCACCAAACTTTACATTTGGCACTATGCAGATGGTTAAGCGTGATTCATCATTCCAGCGGACGCATTTCCAATGCTCCAAAGTCCAATGGCGGAAAGCTTTACACCACTCCAGTCAACGTTTGGGATCGTGCATGCTAATCATAGGCTTGTGTGCGGCTGCTCGGCCATGGAAACCCATTTCAAGAAGCTCCCGGCGAACAGTTCTTGTGCTGATGTTGCTTCCAGAGGCAGTTTGGAACTTAGCAGTGAGTGTTGCAATCGAGGACAGGCCATTTATACGCCATTGTTGCAACTAGATGTTTCCACTTCACAATAACAGCACTCAGGGGCGCAACTTTCCTTGGGGACATGTCCCGTTCCACATTCTGAAATTGCATTTTTGTCCCTCCCAGTTGTATCAATGGAATGTGATACAAAACGAGGCAACGGTGTGCTTTAGGACCATGCGGACGCCTCCGAGTGGTTGGGTAGGCTGTGTCCCCGCAACTTCTAAAACCAAAATTGCACCACTGACAGCACTTACAGTTGACCGGGGCAGCTCTAGCAGGGCAGAAATTTGACAAACTGACTTGTTGGAAAGGTGGCATCCTATGACAGTGCCACGTTGAAAGTCACCGAGCTCTTCAGTAAAGCAATTCTACTGCCAATGTTTGTCTATTGAGATTGCATGGCTGTGTGCTTGATTTTTATACACCTGTCAGAAATGAGTGTGGCTAAACTAGCCAGTGGGTTAGGCCTAATTGGCTTTCAAATATGTGTGGTTGGCATGAACCACATAATACATGACTTATCTAATCCTAACCACCACCTTCCAAGATACGGTAAGTCATTTTATTGCATCATCACCACTCTGTTTCCTTATGACTGAGCCCCCTACGGCTACCTGTCTCTTTCTGCGGTCAACAACGCTACATTACATTCCCTCCCAATTTCCAGTCAATGTAATAAAGTTCACAAGTTATAGTGTAACTAGTTTCATATTACCTTGAAATTGGGCTTATCAATTGAAACATTTTATTGGAGTATGTATTGTGTTTTGATTGCTATTTTATCATCAGTTATGATGACATTCTTTAACCCTCACACTACCAACTGGTGTTGTTTTGACCCCAGAGGCGTATTTTTGATCAAGGTCATTTATTAAATTCTTTCATGACTTTGTCAATCAACTTTTTATTACTAAATCGAAATAATTGTTGTGTTTCTGTATCAACGTGAAAAAAAATACATTTTCACCACAGCCATAAACAACTAATTTCGAAACACCTACTTCCTCCTATAGGAATTTGATAGATATGACCCTTATTTAAATCTAGGTTCCTCTGGAGACATAATAAGAAGTAGATCAGCTTTAATATCGCCGATAGATTGTAGGTTCTATCAATGTTTTTTATGTTTATGTCCCATGGCAGATGAGCACCGATACGTTTCATCTATAATTTCTTAAAATTATTTCTCTTCATAAGACAAGGATTGAAAAGGATTTCCCAGTAAATTGTCGACTTCATTCATGATGACTGCTAGCTTGTATGATGGAGGGAACTGGAACACACGTCAATCCAGAGCATCCCAAACATGCTCAATGGGTGACATGGCTGGTGAGTATGCAGGCCATAGAAGAACTGGGACATTTTCAGCGTGCAGGAATTGTGTACAGATCATTGTGACATGGGGCCATGCATTATCATGCTGAACCATGAGATGTTGACATGATCAGTCCAATCTAAGCTACTGTAGATAACGTGATTTGGCGTAATTTTATCTGTGGCCAATGACCTTGAGCCTTCTTGGATAGGCACTTCTAATGTAACTCTATGGCAGCACCCAAGGGGCTTGAATTTGTGTCAGCATGAGTGACAGAACACTGAGCCAATCACGGCGCAACTAGAGAACATTACCAACACCTGTACTCTGTATTTTCCGCTGGCTGCCCCACCACAGAAAGCACTGAGCTAGGTCGCCAATGCATATATTCCTAATTTCCTCTTTCTTCAAGTGCTGTATTTTCACCTGAAATACAGAGAAATGTTCTTTGCGAATTAATGGGAAAGGCTTTGGCAACTTTGCATTCATGGGCGGCTCCCGTTCTGTAATGTGGGCTGGTCAAGGTTGTTTCCTGGATGGACGTTATATAAGACCAGGCTCACCCTCAGCTGTAGTCAGACTCTACACAGCCAGATCAGACCAAGGATAGCGAACCCAGGATTGTAGACCCAGGACTAACACAGGACAGCAGTTTCCTCTAGTATCTGACCCATAAGACACCTCGCCTCTCTGCAATATGAAGTACCTGGTTCTGGGACTCTGCACACTGGCCCTGCTGGCCTCCACCATGGCACAGGTAATGTACTTAAACCTAACTCAGTAATAAGAGCTGAACATGTTTTAAACTCATTAGCAGTCCACTCTCTTTGCAATGCTCTGCAGGGGGAGAAAGAGAAAGAAAGGATGAACGATGGGGAGATGTGACTCTAAGTGGACCTAATGGTGAATAGAGGGCAGGATAGACAGTCAGACTGGTAGACTATATTGATCTGTGGTATAGTAAGCGCTTGGAAAAGCGTAGTGAATAACAGCAGTGATCCACAATACGCTAGATTCACCTTCATGTTGGTGCTAGCTGGCAGACTTGTAATGCTAGGTATCAACAGCCAATCCAGTAGGGTCTGGAAACTATAGCGAGCTTCGATTGATCAATAGCAACGCGATGTCACGGAATACGTGACAAAAGTTCAGTTTTCCCCCAAACCCTGTTCACGCGCCCTCACGCATGCTTGCATCGCCAACTTCTCTTCCCTTCATTGAAAATGAACGGAGCTTCCTTGTTTCATCACCCCCAACATGCTAGATGAATTTCTGCCTTTAGGGAAGTACCAAAACACCTTGATAGGGGAGACGCATGCAAGCAGAAGATGAAATGTGGCTAGGATGGAAGTAATTATACCACCCCAGCAAATTTCAAACTGTCCCTAATTCATTTCAGTTTGAAACATGGGTGAATTAATGCTGAATTAACATGTAGCCTAATGTAAATAATTCCATTTCAACCAACAGAATTCTACAACAACACCAACAACTGAACAACAGAATTCTACAATAGGATCAACAAATGACCAAAATAATTCTACAATACGACCAACAACTGACCAAAACAATTCTACATTACGACCAACAACTGACCAACATAATTCTACAATAGGACAAACAACTGACCTAAATAATTCTACAATACGACCAACAACTGCCGAAACAAAAGCCACATGGCCAACCACTCTCACCACACCAGCAGGGGGCAGCCATGTCTTCAGTTACTCCCTGACTCTACTGTTTGGTTCGACAGCCACCCAGATCCTGCGTTCACTATGGCAATGATCGCCACCTAGACGACAAGAGTCACATTGACCGCACCATCCTGAGAGCGTGTTGGAAACTGAATGAAGAGCACCCGAGAATGATCTGTACAGCTTTCTCTTTTCTCTGACAATGTGTTCTTACAATGACCTTGAGGTTTGTGTGTCCTCTGTGTATTTCAAGATGGATAATTAACATACTCTGATTGACAGGGTATATTGCAATGCCTAAAATATATGAATGTTTTGTAATCATTCAAGCTGTGAGTTCCTTTGAACAAAATAGCTAACTATACAAATTGTGAATGATTTATTTTCTCATAGTACAAATGTTGATCAGTACCCAAATAAAATGTTTGTTTTTTTCTTTCGTATTGCTATGTGACCCAGTTAAATATTTATATATTAATGTATAATGTATTTTAGTAAAAGTATGATCTTTTATCACAGTAAATAGGTTTATCTGATTTGCTGTTGCTATTAATCTTAATATCAGTTCCATTGTTTAGCTTTTTAGGGCACTTTAAGGTCAATGTCTAAAAAGTGTCCACCCCCGAAAGTTCCTTCAAAGGAAAAATAAATATATTCTAATCTAATTTAAGATAAAGTTCTGAATTAACAATGTAAGTATTATCAAAATCTATCACATACAGTGTGACTACACTTATCAATCCAGGTACAGAAAGAAGCTAACCTAACTATAAAAAGGTGTATAATCTTTAACTATGATAAGGTTTATCATCTTATCAGGCTTATACCCCAGTGTACAAACATTAGGAACACCTGCTCTTTCCACGATATACACTACCGGTCAAAAGTTTTAGAACACCTACTCATTCAAGGGTTTTTCGTCATTTTTACAATTTTCTACATGGTAGAATAATAGTGAAGACATCAAAATTGTGATTTAACACATATGGAATCATGTAGTAACCCAAAAAGTGTTCAACAAATCAAAATATATTTTATATTTGAGAATCTTCAATGTAGCCACCCTTTCCTGGATGACATCCATCCAACTTGACACAACTGTGGGCCAGCATTCCTGTGGAAAGCTTAGGACACCTTGTCTAAGCCCCGACGAACTGAGTCTGTTCTGAAGGCAAAAGCGGATGCAACTCAATTTTGTACACTCAGTGTATTTGTTAATCTATTTCTGCACGGTATAATAAGGAAATAAGGAAATAGGGTGCATTGAGTTTTAAAGAGAGAAACAAAAGAGGTGGTAAGTGGGTGGTACGCTCCATTTCCACAGGAAATATACACTACAACGACGATACTGTCTTGTTGTTGTGCATTGTCACAGAGTACACTTTCCAAAAGACAATTAAACTGGATCTACTTCCCCCTTACCGGTAAATGTCTTCTCACTTCAATAAAACACATCAAACAATAGCATACTTCCATGCTGTTATCAGGTTGTTATGGAACTAATGGGCCAATTTATGTTTTATGAGGCGCTATTACAGTTTGTGGTTGTGACATGTCACCGTTTTCTGTAATGATAACTCAAAGAGTTATTCCACGACACAGCCAAACTGAACAATATCTCAAAAGCGCATTGTAGGCATACCTGATCTAAATATACAGTGGATTATAGGCATATATGATCTAAATATAGAATTATGTATTTCATTTTGACCGTGAAATTCAGGATGGAGATGGGAAGTCATTTGGGAGAAATTCTAGGTCTTCGTTGCTCTTCTGTATAACATGTCTGACCTCAGCTGCTATATCAACTGTCTGGTAAGAGGAAGCACGATATGATAAAAAGTCTTCTTCAGACTTCAACTTTATCCCCATACAATCCAGCAGATGTGACACGGTATTCTTTGCAGTGACGCTGCAACGTCTCTACCGGGAAGTCTATCAGACGAGGATGCAGTTTCAAATACTGACGGGAACTAAAATGTTTCATAAAACAAGCTATAAAATATATATTTTTACGGTCTAGGCAAAACAAAATATCTAAAATCAAAGTTATTTTGTCACGTGCGCCAAATACAACAGGTGTAGACCTTACAGTGAAATGCTTACTTACAGGCTTTAACCAATAGTGCAAAAAATGTATGAGGTGAACAATAGGTAAGTAAAGAAATAAAAACAACCGTAAAAAGACAGTGAAAAACAGTAGCGAGGCTATATACAGTAGCGAGGCTATACAAGTAGCGGGGGCTATATACAGACACCGGTTAGTCAGGCTGATTGAGGTAGTGTGTACATGTAGATATGGTTAAAGTGACTATGCATATATGATGAACAGAGAGTAGCAGTAGCGCAAAAGAGGGGTTGGCGGGTGGCGGGACACAACTCACGGGTATATTGAGGTGAAGGAAGAGTAAGAAAAAATGTTGTTGTTTTATGCATGATGTGTGAGAAGATATAGTAGATTGTCCATTCAACAGACGTCATAGAGAAGGTGGCACAAGTTGTTAGTGGGGCTAATGGTCTTTGATAGCCTAGGTCTGGTGTGGTTGTTAATGGATCATACAGTTAAAGTCGGAAGTTTACATACACCTTAGCCAAATACATTTACACTCAGTTTTTCACAATTCCTGACATGTAATCCTAGTACACATTTCCTGTCTTAGGTCAGTTAGGATCACCACTTTATTTTAAGAATGTGAAATGTCAGAATAATAGAGATAATTATTTATTTCAGATTTTATTTCTTTTCATCACAAAAGTTTACATACACTCAATTAGTATTTGGTAGCATTGCCTTTAAATTGTTTAAAACCTCTTGCAGATCAGTGGGACGGTAGCGTCCCACCTGACCAACATCCGGTGAAATGGCAGAGCGCCAAATTCAAATTAAATTACTATAAATATTAAACTTTCATGAAATCGCAAGTGCAATACATCAAAATGAAGCTTAACTTGTTGTTAATCCAGCCAAGGTGTCAGATTTCAAAAAGTCTTTACGGCGAAAGCAAACCATGCGATTATCTGAGGACAGCATCCAGCACACAAACGCATAACAGATCATTTTCAACCAGGGAGTTGCGACACGAAAGTCAGAAATAGCCATATAATATATGCCTTACCTTTGAAGATCTTCTTTTGGCACTCCAAAATGTTCCAGAAACATCACAAATGGTCCTTTTGTTCGATAATATCCTTTTTTATGTCCCAAAAATGTCCATTTATTTGGCGCGTTTGATTCAGAAATACACCGGTTTCAACTCGCCCAACATGCCTACAAAGTATCTAATAAATTACCTGTAAAATTGGTCCAAACATTTCAAACAACGTTCCTAATCCTTCCTCAGGTATCCTAAAACGTAAATAATCGATAAAATTTAAGACAGGATAATCTGTTTTCAACACCGAAGAAAAATACCACGGAGCGCTCTCCTGTCTATGCGCAATAAAATACTTCAGCCCTTCACAGTGACACAAACAATTTACAGCCGTACTTCTTCATTCCTCAAAAGAAAAACGTCAACCAATTTCTAAAGACGGTTGACATCTAGTGGAAGCCATAGGAACTGCAACCAGGGCCCATATAAATCAGGATTCCCAAAGAAAATTTGTGGAAAACACAATGAGCTCAAAAAAACTTTTCCCTGGATGGATTGTGCTCAGGGTTTCACCTGCCAAACAGTTTTAGAAACTAAAGAGTGTTTTCTATCCAAATCTACTATTATATGCATATCCTAGCTTCTGGGCCTGAGAAACAGGCTATTTACTTTGGGCATGCTTTTCATCCGGACGTGAAAATACCGCCCCCTATCCCAAAGAAGTTTTAACTTGGGTCAAACATTTCAGGTAGCCTTCCACAAGCTTCCCACAATATGTTGGGTGAATTTTGGCCTATTCCTCCTGACAGAGCTGGTGTAACTGAGTCAGGTTTGTAGGCCTCCTTGCTCGCACATGCTTTTTCAGTTCTGCCCACACATTTTCTATAGGTTTGAGGTCAGAGCTTTGTGATGGCCACTCCAATACCTTGACTTTGTTGTCCTTAAGCCATTTTGCCACAACTTTGGAAGTACGCTTGGGATCATTGTCCATTTGGAACACACATTTGAGACCAAGCTTTAACTTCCTGACTGATGTCTTGAGATGTTGCTTCAATATATCCACATCATTGGTGGATGATGATGCCATCTTTTTTGTGAAGTGCACCAGTCCCTCCTGCAGCAAAGCAATCCCCCAACATGATGCTGCCACCCCCGTGCTTCACAGTTGGGATGGTGTTCTTTGGCTTGCAAGCCTCCCCCTTTTTCCTCCAAACATAACGATGGTCATTATGGCCAAACAGTTCTATTTTTGTTTCATCCGACCAGAGGACATTTCTCCAAAAAGTACGATCTTTGTCCCCATGTGCAGTTGCAAACCGTAGTCTGGCTTTTTTAATGGCGGTTTTGGTGCAGTGGCTTCTTCCTTGTTGAGCGGCCTTTCAAGTTTATGTTGATATTGGACTCGTTTTACTGTGGATATAGATACTTTTGTACTTGTTTCCTCCAGCATCTTCACAAGGTTCTTTGCCGTTGTTCTGGGATTGGTTCGCATTTTTTGCACCAAAGTACGTTCATCTCTAGGAGACAGAATGGGTCTCCTTCCTGAGCGGTATGACGGCTGCGTGGTCCCATGGTGTTTATACTTGCGTACTATTGTTTGTACAGATGAACGTGGTACCTTCAGGCATTTGGAAATTGCTCCCAGGGATGAACCAGACTTTTGATTTTCCCATGATGTCAAGCAAAGAGGCACTGAGTTTGAAGGTAGGCCTTGAAATACATCCACAGGTACACCTCCATTTGACTCAAATGATGTCAATTAGCCTATCAGAAGCTTCTAAAGCCATGACATAATTTTCTGGAATTTTCCAAGCTGTTTAAAGGCACAGTCAACTTAGTGTATGTAAACTTCTGACCCACTGGAATTGTGATTTAGTGAATTATAAGTGAAATAATCTGTCTGTAAGCAATTGTTGGAAAAATGACTTGTGTCATGCACAAAGTAGATGTCCTAACCGACTTCCCAAACCTATAGTTTGTTAACAAGACATTTGCGGAGTGGTTGAAAAACGAGTTTTAATGACTTCAACCTAAGTGTATGTAAACTTCCGACTTCAACTGGTCTATACTGTGGACTGCAGGTGTGACTGCTTTAAAAATAGACCTTTTAATCAAAGAATGTTGTCCCAAATTACAAGTGATTTGTGTGACATGGTGCTCAGGAATTTGCTAAGCAACATCATGGCCTCTGGACCGTGTTTGTTACAGCAACTATCAGTATGATATTTATTTATACCTTTTTTTTACCCAAATGAAGATTTTCCATCAACAAAAACAGAGTGAAGAGTAATGGAAAGGTGGAGTAAAAATCAAAGTGATACGTGTTGAACCTTGACGCTGCTGTTTTGTACACTGACATGATGTCGGCCGAAACTGCCGGGAAAAAACCCCAACCACACGTGCACATACACACACACACAATCTTCCTGGAACCAGAGGAACGTGGTGTGTTCAGGACATAGACTCTACAGCACTCGATACACTGAGGACCATCTCTGGATACATAAATAACATTTGATTTGATTTGTCTGTCACATACACATGGTTAGCAGATGTTAATGCGAGTTTAGCGAAATGCTTGTGCTTCTAGTTCCGACCGTGCAGTAATATCTAACAAGTAATCTATTTCACAACAACTACCTTATACACACAAGTGTAAAGGAATGAATAAGAATATGTACATAAAAATATATATGGATGAGCGATGGCCGAACGGCATAGGCATGATGCAGTAGATGGTATAGAGTACAGTATGTAAACATTAAATAAAGTGCCATTGTTTATAGTGGCTAGTGATACATTAATTACATCCAATTTGCAATTATTAAAGTAGCTAGAGTTGAGTCAGTATGTTGGCAGCAGCCACTCAATGTTAGTGGTGGCTGTTTAACAGTCTGATGGCCTTGAGATAGAAGCTGTTTTTCAGTCTCTCGGTCCCAGCTTTGATGCACCTGTACTGACCTCGCCTTCTGGATGATAGCGGGGTGAACAGGCAGTGGCTCGGGTGGTTGTTGTCCTTGATGATCTTTTTGGCATTCCTGTGACATCAGGTGGTGTAGGTGTCCTGGAGGGCAGGTAGTTTGCCCCCGGTGATGCGTTGTGCAGGCCTCACTACCCTCTGGAGAGCCTTGCGGTTGTGGGTGCATCAGTTGCCGTACCAGGCGGTGATACAGCCCGACAGGATGCTCTCGATTGTGCATCTGTAAAAGTTTGTGAGTGTTTTTGGCGCTGCTGCACCTTCTTCACCACGCTGTCTGTGTGGGTGGACCATTTCAGTTTGTCCGTGATGTGTACTCCGAGGAACTTAAAATTTCCCACCTTCTCCACTACTGTCCCGTCGTTGTGGATAGGGGGGCTGCTCCCTCTGCTGTTTCCTGAAGTCCACGATCATCTCCTTGGTTTTGTTGACATTGAGTGTGAGGTTATTTTCCTGACACCACACTCCGAGGGCACTCACCTCCTCCCTGTAGGCCACCTCGTCGTTGTTGGTAATCAAGCCTGTCGTCTGCAAACTTGATGATTGAGTTGGAGGCGTGCATGGCCACGCAGTCATGGGTGAACAGGGAGTACAGGAGAGGGCTGAGAACGCACCCTTGTGGGGCCCCAGTGTTGAGGATCAGCGGGGTGGAGATGTTGTTTCCTACCCTCACCACCTGGGGGCGGCCCATCAGGAGACCCAGGGTCTCGAGCTAAATTATGAGTTTGGTGGGTACTATGGTGTTAAATGCTGAGCTGTAGTCGATGAACAGCATTCTTACATAGGTATTCCTCTTGTCCAGATGGGTTAGGGCAGTGTGCAGTGTGATTGCGAATGCGTCGTCTGTGGACCTATTGGGGCGGTAAGCAAATTGGAGTGGGTCTAGGGTGTCAGGTAGGGTGGAGGTGATATGATCCTTGACTAGTCTCTCAAAGCTGATGACGGAAGTGAGTGCTACGGGGCGATAGTCATTTAGCGCAGTTACCTTAGCTTTCTTGGGAACAGGAACAATGGTGGCCCTCTTGAAGCATGCGGGAACAGCAGACTGGGATAAGGATAAGACCAACAACTCTCCAAGCCTGCTGCAGTATTTTACTCTTAGGACACCTCATCTACTCTCCAATATGAAGTATCTTCTGGGAGTCTGTACACTGGTCCTGCTGGCCTCCACCATCGCAATGGTAATGAAATGGACACTACTCAACAGAGTCGGAGTCAATTCCATTTCAAATCAGTTAGTTTAGGAGATGACTTAAGATTCCAATTCAAGGAATTAGAAGTGGCATACATTTATTTTAAATAACTTACTGAATGTTTTTTTTGAAGTTGAAATGGAATTGACCCCCAAAAAATATCAGAATTACTGTACAATGCTTCAGACATGTTGTGTTTGAATTTGATGGGAGTTTTTTTTTTCTTTGGGGAAAAGCAGCAATGTCTAGTATGCTATTAGTCTGCAATTGAGTGCCTTGAAAGTTACAATTTCTGGTGTCAAAACATAAGGGTAGGCAACCTACTAATCTGGAAAGGCGTCAATTCCATCCAGTAAGTGACATTATTTCCAATAAGGATTGTTCCATTCTGGAATTAGACTTTCAAGTTCACTTCCTGGATTTAAATTGAATTGACCCCCAATCTCACTGTTACTACATTCCTTAAAGCTAGAATCCTTAATTGAAACAATAACAAAGCAGCCACCTAGCCTGTGTTTTGGTAAAAAATCTGAGGGATGGGCCTGGAGAAATGTAACCACTCTCAAATTCATACACAGAGTCTTTGGATGCAAAGACTATAGTTTTAACTATGGGCTGGATTCAGTCCGCGTAAAAATGTAAAGGTAATTTCTGACTGAGCCGACATATGCAGGATTTACAGTGAATGCAGTCTCCAGGACCGCGGGAATATTGCCTCCGATTGTCAATCGCGTTATAAAGCAGATCTTCAGCGCTATGGATCGAACAGAGCCCTATGTTTTGAGGCAATACAGTGTTTGTTTACATTGAGATTGTTTACAAACATTGGAGTAAAACAAGCTTGCATTTTGGATTCTGACGGTTGAACTAAGGACTCTATTCGATCCGTGTCGCAGAAATTCAACTTTACAGTGTGATTGAAATGGAAAGGCAACGCGTTAGCGGAGACTACATTCACTGAAACGCTGCACATCGTCCGTCTCCATCGGAAATTACCTTTGACATTTCTAGCGCGCAATCCGTAACGCTTCAGCGATCCAGATTGACTAGAGCCTTAAACTCATGAGGCCTTGTCGTGGTAATTTCCTGTATTACTCAATAAAGAGAGCCAACCACACACAAGTCAGAGTTATATTATAAAGTCCATCTTTAATAATATATGAGCTTCACCATAGCCCTTTTTGACTCTCAGATCAATTCAGTGTCTATAAATGAATTCTCTGAGAGTGCTTACAAAACAATTCTTAGTTTCATTTATAGCCAAGATACACCCCTCTCCTTACAAATAACCTTTTACTTGAAAGAGGAGTATCTCACATATGAAGACAAGCCTGACCTCCCCCCTCTCTAGGCCCCAAGTGACTAAGCCCTAGCTCAGAAGGGGAAAATGCACTGCCAACCCTATAGTCCAAAGGGCACCATTCTAATGACAAGTATCTCACAAGCATATGATGAAAATAACATCTTATCTATCTATGTTACCTAACTAATTATGATTCAGCCACGACAGCCTTTATAAGTTATTTTCTTCAAGAATCAATGGTTATATATCATCCATTTATAAATCCAAAAATGGATCGAGCATCTAATAGTTAAAGCTTTAAAAGGGACATTACACTTTCAAATGAAAGTTTGTTAGACTTTTTCTGACCTCTAAAGTAGTCTAATGTCAAGACGAAACTATGTCCAATGACATTGGTTGTGTAGATCCAGCTCTGCACCTCCATTTCAAATTAATGGAAAAGATGAGCATCGAATAAAACCAGGAAAACTAGGAAATTAGACAGTGCTAATCCATTAATTTGGGATTGAGGCCTATAGCCAGATCCACACAATCAATGTTTCACCTTGACACGAGTCTACTTTTGAGGTCTGAAAACATCTGACAAATCTTCATTTATGAGTGAAATGTCCCTTTAAGAATGATTTGCAGCCCACTGACTCAATTGTTTCTATCATTCTCTGTATTCAGGATACTAATGCAACCGCTACTCCTGCAGCGGCTGCTCCAACAATGGCTGCTCCCAACAACGGCTGCTCCAACAACGGCTGCTCCTGCAACGGCTGCTCCTGCAACGGCTGCTCCTGCTCCTACAAACGCTGATCCTGTTCCTCCTACAACCGCAGCTCCTGCTCCTACAACAGCAGCACATGTCCCACCCACCACACCAAGTGGCAGACCAGCAACCAGAGCATCTCTGTTGTGTTCTGTGGTGCCTCCTCTGCTCTACACCTTGTGGTTCTAAGCGGTGCACCCCCCCTGGCCTGGAGTTTGTATTACTCAGGCTAAATAGACTGACGGGCTATGAATGAAACCAAAGCTAATGAGCAAAGCAAATATGTATCTGGAAGTATGGATTTTCCTCTACTGGAACACCAGTCATTAACGTTTCATGTTAGAGGTTAAACTTTGCATATGAACATATTAGGAGAAAAGCAAGTTGTTCTTAAACTTGAATTTGTTGTAAACAGTCACCAAAGGGTAAAATTCTTTGGGCAGATATCTGTTGCCGGTTTTAGGAACTTGCCTCCACTACCCTTTTAGACGTCTTTTTGTCTGTTTGTTTTTTAAATGCACTGGTTAGAAGGAATGAATGTTGTAGAAAATATACTTGATTGTAATCCAATTTTTATTTTAATAAAAGTATGTATGGAAGTACACTTCAAATAATTATAGAAGAAATGAGTAGAAGGTGTGACTTTACTGTCATATTAGGCATTATGAGCATTAGCAATAGGACAAAGTTTGATTTTCTTGTATTACCGTGTAGGAATGAGACGTAGAGTAATACAGATGTAGGATCTTAATTTGATCACCGTGTTAAAGGAGAACTTTCCTGCAATGCAGGGAATGTAAAACTTGTAGTGTATTTGAGGTTTAAACAGGCTTCTGAAGTTTGTAATTTTCACTTGATTTCAGACTTGATTTTTCCTTACGAAAAATGTATCAACCGGTACAATATTTTGTATTAATTATAATCCACATAACAATTCACATTTCCAGTTGCTGCAGGATTATTTTCCTGCTGTAGCAAACTGGCTCAAATTAAGATCCTACATCTGTATACTGTAAATACTCAAATGTGAATAGTAATGTGTAGGCTGAGCTAATGTGAAATTGTACACAAAACTCATTCCTTTAGTCTTCAGATCGACAGATAGCCAGCAGTGCTTGTAGGTGATCTCCTTTGAATTGTTTCTGTTGAAAAACATTGGAACATTTAAAAAAATAATAATAATATTTTTTTTGGAAAGACTGTTGGCTATACTGCTTGGTTGAGATACTGTAGATAGATACAGTAGAAATGCATGTCAATGAAAGTATTTGTTACAGGAAATAAATACATAGATTTTGTTTTTCATTCCTCAACAGGTGTGCTACTGGCATGCAGATAAGTGTGTGTACATGTGGGAGTCTAAATGTGCATGACATCTGGTGGATGGGTACACACAGTGGTGTAGTGGTGCCTGGAGAAGTGAGCATACTCTATTTCTGCCCAAAATTTCCCAAATGGCCAGCCCGGTGAAGGAAAGGCGCCCTGTGTGAGAAAAAATATACTTTGTCCTATATTTCTTTCGGGTTTTCACTCTCACAAATTGGATGTTAAGAGACTGGTAGACCATCACTAGTTAACACAGCCACAAAGTCACAATTACTCCATAATTCTATTTTCTAACTATATATGGCCATATTGGACTTACTTTCTAATTATTTCTAATTCTAATACTTTTCTTTCAAAAACAAGGACATTTCTAAGTGACCCCAAACTTTTGAACAGTAGTGTATATCAGACATGATTTATGACAACATTTCTCTTTGCCATTAATTTGAACATATTTCAGATGTATCTTACAGAATAAATAAAAATCAGTTCCATATTACTTAACACACTTTCCAGCTAGTTTACTTCAGCAGGAAAATAATCCTGCAGCAACAGGTAATGTGAATTAATTGATATTTTTGTAGGGGTCTGAATATCTAAAATGCTATTTAAAAACTTTAGAAGCCTTTTTAAAACATCAAACGAGTGATCAAATCAAATCAAAAAGTAAGCTCCTACATCTGTAGTCAATAGTGGGTGACATCTGTAGTCAATAGACATGACGTCAATAGTGGGTGACATCTGTAGTCAATAGACATGACGTCAATAGTGGGTGACATCTGTAGTCAATAGACATGACGTCAATAGTGGGTGACATCTGTCGTCAATAGACATGACGTCAATAGTGACATCTGTAGTCAATAGTGGGTGATATCTGTCGTCAATAGACATGACGTCAATAGTGGGTGACATCTGTAGTCAATAGACATGACGTCAATAGTGGGTGACATCTGTCGTCAACAGACATGACGTCAATAGTGGGTGACATCTGTAGTCAATAGACATGACGTCAATAGTGGGTGACATCTGTCGTCAATAGGACATGACGTCAATAGTGGGTGACATCTGTAGTCAATAGACATGACGTCAATAGGACATGACGTCAATAGTGGGTGACATCTGTCGTCAACAGACATGACGTCAATAGGACATGACGTCAATAGTGGGTGACATCTGTAGTCAATAGACATGACGTCAATAGTGGGTGACATCTGTCGTCAACAGACATGACGTCAATAGGACATGACGTCAATAGTGGGTGAAATCTGTAGTCAATAGACATGACGTCAATAGTGGGTGACATCTGTCGTCAATAGACATGACGTCAATAGTGGGTGACATCTGAGTCAACAGACCTGACGTCAATAGTGGGTGACATCTGTCGTCAATAGACATGACGTCAATAGTGGGTGACATCTGTAGTCAATAGACATGACGTCAATAGTGGGTGACATCTGTCGTCAATAGACATGACGTCAATAGTGGGTGACATCTGTCGTCAATAGACATGACGTCAATAGTGGGTGACATCTGAGTCAACAGACCTGACGTCAATAGTGGGTGACATCTGTAGTCAATAGACATGACGTCAATAGTGGGTGACATCTGAGTCAACAGACATGTAGTCAATAGTGGGTGACATCTGTAGTCAATAGACATGAAGTCAATAGTGGGTGACATCTGAGTCAACAGACATGTAGTCAATAGTGGGTGACATCTGTAGTCAATAGACATGAAGTCAATAGTGGGTGACATCTGTAGTCAATAGACATGACGTCAATAGTGGGTGACATCTGTAGTCAATAGACATGACGTCAATAGTGGGTGACATCTGTAGTCAATAGACATGACGTCAATAGTGGGTGACATCTGTAGTCAATAGACATGACGTCAATAGTGGGTGACATCTGTCGTCAATAGACATGAAGTCAATAGTGGGTGACATCTGTCGTCAATAGGCATGAAGTCAATAGTGGGTGACATCTGTCGTCAATAGGCATGAAGTCAATAGTGGGTGACATCTGTAGTCAATAGACATGACGTCAATAGTGGGTGACATCTGTCGTCAATAGGCATGAAGTCAATAGTGGGTGACATCTGTAGTCAATAGACATGACGTCAATAGTGGGTGACATCTGTCGTCAATAGACATGACGTCAATAGTGGGTGACATCTGTAGTCAATAGACATGACGTCAATAGGACATGACGTCAATAGTGGGTGACATCTGTCGTCAATAGACATGACGTCAATAGTGGGTGACATCTGAGTCAATAGACATGACGTCAATAGTGGGTGACATCTGTCGTCAATAGACATGACGTCAATAGTGGGTGACATCTGTCGTCAATAGACATGACGTCAATAGTGGGTGACATCTGAGTCAACAGACCTGACGTCAATAGTGGGTGACATCTGTCGTCAATAGGCATGAAGTCAATAGTGGGTGACATCTGTCGTCAATAGGCATGAAGTCAATAGTGGGTGACATCTGTAGTCAATAGACATGACGTCAATAGTGGGTGACATCTGTAGTCAATAGACATGACGTCAATAGTGACATCTGTAGTCAATAGACATGACGTCAATAGTGGGTGACATCTGTCGTCAATAGGCATGAAGTCAATAGTGGGTGACATCTGTCGTCAATAGGCATGAAGTCAATAGTGGGTGACATCTGTCGTCAATAGGCATGAAGTCAATAGTGGGTGACATCTGTAGTCAATAGACATGACGTCAATAGTGGGTGACATCTGTCGTCAATAGGCATGAAGTCAATAGTGGGTGACATCTGTAGTCAATAGACATGACGTCAATAGTGGGTGACATCTGTAGTCAATAGACATGACGTCAATAGTGACATCTGTAGTCAATAGACATGACGTCAATAGTGGGTGATATCTGTCGTCAATAGACATGACGTCAATAGTGGGTGACATCTGTCGTCAATAGACATGACGTCAATAGTGGGTGACATCTGTAGTCAATAGACATGACGTCAATAGTGGGTGACATCTGTCGTCAATAGACATGACGTCAATAGTGGGTGACATCTGTCGTCAATAGACATGACG
This sequence comes from Salvelinus alpinus, assembly GCF_045679555.1. Classification (NCBI taxonomy): domain Eukaryota; kingdom Metazoa; phylum Chordata; class Actinopteri; order Salmoniformes; family Salmonidae; genus Salvelinus; species Salvelinus alpinus. The sequence continues at coordinate 7,056,523 of NC_092111.1, forward strand.
TCAATAGTGGGTGACATCTGAGTCAACAGACCTGACGTCAATAGTGGGTGACATCTGTAGTCAATAGACATGACGGCAATAGTGGGTGACATCTGTAGTCAATAGACATGACGTCAATAGTGGGTGACATCTGTAGTCAATAGACATGACGTCAATAGTGGGTGACATCTGTAGTCAATAGACATGACGTCAATAGTGGGTGACATCTGAGTCAACAGACATGTAGTCAATAGTGGGTGACATCTGTCGTCAATAGACATGAAGTCAATAGTGGGTGACATCTGGAGTCAATAGACATGAAGTCAATAGTGGGTGACATCTGTCGTCAATAGGCATGACGTCAATAGTGGGTGACATCTGTCGTCAATAGGCATGAAGTCAATAGTGGGTGACATCTGTCGTCAATAGACATGACGTCAATAGTGGGTGACATCTGTCGTCAATAGGCATGAAGTCAATAGTGGGTGACATCTGTCGTCAATAGGCATGAAGTCAATAGTGGGTGACATCTGTCGTCAATAGACATGACGTCAATAGTGGGTGACATCTGTAGTCAATAGACATGACGTCAATAGTGGGTGACATCTGTCGTCAATAGACATGACGTCAATAGTGGGTGACATCTGAGTCAACAGACCTGACGTCAATAGTGGGTGACATCTGTCGTCAATAGACATGACGTCAATAGTGGGTGACATCTGTAGTCAATAGACATGACGTCAATAGTGGGTGACATCTGTAGTCAATAGACATGACGTCAATAGTGGGTGACATCTGTAGTCAATAGACATGACGTCAATAGTGGGTGACATCTGTCGTCAATAGACATGACGTCAATAGTGGGTGACATCTGTCGTCAATAGACATGAAGTCAATAGTGGGTGACATCTGTCGTCAATAGGCATGAAGTCAATAGTGGGTGACATCTGAGTCAATAGACATGAAGTCAATAGTGGGTGACATCTGTAGTCAATAGACATGACGTCAATAGTGGGTGACATCTGTCGTCAATAGGCATGAAGTCAATAGTGGGTGACATCTGTAGTCAATAGACATGACGTCAATAGTGGGTGACATCTGTAGTCAATAGACATGACGTCAATAGTGGGTGACATCTGTCGTCAATAGACATGACGTCAATAGTGACATCTGTAGTCAATAGTGGGTGATATCTGTCGTCAATAGACATGACGTCAATAGTGGGTGAAATCTGTAGTCAATAGACATGACGTCAATAGTGGGTGACATCTGTAGTCAATAGACATGACGTCAATAGTGGGTGACATCTGTCGTCAATAGACATGACGTCAATAGTGACATCTGTAGTCAATAGTGGGTGAAATCTGTAGTCAATAGACATGACGTCAATAGTGGGTGATGTAAGGGCTGAAAACCCTACGTACGGAGAAGGGTTTGAGAGCTACATTTGTGTAGGCTACTTCATGCATGATTTCTCTATTGTTCTACATAATATATTTTTTGATAACCTTTCTTTTATCAGGGAGTCATACCGAGACCAAGTTCTCTTTTACAGATGAGCCCTGAATGACAGAAATGACAGAAAATACACACATCGAAATACAAATACAAAATGCAAACAGGAAGAAGAAAAACATCCATAAAAAAACAAACACATTCATCAGTGACAACATCCTCAATCAGCTTTCTGGATTGCCCTACAGGCACCAGAACCTCTGGTGCAAGAAAACTAAAAGCTTATTTAACTCAGTAGAGACCAAATACATTTCCAGAGTTACCATCCCTGAGACCGGGGGTGGTAACTCCGATGTCTAAAGTTTAGTATTGCTGTTAGGTACAGTGGGAAAACATAGCAATGTATTAACCTACCTGACATCAAAGACGGCCAACCAACGGTTCTGGTAGAGAATGCATTGATGAGCACTAAAATTGTCGCCCGTAATATAATATATGATACGGCGTGTACCTCTACTACAATACTTTGATACGCATCAGTGGGGATTAAGACGTGAGTATAGGCAATGCCCAATTTTTTAAAGAGTGGGTATACCTGCCTGTAGACCCCACTACACCACTGGGTACACATACAGTGTACATATGATTGTATATGTGTGTGCGTGTGTGTGTATGTGTCCATGCGTGCGTATGTGTGTGTCTGACCTGTAGGGCTGTATAGAGTGAGGTGCTTGTCTGTCTGAGATAAGCCACTCTCACACACAGCAGGTCCTCCTCACTGTGGGACACCATCACCCCCTGGACTATGGCTGCCTGGAGGGTACAAACAGAGTTTAACCAACCAAACACAACGGAAAACCAAACACCCCCAAAGACAGACAGACGGACGGACTCATGCGTTCGGAACGTGTTGACGCTTACCTTCATGGTCTCCAGTCTCTGAGCCAGGTAGAGGTTTGGGCTCTGTATGCAACGCACTGTTATCAGAGAGAAAGGTTAGTGATCCTTTGTGTGCGAGTCCCTGCACATATTCACATCCCTCTTCTGTATGTACAGTGCACTCCGTGCTCTGCTGCTTGTGGGCGCATAACTGTTTCCACCGGACATCCATTTCATTAGTAATGATGTAAGCATATGATGTAAGATAGATGTACACATGGAACACATGACACACACACACCCACATTCCAGTGTTTTACCCAATGTTTTCAGCCCAAGTCTCACATCTCCACTGAATGCTTTCTCTATTGCTTCATCCACTGTCTCTCGCTTCTCACTCTCCAAATTGACGAACACTGCACACACAACACAAAATTACATAAAGGTCCATCCCCCCAAAAAAGGCCCACACACACACGCATACACAGTAAAACCACACACACACCTTTGTTAAGATGTTCAGAGTCTCTGGTAGTCAGAATGGTGATCCATGGTCCAGGATCTGCCTTCGCCTGATTGATAGCTTCAGCGAGAGCCTGCTCAGTCAAGCACATAAGATTAAACAGACATATACACACACACACACACAGCTTGATCACTCAAAAATACACTGTACGTACCTCTGTGTCTCTTTGTACCATTCCTACGACCTTTTTCTTCTATTGAGTGTGAACAAGTAGAGGGAGAGGAAGAGAGTGGGATCAAGATCAGTATTTCTAAACATTTCTAATTATATTGTTTACCTATTTAACCCTTGTGTTGTCTTAAGGGTCAAAAATTACCCGCCACTATGTTTAAAAGCAGAGAAAACCCCCCCTAAATTATATTTTTCCACTTGAAATTGGATGACTTTTCCTAGAGTGACCCCAACATTAGAAAATGTGAAACATCGCCTTTGTTCATAATTCCATGAAAGCTGTACACCACCAGGGTACAAAGATTGTCTTAGGGTCATTTTTGACCCGGCAGTTATAAAATCGCGTGCGCGACACACACACAGAGAGAGAAACTGAGATTACGTGCTACTGATTGAACTCAGCCAGCAGCTCCTGAAGAGGAAGGTCACCATGGTTGGCACAGTTAGAAAGAACAAGCCTGAGCTCCCCCCTGCACTCCTCGTAACAAGGGGGAGAGATGCCTTCTCATCAAAGTTTGCCTTCACCCCCACCACCACTCTAGGTTCTTACCAAAGAGGAACAAGAATGTGGTCCTCCTGAGCACACTGCACAAAATGGCTGAGATCAGTGATCGTGAGGAGAGGAAGCCAGCCATCATCCTGGACTACAACCACAACAAAGGAGGCGTGGACAACCTGGACATTGGATATCTTGCTCTGCCTCACTGTAGCCCCCCCAGTAAGTCTAGGACATCCTGTTCTGGCCCACTGAAGCCCCCCAGTAAGTCTAGGACATCCTGTTCTGGCCCACTGTATCCCCCCAGTAAGTCTAGGACATCCTGTTCTGGCCCACTGTATCCCCCCAGTAAGTCTAGGACATCCTGCTCTGCCCCACAGGTGATTGGAACTTACAGCTGAAGGACTGTCCGCTGGCCCCTGGTCATCTTCCATTACATCATTGATGTGTCCTCAATGCCTTCGTGATATGGAACAATATCAACCCTACCTGGATGCCTGATAAGTGGAAAAAGAGGATGATGTTCCTGGAGCAGCTGGGAAAAGCACTTATAACGCCACACATTCAAAGAAGGGAGCGCCTCCCCCGCACAGCAGCCTCTGCAGCGCTTGTGAAAGCTGTTCAGGGGTCTGAATCGTGTCCTGATACACCTGAGGCTGCAGCTGGGGCAGGCAAGAGGAGGAGATGCCAATTCTGCCCCCCAAAGAAGGACTGTAAAACAAATACTATGTGCTGCACATATGAGAAATACATCTGCAAAGTCCATGCACACATACTGTCCTACATGTGCTAATCAGAGTTGATTGATTTATGTTCTTCACGTTCTTGTTTTGTATCTATTATTTTATTCGTATTTATTGTTGTTGTTTATACACCTTGTGGGTGGGGGCAATGGTTAAAAAAATGGGAGTTAAATTCCTCATTGTACAGTATATAATAATATATCACTATGAGGCCAAAAAAGTTCAAGACTGTTATTGTTTCCCTTCAATAAAATGCATTCAAAACTATTTTCTGCACATTTCTGCTACTTTCGTAGGCTGTACAAGTGCTATATCTTGCTAAAAAAATGTATGTTTACACCTATGCAGTACCTTTAGCAATAATAATAATAATAAACCTCTACTTTAGTAAAGAAAACAATTATGACAGGTGTGTTGAAATAAAAACGAGTGGTGTCCACTGATTTAAATGCAGTCTTTCTGCATTGTGAAGAGGGAAAACCCAGATATCCACAAAGTTTGTGATAAATTACAGGTTGTTTCTTCATGCAAAATAGATTTGGGGTTTAAAATTCAATTAAGCTGCTTTATTTTAGGGGTTTAGTGAAGGCGGGTCATTTTTTTTACCCTTAGGACAAGGGGAGTATACAGAATGTTAACAAGGGTTAAAATGTACATGTCCAATTTAGTCATTTAGCAGACAACCTTACAGAGGATCTTCTCATAAGTGTAACATGTCGGTGTCCACCGAAGTCGGTCCCTCTCCTTGTTTGGGCGGCGTTCGGCGGTCGACGTCACCAGCTTTCTCGCCACCGCCGATCCACTTTTCATTTGTTCTGTCTTTGTCTGATCACACCTGGCTTCACTTAATCAATTACTTGTTTATTATTTACCCCCCGTTCTACGTGTTGTATTTGTGAGTGATTGTTTGTTGTATTGTGGTCCGTATTGTGTGGCCGTGTATATTACGTGTTATGTTTGAATTTTTGAGTAAAGTATTGTATTACTCATATCTGCTGTCCTGTGCCTGACTCATCTCACCAGCTACACACAGACAACTTTACACTTATAACAAGGCTCCAGTGAAGAGGATTTCTGTCAGGGAGGGGAGAGGGAAAAAGGTTTACCTTGAGTAAGGCCAGAACGAGTTTGGCAAAGTCCCCACTGGTCTCACCCTTCAGGTCCGTCTCTAGATCCTTATTATACTCTAAAAACACACACCACATGAAGTTATGGGGACATTTTTTGGCCTCTGAATACTTTGGTGATTACTTCATGAGAACATATCATAATAGAACTGTATTGATGGAAGAGCCAAACTGCCATGCGATGTTATGAAGGGAAGAATATCCTTGAACTGTTGTAACTTACGCTCCTTGTAGGTAGAGGTGATGTTGGCAAGCACATTGGGTGACCTGGTGCACAGAATCTCTAGCAAACCCTCCTCATCTGTACCAATGCCCTGTATATAAAAAATACACTCATTTCAATTACTGTATGTTGCTCATCTGTACATTTACAGTATGTCTGATCAATGTTCCATGCACCTGCCCTCCCTCCCTCCCTCCCTCATAGATCTCACTAGGATGTATGATCAGGATCTTGGACTCATTTCTATTGATGAAGAAAAATCTTTTGAAAGTGTGCCATGCCTATCTGTTGAGGAACATGAAAGCGTTTGGCCGGGTTAGTGGGTATAGATCATTGTCCTCTGGGGCTTCAGTTATGGTAAATGTGGGGGGTGGGCTGAGCCGGCCAGTCCCAGTTAGAAGAGAGGGATTAGACAGGTGTGTCCACTCTCGAGTCAGCTCTACTGTCTAGCCATGTAACCACTGCTGTGTAGGCTGAGGGAGAGGCTGCAGGGAGAGGCTGAGGGAGAGGCTGCAGGGGATGTCAGTTCCGGGGACAGTAGGTGGGGTTCAGCTCAGTGTTGGCTTATGCTGATGACGTGACAGTGTTTGTCAAGAGGGAGGGAGATGTGGAGGAGGTTAGCATGGCTTTTCTCTTGTTTGAGGTGAACTGGGAGAAGAGGGAAGGGTTGGTTATGGGGAGATGGGCCAGAGCAGGATGTCCTAGACTTACTGGAGGGATACAGTGGGCCAGAGCAGGATGTCCTAGACTTACTGGGGGGCTACAGTGGGCCAGAGCAGGATGTCCTAGACTTACTGGGGGGATACAGTGGGGCAGAGCAGGATGTCCTAGACTTACTGGGGGGCTACAGTGGGGCAGAGCAGGATGTCCTAGACTTACTGGGGGGATACAGTGGGGCAGAACAGGATGTCCTAGACTTACTGGGGGGATACAGTGAGGCAGAGCAGGATGTCCTAGACTTACTGGGGGGATACAGTGGGGCAGAGCAGGATGTCCTAGACTTACTGGGGGGATACAGTGAGGCAGAGCAGGATGTCCTAGACTTACTGGGGGGATACAGTGAGGCAGAGCAGGATGTCCTAGACTTACTGGGGGGGATACAGTGGGCCAGAGCAGGATGTCCTAGACTTACTGGAGGGATACAGTGGGCCAGAGCAGGATGTCCTAGACTTACTGGGGGGGATACAGTGGGCCAGAGCAGGATGTCCTAGACTTACTGGGGGGATACAGTGGGCCAGAGCAGGATGTCCTAGACTTACTGGGGGGATACAGTGAGGCAGAGCAGGATGTCCTAGACTTACTGGGGGGGATACAGTGAGGCAGAGCAGGATGTCCTAGACTTACTGGGGGGATACAGTGAGGCAGAGCAGGGATGAAGTTCCTAGGGGTGTTCTTGGGGACCTCAGAATTTCAGGAGAGAATCTTGGAGGGGCTGGTGGACAATGTTGCGGCTAAGTTGTCTAAATGTTGGGGGTTGTTGCTGATCAAATCAAATCATCAAATCAAATGTCACATGCTTCGTAAACAGCAGGTGTAGACTAACAGTGAAACGCTAACTAACGGGGCAAACAATGCAAAGAGAAAATTGAGAAAATAGAAAAAATAACAACAAGGAATAAATACAGAATGAGTAATGATAACTCGGCTATATATACTGAGTGAGTACTGAGTCGATGTGCAGGGGTACGAGGTAATTGAGGTGTAGGTCGGGATAAACAGTAGCGTATGTGATGAGTTAAAGGAGTTAGTGCAAAAAGGGTCAATGCAGATAGTCCGGGCAGCTATTTGGTTTACTTTTTAACTAACTATTTAGATGTCTTTTAGGGGAACAGTGCTTTCACTGACAACGTGGCCGCTTCAATGCTCTTGCACTGATGTTATTGGACCCCACAGAGTCTCGTCAAGCAACTGCAAAAGTTACTTGTGGACCTTTTTTTGGTCTGGTCTGGTCGACACCGGACGTGCATGAGGGGGGCTGGGGGATATTGGGTCCAGAGTCACAGCTTTCCACCTACAAGCTGTGCCAGCAGGGGGTGTGCTGGAGAGACACAGGGCTGTTCTGAGGAAGGCAGGGGCCTTGGATCTGACAGGCACTTGTTCCTTTTGGATCTGGAGCAGGCCGATATGTCAAGCCTTACTCCATTCTACTGCGCTGTGCTTCGGACGTGGAAAGAGACTCTTAACTGTTTACAGTGATGTTTCATGGCCAGGACGTTGGATAATGGAGTTGCCACTCTTCCACAACCCCCTCATCCAGTCCAGAGTGCTGACCTCGAACCAGACTTGTGAGAGGGGGGAGTTCACTAAGTTAGGTGATCTAAGAGAGAAGGATGGGTGTAAATCTGCCAGTGACATGACAGAGGCTTCCTCCATGAAGTCACCCAGGTTTCTGCAGCAGGTGATGGACGGGTTCCATGCTGCACTACCGGGCTCCTTCAGCGAGCTGCTGGGAAGCAGGCAGAGACCGGGCTGTTTAACCACGAGTGACATTGATCTCGCTCCTTTTACCATCTACCTCCTTTTTCCCCCAGCTGCTGTTGCAGGGGAACACCAGGAGGGCGAGGAGCTGATTGTATTGTACAACCAACAAAAAGGCTTTGTATGCATGAGGTGGCTGTCAAGGTGGATCAATAAGACAATTTGCATGGGCTGAAAGCAACAGGGCACTTCCCTGAGAGGATGTTGGCGTTCCCTGTATAAGACTGCCATAGAGAAGTGTACTGCTGATCTACAGTGGAGGATTATTCACGGGGCTATCGTGACAAACAGGTGTGTGTCGCACCTTGATCCATCAGCGGGGAGGGGGTGTCTGTTCTGTGGGGAGGAGGAAACAGTGCAGCGTCTGTTTTTCTTCTGTTCCAGACTGACAGGGCTGTTTTCTGTCCTGGTGGTATACAGGGCTAGGGTTGGGGCTGACTTGGGACCTATATGTTGGAGGGCCTAGGTTTAGCGTGGCTAACAGCCAAATGGACTGCCTTGTAAACTTCCTGTTTTATACATTTTTCTTTTATTTAACTAGACAAGTCAGTTAAGAACAAATTCTTATTTACAATGACGGCCTACCGGGGAACAGTGGGTTAACTGCCTTGTTCAGGGGCAGAACGACAGATTTTTACCTTGTCAGCTCGGGGATTCGATCCAGCAACCTTTCGGTTACTGGCCAAACCGTCTAACCACTAGGCTACCTGCCACCACATGTTGGGGCAGGCAAAAATGACAGTGTGGAAGACCAGGAAGTATGAGATGCAGCGGGTGGGATGTAAGGACCACAGAGCTCGGCTGACACTGGATCATGCTTACTGTGGGCTGGTGAACCATCTGGAGGACCTTGTAGAGGTGTGGGGTTCTGTGTACAGTGGACGACGAGGAGTGGCTTGGTTTGAACTGTTTAGTACAGTTACAATGCAGTAAAGAGAGTACTAAAGTGATGTAAATTATTGGACCAATAAAGGTATTTGTTTTATTTTAAAAAAGTCTCTCTCTCTCTATCCCTCCCTTCCACCCTCTTTCTCCTGTCCCCCTGTCCCACCATCCCTCACCTCCATGGATTGTCTCAGACGATAGGCCTCAAACTGCAGTGGGGTCATCAGCAAGGCCAACAGCAAATTCTCCAACTCCCCAGACAGGGCCTTCTTCAGCCCAGAGGACAGCTCCTGGACCAGGGGGACAACACATAGTCAGTGTGTCTGAACTATGGTCAGTTTGGAATTTTTACCTGTAATGGCTGAGGTTAGGATTTGAAGTGGGTAACCTTGTCCCAGTATTGTAGTTACTAGTTACCTTCTCCGTGATGGTTTTGAAGGTCTGAGCGATGATTTGTCTTTGAGCATTGCTACGGTTGGTCAGGATTTTTATCAGAGTAAGTGCATCTGTAATCAGACCGGAAAGGAGATCTTGTTAAGATTTTTTTAAATAAAATAATGCAAATCATTTTTAATACCCAAGGGTAGAACAAAACGATCCTTGAAGCCCATATACTTTAATCATTATGAGTTATGATGACTGAGGCTGTACCTTTCTGTTCCAGGGCAGCCTGAATGTTCAGAGCATCTTTCTTAGCATGGAAGTTAAGGAAGGGCCTTATAGTACCCAAGGTACCCCAGGACATCTCCTAGGAGAGGACCAGCGTAAGAATGAGTGAGAGAGGAAGGGCAAGGCCAATGGAGGAGAGGATAGAGGGTGACGATAGGGGAAATAGACAGATAGAGGGGTAGGGTAAGACAGAGAAATGGCATTGGAAGGGGACAAAATGGAAGAGGGTGAAGAAAATAGTTAAGTGGGAGGACAAGGAGACAAATGAGGGGGGGGGGTGGGAAAGGAGAGTGAGAGAGAGCTCAGCAAAACAGTGACAAGATGAGGACTGTGAGGGAGGGGAGTGAAACCGGCAAATGTGCATTTTGCCCGGGCAGGCATTATCCTAAAGGTTTCACACGCTTCCATTTCACAATGGAGAATTGTAAGAATTCTAAACATGCAATCGTCAACCACAGTGCAGGAAAAAGAGGCGATAGGACAGGTAGGGTGAAGAAAAAGTGACGAAACTAAGATGCAGAGATGTCGACAGATAAAGAGATGAAAGATTGACAGACAAAGGGGACAGAGATTCCTAACACTCACATATGATGGCAAGTACTCAATGTCCATGTCTGAGTTTCACCTGCGAAAGAGGAAACGAGAGAGACCATTTCACACAACCACACCACTGTGTCATGCATGAATGAAGACAGGTGAGGAATGATGGAACGTGTCATTGTTGAAAACTCCAGATTTAATCACAAAAGCAGTCATGAGCTCTCATAAGTCAAATGTATTGATAGCCTTTATAGAAGGGGGTTTTACACAATCACAACCTGTAACTAAGGTTTATTAAGTCTAACAATGCTTTATGTAGAAGGCACTATAAATGCATTAACTATGCCTTATATACAGGTGGTTCATAGAAAGTTCTTTATATTTTTATTTGTTATACTATTTTGATATTGACAACTGCACTGTTTGACATAGCTTGCATTTCACTATACTTGTGTATGTGGCAATAAAACTTGAACTTGGCCCACAACATAAAATTCTGAAATTCATAAAGGATGCCCAAAAGACAGAAACCACTCTAAAGTCACTCACAATTAGTAATATGGCAATATGGTCACTAATATACACACTATAAGCTACAATGTTTTCTCAAAAGCGCTGTCGGACAAATAATAATAGTACTAGTTCCTACCTGTGACAAAGAAAACCAGTAGTCAGAACGAAAGGTGAGCAAGTAGCTAAACTGCCCTTACGACGACGAAACTGCCCTTTCTGCACCCGCCTCCTCTTTCCCTCAAATTCCTCTTGCAAAAAATCTTATTTTTGAACCAATGAGAGCTCAGGACCCACAAGCAGGTTATTGCCATTGGTCCATCAGATATCTATGGCAACTCGCGTAGATAACTAGGAAATGTCTAACATTCCCGAGCTGAGGAGACATCTGGACTATCTGGTTAAGACCAAGCGACCCATGAACATCTGCTGATGTAAAAAGGTCTTTATAAATACATTTGACGTGACATAGTTGACCATAAAAATAGAACTAATAAGGGTCCATACTAGTAATAGGAGGGCTGGTTTGTTTTCATACACATATGGTGTCTTTAAGCAGGGAATATTTTGATTGGGGTAAAGGAAGATGTCATGAATGGGATTATGAACAGCTGAGTTTCATAGAAGAATCTACAATGAGAGCCACAAGATAACTAACCTCACCATTCAACATACCAAACCAGCTCACAATCTAAGGGTGCATTCCAGCGTTTCCCAAACTCGATCCTCGGGACCCAAAGGTGTGCACATTTATTTATTTTTGGCCTAACACTACACAGCTGATTCAAATGATCAAAGCTTGATGATTAGTTGACTATTTGAATCAGCTGTGTAGCGCTAGAGCTAAAACCAAAACATCCACCAAGTTTGGGAAACCCTGGTCTATTCAATCAAATCTGTTATCCAGGTGTCCGGGGTAAGTTCCTTCTTGCAAAGGTAAAAGCCGTCTTTGAACGCTTATGAGGGTGAGGTTTTGTGCAGGGCAAGGAAGGATTCCTCAACCTTACCACAGAAACGAAATGTCCGGTTTTGACTGAATAGAATCAAGAGACTTTCCTTTGTGAGAGAATTGTAAGAAGAGGGAACATGTATCAAATTCAGAAGAGAATCCAGGTAAAACAAAGCCCAAATACATTTCAGGGGAATTCAGGACAGTACTAAAACAGAAGAAAACATCTGATTTGACCCTTCTGACCAATATGTTTAACTTAACTTGTAGCACCTAAATCTTGGTGTTGCCTCTTAACTTAAGAGGGACTGAAACCTTCATGTTTAGAACGGACAGAGTCCAACAAAGAAGCCATTCAACACCCAGGACATGTGAAAACCCCTAAGATCAGATATCCATTCAACAGCTCTGATCTTGTTCCTCCCGTTTAACATTACAGAGGTCAAAAGAGAAAACATTCTACTTCTCTCTGTATTTCCACGGAACTCAGTCATAAAGATTATTGGACTTAAAATGAGAAAGGGAGACAGAGGGAGAGAGCGACACAGAGGGGATGGTGCGTTGGAGGCGGCTCCAAAGTAAAGGGACACATATTTACAGCCACGTAAAACAAGCTGGTGATTTACAATGACATTTACACATTACTGATACATACATTTACACCATTATTACTGATACATACATTTACACCATTATTACTGATACGTACATTTACACATTATTACTGATACATACATTTACACCATTATTACTGATACGTACATTTACACCATTATTACTGATACATACATTTACACCATTATTACTGATACGTACATTTACACATTATTACTGATAAGTACATTTACACCATTATTACTGATACGTACATTTACTAGACAAAGAGGCAGCTGGGTTTCCATTACAAATACAATTCTTACCTGGTTTGGTGAGGAACTTGGAAAGTTCCACTCTCTTCCTTACTGTGTCCGCCTAGTGCCTAGGATATTGTCTGTACTCTGTTCCTGGAGCAGAGTGAAATGAGATATGTGGGTCTACTGTGTGGCCACTGTCAACAATGGGAAGTTTCGGTGTGTATCGGTTGGATGGATATGATGTACGATTGTTCCACTTTAGCGTGTCGGATATAAAAGTCACCATTTAAAATGTATCCAGTACGTCATTATGTCTTACCTCTATTGCCATTTAGTTCATTGTACCGTATGTATAAATGCAGGCCTGAGATGTTCCTTTTTGTGAAGGATTAGACTACTAATAAAACCTGCATTTAACCTGGAGCTACAAGTATGTACTTATACATAGTATGTTCTGTACAGAGTAGGGCCACATACTATACTATCAGTTGACTTGTCTCACTCTTAACAGTCCTGTATCTTGTACGCACATCACCGTGCTATTCAGGACAGCTTGCTCAGTGTTTCTAGATTACGTCTGTGTGAATCCTGATTGCCAATCTAGATGACGGTCGGACACGGTACCACTGCTCACCCCTGACCGATCTGTATTATAAAAACACTGGACGACACAGAACACATGACAGTATACTGTACCTGATCTATAATTGAAGATCAATGAAAGGACAAGACACATTTCAGATGAACAACACTTCAACAATTAATATGTTTTATTTAAACTTGATATTTTAAAACCGCGTTTATTTCCATTCACATCTTTTTTTGGTATAAAAGAATGCACAGAGAAGCAAGGCATTTGGTGTTATATAACAAATAGAGCAACCTGTATGTTGACAGTGAACGGCAACGTATGATTAATATCTATGCAAGTACAGAAGTAATACCATAGTGGAATAGAAACACCAACTTGATACTTGTAGCATGAGAGAAGAACTGCATAAAAGCCCACAGGGTCATTGCACTGCATCATACATTATTATATGTATTGTGTATGTATTATACTGCATCATACATTATTATATGTATTGTGTATGTATTATACTGCATCATACATTATTATATGTATTGTATATGTATTATACTGCATCAAGAATACACTTCCCATCCAATGTTTTCCCAAAACGTAGTACATTGCAGTCAAACAAAACACAACCAAAAAAGTCAATTCAGAAAATAACGTGCATAGACGTGGCTTCCTTTATGAATCCATGTTAAATATACTGCATATAGCCACAGATAATGTACCATTTAGTAGATGTAACTTTGACCTTCCCAATAATCATTGGTGAGTTCAAGTGAATGGTTAAGTCCACTACTGTGTGTGTGGGTAAGCCGGGTCATACCATCCAAGCCAAGGAAGAATCTGATAGCGTAGAATGTCTGTAAATAGAATAATACAAATATACATATTTAAGGAGAGTGGAGGGGGGGGGGGGGGGTGAAGCATTATCCTTCCCATTCTCTCTGGTTGATTCAAAAGGCACTGGTTGTTTATTGTCGAGACCTTCGTATGCTGCGGTACTCACGTCGAGCCAAGAAATGATCATCCTCGTAGGTTTTTTCACGGAATTAAAGAAAAACCCTTTAACTGCAACGAAGACGTTCTCAGAACATCTTGCGGGTGCCTGGTGATGACAAGGCTAAGTCTGTGGTGCTTCCTAATGTCCATCTCCACAGACTGAAAAGCAGGAGTTCTGAGGGGTTGGTGATATTGCAACGTATTGTATTGAAGGAGCGGGTGAAGGTTGTGGGAAGGTTGTTGGAAGGTTATAGCAGCTCCAACTCCCACTGTTGGCAAGGCCTCTCCTCACTCTCTGGTAAAATCACCACATGGTCTCTGTCGTACTGCTTGCCACCTGAGAGATACAATTATATCATTCATTTATAGCATGCTTATCAATAGGTGATGTGATTATTATTTTTTGAATCAAACATGCCTATTTAATACATCTATATCTTATCAGTAGACTTTACTTCCTATATATGTTGTGCCCATCACATCCCATAAATACGGGGGGGGGGGGATGTTCCCTCTAAGCTGCAGAGATGCAAGACATTGAACTTCACTGAGTTCACACCATTAGTTTACGCAATATAAATCAATGTTTTTCCCGTGATTGAATCAACATTATATCAGCCCCTTTCCAATGAAACAAACCGAAATATATGTAACTTTACAAGATTGAGTCTGTGATTGTATTGTAGGCAGAGCCAGAGAGCAACAGAGTAGAATTCTATTGGCGGGGGTAACCCACGAGCAGTCTTTCAATCACCTGCAAGTGAATGTGCTTTTCAGATCAGTGCGTGTGTACATTTGTTTATATTCTATGCTAGCTAGCGAGTTATTAGCCCAGTTATATACACTGATTAAAAAAATATTGTGGACATTCCTGCCAATTGGACGCTCCCTCAAAACTTGAGACATCTGTGGAATTGTGTTGTGTGACAACTGCACCAGGTGCACCTGTGTAATGATCATGCTGTTTAATCAGCTTCTTGATATGCCACAGCTATCAAGTGGATGGATTATCTTGGCGAAGGAGAAATGCTCACTAACAGGGATGTAAACATTTGTGCACAATATTTGAGAGAAATAAGCTTTTGGGCTTATGGAAAAATTCTGGTATCTTTTATTTCAGCTCAGTGCATTCGGGGAAGTATTCAGACCCCTTGACTATTTCCACATTTTGTTATGTTACAGCCTTATTCTAAAATTGATGAAATCGTTTTTGTTTCCTCATGGTCTGAGAGGCCTTTAGGTGCCTTTTGGCAAACTCCAAGCAGGCTGTCATGTGCCTTTTACTGTGGACTGGCTTCTGTCTGGCCACTCTACCATAAAAGCCTGATTGGTGGAGTGCTGCAGAGATGGGAGAACCTTCCAGAAGGACAACCATCTCCACACAGGAACTCTGGAGCTCTGTCAGAGTGACCATCGGGTTCTTGGTCACCTTCCTGACTAAGGCCCTCCTCCCCGGTTTGCAGTTTGGCCGGGCGGCCAGCCCTAGGAAGAGTTTTGGTGGTTCCAAACCTCTTCCATTTAAGAATGATGGAGGCCACTGTGTTCTTGCAGACATGTATTTATTTTGGCTACCATGGCCATGCCCCCATAGGATGACAATGCCCCCATCCACAGGGCACAAGTGGTCAATGGTTGAATGGTTTGACGAGCATGAAAACGATGTAAACCATATGACACAGGGGTCGCGTTTGTGTTTTTCACACAGGTCTAAAACGCAGGTCTAAAATGTTTCTTATTGTAAATTCTGCTCAGCTTCAGTCAGGGTTCGCTCCAAATCATGAACGGAAAAGGTCTAATTTTGTTCAGTATAGATAAGTATAGGTCAGCAATGAGGAGTTACTGCTTCCTACAAGAGCACAAAATGTGTAGGCTACAGTTCAAGCTGTCTTTGAAAAGCTAGTCATGTAAAAAAGCTTAATTAAAGGGGCAGTGTTGTATTTTGAGACAGGCTTGAATGTGCAAATAAGCCAATGGGCAGCCTACACTGTCTGATTCTCTGTATGTTAATAATAATGACTTTTATTTTGTAAAGTGGTTTCTTGCATCATACAACACAACACAATGCAATTTACAGTCACCTGTTTGGCCCATAATGTTATAGACCAAGTAAAAAATAATGAATTAATGTCAAGCCCTTCATAATGTAAAAACGTTATTAAAAGTCACATGCAAGTAGACATTGGTTTTGTTGGTAGGCCTACATTATGCTCAAATAGCCACAATAGCCTATTGGCTACTGTCTAAAATTGTAAGGGTACAGCCTCAGTGTTCACTGTAAATGCGCGGGAAGTTGCACAAAATACTCACACGGTTCAAATTTCCGCTCACAAGACCAAACATTTCCCCAGTGCCCCAATTTTTATTTGAGAACATGGGGGGGGGGGGGGGGGTTATTGCATGAAAGCACAAATCATGTGTGTAGTTCCTATCATTTCCCTCCTAAGATGACAGTAGTGTCTCACCCTTGATGTCCAACACCATACCAGGGAAGGTAAGACTGGGGATGGCGCCTTTCAACTGCGCTGACCAGTTCTGGACAGGCTGCCGGGCCTCTGACCACAGCACCACCTTCGCCCCCGCCTCCACATTCCCCATCACCTGCAGGCTCATAGTAGGAGCCAACTAGAGAAAGACGGACATAAGAAAATGTAGAACTCTGGTCAACTCTCTTTGTTTTCAGTGGAAAGACACAATAAGCTTCCATAATTATTTGGATTACTATAGGACTAGCAGATTGTTCAACAGTCAATGTCTATGTGAATCTAAGACCAGGGGTGTGAAACTCCTCAAGGGCTACAGTGTATGCCAGTGTCCATCTTTGCCTTTTAATCAGAGACTAATGTCTACCTGGACAAACAGGTGTGAGCCCTCTATGGTCAATCAATAATTGTGATTGTGATTGATAAATGTATCAATCAAGTGCCAGGATGGTATATATTTTTTTAAACAGTAAAAATGCAGCTCTTCAGAACTGTAATCCGGGAACCCATGGGGTTGTGCGAGGGAGTCTCAGGGGTTCCTCAGTAAAGGTGAAAGAAAATGATCATAAGAATAAAGAAAATTTGGGAAAAAAAAAAAAGTTGAGGAACTTTATTCCTTGTAAGTAATACCTTGTTCTTGATGAGGCCCTCCTGGTAGAACCAGATGTCGCTCATGCCCTCCACCTGCTCGATCACCACCACGCGTCCTGACTTCATTTCCTCTACGCCGCCCTGGATGGACAGGAAGTGACCTCGCTCCTTGCTCTTGATGCGGAAGAAGCGCCGCTTCTGCAGGGCGTGGAAACAGTCACATGTCAAAGCAAATAGAAGTGGCGTAAAAGGGCTTCATAACTTTGTATAAGCATGTATGAGATTTTATGACGTCTTATTATAAGGCTTATAATAAATGAGGTTTCTATGTAGAAATGTTCAACTGACTCACAACGGCAGTGATTTAGTCAGTATCACTATTCTAAGCAAAAAAATGTTTTTTCTTACAGTGTATTATAACTGGAATGAAGTAAAGAAGTAGAGTGGGATACGAACCTGTCGTACTGGGTACATTGAGCCAATGGTGAGAAGCTGACTGAACTTGGGCCAGTTGGTGATTTCAATGGGTTCTAATAGGAACTGGCGCCCCCTGTAGTTACTGTGCTCACACAGCACCCAGCTGTAAAGAGCGCAAGTGAGGTATCGGGTGAGAGAGTTAAACAAGATCACAGAATGTCAACACTCAGAATAACACACGCGCACACTCACCAGCCTCGGTTGACTCTGACAGAGAGTAGATGGTTGTTGTAGCCCTCCTCCAGCATATTGACCACCTCTGTGTCCACTGTGATCTCCCTGCCCTCCAAACACTCCAGACCAAACAGAGAGATGGAGGGCACTGAGAATACCTGGGGAAACAAGGGGATTAAGATACACAGTGTTAAGATAGGCTTTATTAGTCCACACGTGATGTCTTCTGCTCCCCCCCCCCCCCCCAACCCCTCCGATATAAACATACATTAGGTTGAATAGGCTGGCGCAGTGTTACAGTGGATCAGGCTATGGGGAAGAGGAGGGGGAGAGAGAAGGCTGGGAGCATTAAGCCAAACATACCGAAATACTATGATGAACAAATTGATTCCTTAAGTGATTGAAAATAAAATGGTGAGAGACAGACAGACAAAGTGAAATGTGATGGTGAGAGGGAGGGGAAAAGGCCAGTCTATATACGAGTGGGACGAGGATTGTTCTTACCAGCGGGACAGTCTTCAGCGAGCGTATGACACAGTTCGGAGGACAGCCCATGCTGGTGAAGTTGGGGTAGTCTCCTTCTGACAGGATGTACAGGTTCCCTGAATACTCACGGCCCTCGTACACCACCCAACTGGAACACAGAGGAGCACACAAAAGCCATTTAAAAGCCATTTACTAACCCCACATACTCATCAGTACAGTGATAATAATGTGCTGGCTCGTCTCTAGGCCCTTCATCACTCCATACCATCCTTTACATCTCCTCTAAGCCTGTGTATCCTTCCATCGCTCCTAATTCTACATTTTTCCCTCTCAGACCTTTGTCAACTACACTTGGTGTGTGTGTGTGTGTGTGTGTGTGTGTGTACGTATATGTGATGGCTCATCTCTTATAAGTCCTCCATCCCACTGTTTCTCAACTCTGGTCTTCGAGGACCCCCAACAGTACACAGTTTTGTTGTGGCAGCCGACGAAGCACACCGGATTCCACTTGTCAACTAATCATCAAACCCTTGACAAGATGAATGAGGTGTTTTTCCGGGGCAACAACAACAAGATGAATCTCCACACTCTTAGAAAAAAGGGTTACTAAAGGATTCTGCGGCTGTCCCCATTGGAGAACTCTTTGGTTCTAGGTGGAACCCTTTTTGGTTCCAGGTAGAACTCTTTTGGGATCCATGTATAACCCTCTGTGGAAAGGGTTCTTTATGGAACCCAAAAGGATTCTACCTGGAACCAAAAGGAGATCCTCAAAGGGTTCTCCTATGGGGACAACCGAATAACCATTTTTTGTTCTAGATAGCACCTTTAATTCTAAGAGTGCACTAAGCCTGTGTAACCTCCTGAATTCTCCTTCATGCTTTCCTCTCTTTGGCTACTGCCAGAATGTTAGCTCTGTGTGTGTTGGTCTCGGCCCACCTTCCTCCCACCACTCTGAAGGACTTGGCGATGAGCTTGTCAGAGAGGGACTCCTGGTTCTTGTCACACAGATGGCATTCACCCTGGAAATCTGGCTCTGTGTACAGCATCACCTGAGAAGGACAGGGACAGCGAAGGAAGAAAGAGTTTTAAAAAATCGGTCACATTTACCGTAGACATAGTTCCAAGTGAAAAGAGATCGCGTGACTGCAGAAGGATATACGATTGCGCAAGGTGTCTCACCTCTCTTCTGACGTTGCCCTGGTTTTCGCTCGGAGCCTGAAACAGACACACGACAACTGAGTGCACGGAGTAAACATCGAAAATGTCAAACATCCTTTTCATATTTCCCTCAGGCTGACAAAGCGATCGAAACATTAGAACATTGAAGAAGCAGCGAAACAGCGCGGGTGTTCTCCCAGTTCATTTGCCCGTCTGTTTGCGTCTCTCCACTGTCAACTCCGGTAGAAAAGAGTCTCCAGGCTCCTACTCACCTGTAGGATGGGCTGGACAGAGCAGATGCGGTTGTCTGTAGAGCCCCAGTCAGCAGAGTTACTGTAGAAACCTTTCTCCAGGATATACTGGTCACCAGAGAAGTCCACGTGAGAGTAGGCGATCCATCTGGAGGAGAGAACAACGGAGTCAAACCTCCACTAATACTCTAACATCCTCCATTCACTGTTGGAGGGACCTTGTGTTAAATTTATTATGCCTATAATGTAATAAAATCCAGCTATTATCAAATATGATCATATTCTTATTAACTTATCAGCCAGCATCAAGTTATTATCAGAGCCATATCTATATTGGCTCTAGTGATGATCATATTCTTATTAACTTATCAGGCCTCTGACACACAAGCATTATATCAGTCATTACTATGCTATTACTATATAAAGCAGGGGTGAAAGTAAGGCGGTACCATCCGGTACAACTTCCCGGCCAAATACATAGCGGGGGCACGCTGTACCGGTTAAACGTGAGCCTAAATCATAATAATGAAAAGAAAACGTCAAGAAAACGGTACGATCCAAAATGCGATGTGGTCGACGAGAACACGGACATTTTGCCACGCCAGAGACGAGTTGCTGACACAGAGACGCGTGTGGACAGCAGTGGACTTATACATCCTGGCCTAATGACAGTCACCAACGTCATTACACTTTGTGCTGTTTTGTGTGACAGGATGGCTCTTTACATTCACCACTGGTTGGAGGCAGGAAATATGTTGCCAGTGGAAGAACGTGCGCCAGTATTCTAGTAAAGAAGCCCTTCGAAGTGATTGTTTGACAAATCAGATGAAAACATCGCGACTGGTTGTGTTTATGCCACAATAAAAAGGTTATACATTCTAAAAGTTAAATGACAAATCTTTAGGACTATAACCCACAGAGATCCTATTGAATTAATAGGGGTTTGATATGGAATTCTATGATTAGGCCCATAAAAAAAATACAGGAGGTCCAATACCGGGAAGAAATGTATTCTACTTTCACCCTTGCATATAACACTAGACTGTTAGACTATAACGCTGCTCGTCACAAGCAAGTGTACTTACGCTCCACTGAGGACCTGGATGGAGCGCGTGGTGGTGTGGAAACCAAACAGCTCCACGTCAGGAATGGCCTTGGTCACCTCAAAGGTGTTCTCCTGCTCCACCATCCCCTCCTCCTCCTCCTCGTCTGGCTGTTCATACATCACCAGCATGGGCTCCGTCAGGTCCTACAGGGGACAGAGGGGTCAGAGGTCACATGCTGTGGCTCCAGGTAGGAGTTGTCTTTAGGCACAGATCTAGGACCAGCTACATCCTAAACTTAACCAGCAGGAAAGGAATAGCTACAGTAAGCACGCTGGCACCCACAGACACAGTGAGGTCTTGATGTGGTGTGTTCCACTGTCCTTATAGATGCCATCTGTTGTTTCCGTTTCTGGTCAAAAGTATTTCACACTGATTAGTTCAATGGAACTACATTTGTTTTTGAGTGAATGGCCACGCTGCTCTATGGCAACAGGGGACAAGTTAATTCTAGATATGAATCCTAACCCCAATCCAAAAGCCTAACCTGAGTATGTCCCTGTGCCTGGGTCATCTAGATATAATACAGGTCACTGCCAAAATAATGGAAACACTTGAAATTGTTGCGTTTATTTTCTTTGTACCGCATTTACTCAACAATTTCACTGAGTTAGCTTTATTACAGACATAAATACTCCTCAGTTTCATCAGCTGTCCAGGTGGCTGGTCTCAGATGATCCCGCAGGTGAAGAAGCATGCTTTGGAGGTCCTGGACTAGTGTGGTTAGATGTGGTCAGCGGTTGTGAGGCCGGTTGGACGTACTGCTAAATTCTCTAGAATGACGTTGGAGGTGGCTTATGGTAGAGAAATGAACATGAAATTCTCTGGCAACAGTTCCCGGTGGACATTCCTGCAATCAGCATGCCAATTGCACGCTCCCTCAACTCGAGACATCTGTGGCATTGTGTTGTGTGACAAAACTGCACATTTTAGAGTTGCCTTTTATTGTCCCCAGCACAAGGTGGTGCTTCTACACAGGTGTGAGTGAGTTAACTTGTTATGGCTGCAGTGGGCGTATTGAAAAACTGGAAAATATGTGCCCATTTTCAAATGGCCTCTTACTCAATTTTTGCTCGTACAATATGCATATTATTATTAGTATTGGATAGAAAACACTGTCTAGTTTCTAAAACAGGTTTAATTATTTCTCTAAGTGAAACATAACTCTTTTTACAGCCCATTTTCTATCCGGAAGTGAAATTTCCAAGAAGCTATGTCTCTCTTCAAGATACTCTCTATAAAAGGCCTTGGCACTTAGGACTGTAGAAACACGTCACACGCCTTCCCCTGTGTGTCATGCGGAAGTGAGAGAAGAAATGACTTGATTATCTCTGTCAGGGACTGAAAACAACATCTTGGAGTCAGAAGTGCGCACTTAATTTTTTTTTCTGGGCGCGAAGTAGGAACTGGACTGCGCTCCTGGAAAACCCTCGTTATAGGTGAATATGACCTCCGGCTTCGATTTTATTTGATACATGTCACAATATCATCCTAAAGTATGTTTTTTCAATATACTTTAATTATATTATTGAAATTTATTCTGGACTTTAGACGTGATGCGACGCAAGAATTTTGTCAAGACGGAGAGGTTAGCACGGCATGGCCAGTGTGCATGCTAATTCAAGAGGGACATCGTTCGTTCTGGGTCCAAATGAAGACGGTTCTGAACAAAGGACCCTTTGGAGAACATTCTGATGGAAAATCAACAAAGATAAGGACCCAATTTGGGATGCTTTTTCATATATCTGTCGAACTGTGCTATCGCTAGCGTTTGACTAGAATCAATGCTGCTGTGTGTTAGCTATTGTAGTAAGCTAATATAACGATATATTGTGTTTTCGCTGTAAAACACTTCAGAAATCGGAAATATTGTCTGTATTCACAAGATCTTTCTCTTTCATTAGCTATCCACCATATATTTTTCTGAAATGATTTATGATGAGTAATAAGGTAGTTGACGTTGGTGTCTATTTTCTCTGGCTACTCCCGTGCGATTTCTGACTGTAGCTATGATGGTAGCAGTAATGTAAAACTGATTTATAGCTAAAATATGCAATTTTTTTGAACAAAACATAGATTTATTGTGTAACATGTTATAGGACTGTCATCTGAGGTAGTTTTTTCTAGGTTATTTAGGTTGGTTCTAGGTTAGTTAGGTTGGCTTGTGCATGCTACTTGCATCCTACTTGTGCTGTGAAAAATGTCTGTCCTCTTTTTTATTTGGTGGTGAGCTAACATAAATATATGTGGTGTTTTCTCTGTAAAACATTTAAAAAATTGGACATGTTGGCTGGATTGACAAGATGTTTATCTTTCAAATGCTGTATTGGACTTGTTAATGTGTGAAAGTTAAATATAAAAAAAAAATAGATTTTGAATTTCGCGCCCTGCATTTGAGCTGGATGTTGTCATAGGTGTACCAGTGTCGGGCTGCAGCCATAACAGGTTTTAACTAAGAAATTAACATCCCATCATGCTTAGGGTCATATATAAAAATGCTGGGTAGGGCATTATTTTGGCTACCATGGCTATGCCCCCGTAGGATGACAATGCCCCCATCCACAGAGCACAAGTGGTCAATGGTTGAATGGTTTGATGAGCATGAAAACGACGTAAACCATATGACACAGGAGTCGCGTTTGCGCTTTTTACGCAGAAAAGAAAAGATAAAACGCAGAAAAAATATCTTGCTGATTTTGTAAACGCAGATCTAAAATGCTTCTTACTGTAAATTCTGCTCAGCTTCAGTCAGGATTCGCTCCAAATCATGAACGGAAAAGGACTAGTTTTGTGCAACAGTTGCACTCGGATGAAATATACTGACCTCCAATATGAAACTCAGATGAAATGATTTCAAAAGGCAGAAAATGCAGATTTCTGAAAGTTAATGTGACCCCGGTGCCATGACCGTTCACTCACTCCTAATATTGAGGTTTGAGCTGCACCCATTTAGAATAGCCTCAATTCGTCAGGGCATGGACTCTACAAGGTGTCGAAAGCGTTCCACAGGGATGCTGACCCAATGTTTCCCACAGATGTGTCAAGTTGGCTGGATGTCCTTTGGGTGGTGGACCATTCTTGATACACACGGGAAACTGTTGAGCGTGAAAGACCCAGCAACATTGCAGTTCTTGACACAAACCACTTAAATATTTTCTCTTGCCCATTCACCCTGTGAATGGCACAAATACACAATCCATGTCTCAATTGTCTCAAGGCTTAAAAATCCTTCTTTAACACTAGAACCGCTAAAGCAGTAATTTTGACTGCTCGTGATTTTTTTTTTTTTGGGGGGGGGGTGTCTATATAACACACTGCCATTGTTAAAATCTTAATATCACAAACAGAACTGGAGTTACAACCAGTTTTAGCATGTCATTTTTTGGAATGGTTTTCCCCCGGTGCCCATCCTTCTCCCAACAGTAGGGCCTGCTCCGCTCCTTCTCCCAACAGTAGGGCCTGCGCCGCTCCTTCTCCCAACAGTAGGGCCTGCTCCGCTCCTTCTCCCAACAGTAGGGCCTGCTCCGCTCCTTCTCCCAACAGTAGGGCCTGCTCCGCTCCTTCTCCCAACAGTAGGGCCTGCTCCGCTCCTTCTCCCAACAGTAGGGCCTGCTCCGCTCCTTCTCCCAACAGTAGGGCCTACTCCACTCCTTCTTCCAACAGTTGGAAGTGCAGTACCCAGTTGATAATCCCCCGGACAATTGCCTTGAAACTGAACTATACCGAAACTAATTTCACACATATAACAGATTAAATAAATGAAGTAAAGTATGATGGGGAGAAGCATAATAGTGAATGAAGAACAGGACGGGCCATTCTGTTGTATTGATCCAGTCTAATTCTAATCTTAAATGGTATGCACGTCGGGCAGCAGACGTGAGCGTCAGAAGATGTGGTTGAGAGGCTTGTGGAACCTTACATTGGTAAGGGGAGAATTTCTTCACTGTCATTGGCGAGCGACTTGCTTGCAAAGAAAACTAGTCTGGCCGGCACCGTGAACAAAGTGAGACGGGAGCTCCCTCCCTCTGCACAAAATAAGGCACCTGCTCAGCTGTTGTACTCCACAACAGGGCTGAAGAATGACAAGACCACGGGACACAATGAGGAAACAGGCGACTACTACGCTCTACAACCAAACAAAAGTATGTCAGTGTGTCAAGCAAGTGATTGTTATGAAGATTTGTGTCAACTGTTGGGACAAGGAGTAACAGCTAAACGAAATCCAACCGATGCCATTGCGTGAAGACACACAAAATGTAAGCACGAGCTGACAATAACGGACTATTTCTGACTGCAGTCATATCGACACTTACATTCATTATAATGCCATTATATATTTTGTGGCGAATTTCACTATTTATCAAGGCCACTTGGTGCTTATAATGTTTAGGCTACTGATGTTTTCATCATTTGACCACGCTTCTTGGTGGTTGGGGTATTTGATTAGATTTTGTCGTTATAAAAAGAAGCTGTTACCGTGTTCAAACACATATGCGTTGTGTTTCATAGCTGTAACAAACGCACTCCGTGAATAAAATGGATTGAACACGTTTCACTTTTTTTGTTTTTTTTGTTTTTACATATAGCCTACAGTAACAAACTAATGAAAATGCTATTGTGTTATTTGAAATAAAATACAAATTCTAAATGTTACACTGTTAGAATGTTGTAATCAGAATGACTGCTCATTAGCTTGAAGGGAGGGGTCCATCGACACCCGGTTCCAGTGTTAACTCGTCTCATACCCTTCATCTATACCGATTGAAGTGGTTTTAACAAGTGACATCAATAAGGGAGCACAGCTTTCACCAGTGTATGATAAACATGCCAGTTAGGACATGATTATTCTTGCAGCAGCTGGATACAAGGTCCTGACAGAGATGGGGGTGTTACGTGATGGTATGGCCCACTCACCGCTCGTATGACTCTGACAGAGCGCAGCTCGGCATCGCAGCCACCCCACACCCTCCAGTCGTGGTACTCTCCCTCCTCCAACAGATACTGATGGCCTCGGAAACCCTCCTTCTCATAGCCCACCCAGCTACAAGTACAAGGAGACAGAGGATGAGATGCAGGAAGTAAGACACACACACACACACGCACACACAGTTTACTCACCAGCCACCCTGTACTTGGATGGATCCAGGGCTGTACATGAAGGCAGTCTGCTGCCTATCCAGTCTGGTCATGAAGTCTCTCATGTTGGTGTAGATCGTCCTCTTCTTCCCAGTGAAGTAAGGCTTGTCATACAGCACCAGCTGGAAAAACAACAAGGAAAAACATGAAAAATAATTTGCTTAGCGTTTGTGTAATTAAATTGATTTGATTGTTTGATTGGCTTGTTCCTTCATTTCCGTATCATGGCCATAGCATTGCCGGATCTCTTACCTTTGGCTCACCGGGTTTCTCCACTCTCGGTTCACCCTGTAAAAAAAAGATATATATTAAATGAAATCTTAACAAATGTAATCTGTAATACATTGTTCCCCTGTAAAATGACGTTGCATGGGAATGTGTAGTCTACTAGATCTACTAGTAAATCTAAACCGTGTACATTGTCCTGATTGTCTGTACAATTCTCTTTAAGGTGAAAGGTGTTCCGGAGGTGGAGGGGATTCTTACGATTTTGAGAGGGTGCACTGAGCCCACGTAGGGTTGTTCCACGCCCCAGGCTGCAGGGTTGGGGAACCCCCCCACCTCCAGGACACGTGGTACGCCCTGGAAAAAAGGCTGAGGGTACACCAGCCATCTGAAGAGAGAAAATCCAAATCAGAACAGGGATATCATAACAGAAGATCGACCTCACAAAACTATGTCATTATGTCGACAAAATAAACAATATAAAAAAATATAATCATCTACTTTCATAAAAGGTTTATCCTTTTCCTCCTGAAAAGTAGTTGGCAGAGCCGACTCTGTTACTCACAGTCCAGCGTTGATGATGATAGAGTTGGCTTTGATGGGGAAGCCGAATATCCTGGCGTCATCTGACGTGTCTCTGAAGGTCACCTTCTTCCCCTCGGCATTCTCCTCTGGGAACAGACTGATCTCTGGCACACTGTAGTCCTGTGGGGGCAGAGAGAAATGTCAAGTATAGTACTTTGACACTAGGGGCTGCTAGTTTCACAGAGAGAAGCGCATTTGTGATACAGGCTCTAACAAAGAGGACGGCATTTCGAGGCAGCAATCCGTAAGAGTGCCAGAGTCTGTCAACACATCTACTGAACCACACCTAATCAGAGTTGCATAACTCTTGCCCTGTGGCATCCATCAACCTGACTATTTGGCTTGAGCCCGTTTTAGTTGCATAATGAGTTCATTTATAATTGCATAATCCGCTTATTAGTAGTAATTGTTATTGGCTATGATGTTGGAGCTGGAAAGTGTTAATGCAGCGACAAGGGGAGTACAGAAAGTGTCTGTATGTCCAGATGTGTTATTGTTTTATGTTGATATTTCTGAGGTAAGTGAAGGGCCACAGTTGAGTCTCAGTTCCTGGTAAGGTCATGCTAGTTCCGGTGGAACTAGGGCAGGGAGAGACGTGGAGTACAACATCGAGGTGAGGACAACAGTTGAAGAGAGAAGAAACCTCTGGGAGGGCGGGGCTAGAGGGGCCCATCTCAACAATATTCCAACTGTAGACGTATCTCTCTCACACACACACACACAGAGACAGGTTCTGGACTGGGCCATGATAATACCAATAGGAGGAACAGACTCAGTTCTTACCCAGCAACAAAGAATCCGCCTAATCGGAAGGTATAAATATATGCTTGTTTGAATTGTATGTGTGCTTTCCAGCTGCAACATCCAGTTTGGGTGTAAAAAAATCTAGCCTGAGCTTCCTGTCTGACTGGATTCGTACAAGAATTTAGAACCCAACATGCCTAAAGCCTTTGGAATTAGCGGCTACTCAAAAAGGCCTGGTTTGAGAAACTATGCTATGGCTTATCATAATAGTAATCTGTGACTTCTTCTTCTTCTTACCCTGACTGCTCTTCGTACTGATCCTATGATGAACCTCCTGGCCGGCTTGGCCTCCACCACTTCTTCTCCTCCCTCCTTCTGCCCGTCCACTCCATTTTGCTCCCGTTGTTGTTCCTCGTCCTCCTCAGGGGCGTCGAAGGGGTAGGTGAGCTCTATGTCCCCCTCGTCCAGAGCTATCTTCTCCCCTTTGAAGTTGGGCTTCTCATACAAGACCCAGCTGAAGAGAGGAATGGAAAGACAGGAAAATGAGAAGTAAGGGTCCATGGTCTGAACAAGATTCATTTGAACACAATGCATGACCTATTTCAGTAGTGATTTAAACAGGCACGGGTGGTGAATATATTGACCATTGCGCTAACAAACAGACACACGAGTAGATCTCTACATTGGCACACGGAGGATGGCACGGGTGTCACTGCCCAAGATATGAAAGGGTAAGTATAAATATCTCTCCAGTTATGCAAGTGTTCACAATATATTGATTCATTCATAATCATGGGTTCTACATGGAAGACATGAGGATAGTCGAATAACCCTTTTAGGTTCTGGATAGCACCTTTTTTGGGGGGGGGGGGGGGGGGGGCTTTTTCTCTCCAATTTCGTGATATCCAATTGCGATCTTGTCTCATCGCTGCAACTCCCCAACGGGCTAGGGAGAGACGAAGGTCGGGTCATCTGTCCTCCGAAACATGACCCGCCACACCATGCTTCTATATTATTATTTTTTTTTATATGATTTTTTTTACTTTTACCCCTTTTTCGTGATATCCAATTTGTAGTTAGAGTCTTGTCCCATCGCTGCAACTCCCGTACGGACTCAGGAGAGGCGAAGGTCAAGAGCCATGTATCCTACAAAACACGACCCTGCCAAGCCGCACTGCTTCTTGACACACTGCTTGCTTAACCCAGAAGCCAGCTGCTGGAGGAAACACTGTACGACTGGCAACCGAAATCAGCTTGCAGGCGCCCGGCCCGCCACAAGGAGTTGCTAGAGCGCGATGGGACAAGGGAATCCCGGCTGGCCAAACCCTCCCCATAACCCGGATGACCCTGGGCAAATTGTGTGCCGCCTCATGGGTTTCCCAGTCACGGCCGGCTGTGACACAGCCTGGGATCAAACCCGGGGCTGTAGTGACGCCTCAAGCGGGGCGATGCAGTGCCTTAAGACCGCTGGAGGTCCCAAACCGCGCTTCTTAACACCAGCCCGCTTAATCCGGAAGCCGGCCGCACCAATGTGTCAGAGGAAACACCATTCAACTGACGACCGAAGTCTGGATAGGACCTTTTATTCTACGAAAGTGTACAGTAATAGGTTGTGAGAGACTATTTTCATTTATTTTAGAGTAGGCAAATTATAACAAGAGGGAGAGACAGGTAGACAGATATGCAAATATTGCAATAGAACATGCCAATATCTTAGTCCCCTCTCCAAAGATCTCCTCAAAAAGGTCACAGCAGCACAGAGAAAGGGATGGGTGTGAGAGAGACGTAAAAGATTCCCTCTGCAGCGCTCGCACCCAGTGCAGGTGATGGACTGCATGCCTTTGATCCATTTCCTAGAATAAATCATCCATTCCCTCTCTGGATTAATAAAATGATTATAGTGTGTATTACTACTAGGTACTTGGTTGAGATCATACTACAACTATCTTTATCATAATTCTATGGATCAGTGTCTGTGTGTCTGTGGATTACTGCTTAAAGCGTGTCCAATTTCAGACATTGGTGTTCAGTTCCGTGTATCTCAGCGGGTGATAAGGGGGCATTCAAGATCTACATGATTTGGCAGCGTTGGAGATACTTTAATAATCTTGACAGGATAGTTTAAATATGGTTTCTTGCTTTGAGGTTGGGCCAAATATGTGGAAGTGACATGTGACACGAGGAAAAAGTGTGACCTTTGATTTTGTTTGCTGCTGGGGGCAGTAAAATATAGGCACCAATGACACTCTCTCTCTCTGTGGCTCTGTGTTTTTTCCAGGGCACATAAAGGTGCTTTGGAACAGGTGATTACATCCATTGTCGATCTGTTCACAACTGACTGTTTGTGTGTGTGTGTCCCTGCATGTCATATACCCATGTGTGTGGGTGTGTGCATCCCCTCAAGTCTAAAGTCCATGAGCAGTTCTAACTACAGTAGTGAGTGAGCGAGCGAGCGTGCATTTGAATACTTACCCTCCCCTTACAACCCTGATCGAGATGGTCTCCTGTAGTTGCCAGGGTGTGGCATCAATGACATCACTCCGCACCTCAATCCGCTGGCCACACATCCCTGGCTGGTCAAAGATGAACATCTAGAAAAGAGAGCACCATTTCATAAGAGATGCTCAACTTAAGCGCACACGGATACTGTACCACGCTCCATCCTCTATCCTAGCATGGACGCTCGATCTGTTTGTGCTTTAGCCAACATCTCTGACGTACATGAAAACGTTCTGATGAAGGCCATTGTAAAAGGGAATGTCAAGCTTTTTAATAGTCGCTCAAATAAAACAACATGTTTTTAAAATGGTGAGCGAGGTTCGCGCCCGTTTCTTTTCTACGATGATGTCATTTTTTGGTTTGCACAGTTGACTCATGTTTGTTGAGCGCCCGCCACTTCTTACTGTATATTAAAGGAACAAACTAATCTAATGACCAGGCTAACTCTAGCCAGCTCTTTCCTCAATTACCGGAGGCAGCAAACAGCAAAAAGAGTGTGACGCAACTTAGCTACGGCGCTTTGTGTCGTTAGCCATGTGAACGTTCAGGTAAGGTATGCTATTGTGTATCACAGCCAGGCTCTTTAATCAGAACCTGTCAGAACTAAATGTCAAGCAAGTCTGTAGGTGCCATGACAAATTCCATGTTGACGGAGAAAAGTTAATTGGAGCATGCAGGAGCAAGCTTGACATTTATCTAGTTTCATAATCTTAATGGCAAAAGGCAAATAGGGCAGGTATGTAGCTAGTGTTACTCAGTGTTGAAATACCACAGTAATTTAAATACCACAGAAATTGTTTGAGCACAGGATCGATTGACTGGAGCACAAAAGCATTGGCACGGCATGGATGTAACTTCTGCCAACGAGGAAGTAATTGTGAATGGCTAATAA
Organism: Salvelinus alpinus; assembly: GCF_045679555.1. Lineage (NCBI taxonomy): Eukaryota > Metazoa > Chordata > Actinopteri > Salmoniformes > Salmonidae > Salvelinus > Salvelinus alpinus. The sequence goes on from NC_092111.1 coordinate 7,087,387, forward strand.
CGAGAGACTTGAAACTGTAACCAACAATAAAACTAAAACATAAAACATGCCGATCAAGTACGCCCAATGTTTGACCTGGATCCTGACGGACATTTTGAAGAAAAGCGATCAAAGTTCATTCGAGTTGCCTCTTCGTTAAACAAGAAAGAGAGAGGTTTTTGGCATAAACGCGTCGGCCATCACCAGGGAGTGAGCTGCTCATCATCGGGTAAATCAGTGAAACTGGAAAGCAGAAAAAGGGCACATTTTCCCCGGACCCTAGGCTACTAAAATGCCTCGCCTCTACAGCTCTATGCCACTACGCAAATGTGATGATATGCATGCAATGCTTTCTGCTTCCGGTACCTCAGAGCTGCCCAGGTCACCCCCCTCTTTAGTTCACTTTTTGTTCCGGAACCTCCCGATTTACAAATTATGCACTGATTATGATTTGATTTTCTCTCAAATCAAACACTGCAAGTTTTGGCGACCCCTACTCCTAGGTTGGGAACCCCTACTGTAGTATGTTAGGACTATAGTGAATGAACTGGGCTTTCAGGAATATTGTCCAAACCACTAAGTGTGCATTGGAAAAAAGAGAATGGCTTTCTTTCCACTTCCACACAGATGTGATTGATTGATCCAAATGTTCAACAGCCTAAATCGAGAACGATGTTTGGCTGAGTGAATCTGAATGGAATCATACTCATCTCATTTCCTCAGCTCTACATGAGATCGCTCTCCTCATCCTTAATTACTTGCCTTCGGCAACTAACCGTCACTTTGGGGTACGGTGAAGTGCGAAGCCATTAATTCACTTTGATTTATCCTCATTAATCCTAACGGCTAACCTGGTGAAAAACAGCTAACATGGTGGCTAACCTGGTGAAAAACAGCTAACATGGTGGCTAACCTGGTGAAAAACCGCTAACATGGTGGCTAACCTGGTGAAAAACAGCTAACATGGTGGCTAACCTGGTGAAAAACAGCTAACATGGTGGCTAACCTGGTGAAAAACCGCTAACATGGTGGCTAACCTGGTGAAAAACAGCTAACATGGTGGCTGACCTGGTGAAAAACAGCTAACATGGTGGCTAACCTGGTGAAAAACAGCTAACATGGTGGCTAACCTGGTGAAAAACAGCTAACATGGTGGCTAACCTGGTGAAAAACAGCTAACATGGTGGCTAACCTGGTGAAAAACCGCTAACATGGTGGCTAACCTGGTGAAAAACAGCTAACATGGTGGCTGACCTGGTGAAAAACCGCTAACATGGTGGCTAACCTGGTGAAAAACAGCTAACATGGTGGCTAACCTGGTGAAAAACAGCTAACATGGTGGCTGACCTGGTGAAAAACAGCTAACATGGTGGCTAACCTGGTGAAAAACAGCTAACATGGTGGCTAACCTGGTGAAAAACCGCTAACATGGTGGCTAACCTGGTGAAAAACAGCTAACATGGTGGCTGACCTGGTGAAAAACAGCTAACATGGTGGCTGACCTGGTGAAAAACAGCTAACATGGTGGCTAACCTGGTGAAAAACCGCTAACATGGTGGCTAACCTGGTGAAAAACAGCTAACATGGTGGCTGACCTGGTGAAAAACAGCTAACATGGTGGCTGACCTGGTGAAAAACAGCTAACATGGTGGCTAACCTGGTGAAAAACAGCTAACATGGTGGCTAACCTGGTGAAAAACAGCTAACATGGTGGCTAACCTGGTGAAAAACAGCTAACATGGTGGCTGACCTGGTGAAAAACAGCTAACATGGTGGCTAACCTGGTGAAAAACAGCTAACATGGTGGCTAACCTGGTGAAAAACAGCTAACATGGTGGCTAACCTGGTGAAAAACAGCTAACATGGTGGCTAACCTGGTGAAAAACAGCTAACATGGTGGCTAACCTGGTGAAAAACAGCTAACATGGTGGCTAACCTGGTGAAAAACAGCTAACATGGTGGCTGACCTGGTGAAAAACAGCTAACATGGTGGCTAACCTGGTGAAAAACCGCTAACATGGTGGCTAACCTGGTGAAAAACAGCTAACATGGTGGCTAACCTGGTGAAAAACAGCTAACATGGTGGCTGACCTGGTGAAAAACAGCTAACATGGTGGCTAACCTGGTGAAAAACAGCTAACATGGTGGCTAACCTGGTGAAAAACCGCTAACATGGTGGCTAACCTGGTGAAAAACAGCTAACATGGTGGCTGACCTGGTGAAAAACAGCTAACATGGTGGCTGACCTGGTGAAAAACAGCTAACATGGTGGCTAACCTGGTGAAAAACCGCTAACATGGTGGCTAACCTGGTGAAAAACAGCTAACATGGTGGCTGACCTGGTGAAAAACAGCTAACATGGTGGCTAACCTGGTGAAAAACAGCTAACATGGTGGCTAACCTGGTGAAAAACAGCTAACATGGTGGCTGACCTGGTGAAAAACAGCTAACATGGTGGCTGACCTGGTGAAAAACAGCTAACATGGTGGCTAACCTGGTGAAAAACAGCTAACATGGTGGCTGACCTGGTGAAAAACAGCTAACATGGTGGCTAACCTGGTGAAAAACCGCTAACATGGTGGCTAACCTGGTGAAAAACAGCTAACATGGTGGCTGACCTGGTGAAAAACAGCTAACATGGTGGCTAACCTGGTGAAAAACAGCTAACATGGTGGCTAACCTGGTGAAAAACAGCTAACATGGTGGCTGACCTGGTGAAAAACAGCTAACATGGTGGCTAACCTGGTGAAAAACAGCTAACATGGTGGCTAACCTGGTGAGCAGTCATCCTTCATTACATCTCAAAAAAAAGGTCGCAATGGGACATTGACCTTTACTTCAGGACAAATTGTATACTGTAGGACAAAGACGATGTTGTTTCACAGTCAGACAGACACTCACCTTTCCTGGCCGAGGGTTGAGCTTTCCATGTTCTTTCTCCTTGGTGAGCTGCAGACACACAGAGAAAACAGCCATCTAGTCATGTCATACTTTATCAAACCACGATAAATAGTACATAGTTATCTTACCTAATCTTTTAAGATGAATGCGGTAAGTTGCTGTGGATAAGAGCGTCTGCTAAATGACTCAAATGTATTTTATTGGAGAAAAAAATGAACAGTGCATCACTAGACTTTCTACAGTATGTCATGTTTAACTGGTCTTGGACAACACATTAGGGATTGGAATCTAAATAGTTAAACATGCCAAACCTCAAAATATCTCAACTACTGCAGCAACAGTACCCAAACAACTACAGAAATGTTCAATCTAAAACCCCCAGCCACCCTGTCAACCCGTTTTGCAATTACTGATTAACACACACAAGGCCACCCATGTCCCAATACTCCCTGAGAGAATGCAAACATCAACTTCACATTGAGAGGCATGAGACAGACAACAACAAACTACTGTGTGTGTGTGTGTGTGTGTGTGTGTGTGTGTGTGTGTGTGTGTGTGTGTGTGTGTGTGTGTGTGTGTGTGTGTGTGTGTGTGTGTGTGTGTGTGTGTGTGTATTTTTGTCAACACAGTTAACCATTCAAAAGTGGGAATACTCTTTGCAGTGATTTACTACCGTTGATCTATTTCACCTTATTTCAGCCAGTAGGACACACATGCCTAACAATTTCAGCATTCCTTCGTCTAGGAGAACGGGTTCTGAGGAAGACGCGGAGAGGGGAGCGGCCATTTTGAAAGCACAACAACCTCTCTCCCAGAGGGAAGTGAGAAAGATGCATTCGTGTGTCATTTGTTCTCGTCTCACCAGACCTTGACATTCCTTGGCTACACCTGTTTCTCAATGACATGTACTAGTGGCATGTAGTTGGAATGCGATGTGTCCACACTGTGGTCTGTAGTCCTTCACCTTTCTGGATGGACAGGTAGAGAGTTTGTGTTTGTTTTGTGTGCGTGTGTGTGTGTGTGTGTGTGTGTCTCTCTCTTTATGTGCAAGTCATTAGGGTATCAACTGTCTGCTTGACTCTTTGCAGTAGGAACTCATAGGAAATATCCTCTACATCTCTTTACACTCTGTAATCAAAGATGGTATGAAAGTCCATCCTACTTCCTGGATCATATCCAATCCTGTTTTTGAATGGCCTTCATAATAACATCATCGAATTCATAAACTCGGGCAATTAATATAAGTACAATTCGATTCGTATTAGTGGATTAATTTACTTCAACCCAATGCCATCTATGAAGACTTTTGTTGACAAAAAGAAACCACTTATAGAAAACCTTAATGAAAGCCATCAGGTAGAAGTAAATGATTCCCTGAATACAAATGGAATTTTACATATATCTTATGTGAACACATTTTCATAAATCTGAAGACAATCTTGAAGGCCATTCTAAAATAGCATGGGACATGGTCCAGGAAGTAGGAAGGACTTTCATATCATATTCAGGTCATGAACAGAATTTGTTGCTGCTCCAATCTACACATTGCTTATCCTGTCATGTCTGTCTAGTAAGACTTGCTGCCTTTCCAGTGCACCCTGAAACGTTTGTGGCTAAATGAGTCTTGAACTATAACAAAGTGGCCCTCGACTCCATTCAGCTTGAGCATTCAAAACAGTAACAGGACACCGGTCGACTTCACTTGAAAATGAGCCGAGGGGAGGATTGAGCCACAGCTTAAAAGACCTCCGATACTACCTTGGCTTTGCCATTGTCATTTCATAGGGAAAAGCCCCCCCCCCCCCCCCCCTCAATTTTGTCACTCTGCTATGTCACAAGTTACAATGCTTCAGGGCTTCACAAAGACAGGTAGGATCAGAATGACTGTTAGACAGTCTTCTCTAGTCTAAGAACCCCCACCTCCATCTCAGGCGCATGTTTGAAATGTAATAGCCTATTTCAAATCCCAACATTGGAACAACAAAAATAATGTAATTAAGTGCATTGGAAGATTATAAGGAAAGAAAGGTTCACGCTCTTTTGTTCTCGCATCTTGGCTTGCTGAGGGAGATGCCTTTCCAGACTCAGTGAGCCATAGTCAAGAGAGTCTTGTACGGAACGTATTCAAAATGCTGCAGGTGAGTTGTGTAAGCCGGAAGTCAACTTGTACAGTCATTAAACACACAACGTGTATCTGTGTTGTCTTTGGGGGTAGGAAAAAAGTGACTGAAACTGCTGAGAGACGAAGTGAGCAGTCCCACAATAGAGGGATCATCATTTAGTGTCCTCAGCTGTCTGGTTACGACACAGCGCTGCCAAGGTCCTTTTGTCAAAGGTGATTGAGTGCTAGTTACTGCGGTATTTATCGAGATTGTTTATGTGCGGAGCGTGCCTTTTCAGTCTGCGACAGGAAAATAGTTGTAAAGGACACTAGTCCATGCTAAAGACAATTGACCTGCATAATTCATAACACATACTGCTCTTTCCATGACAGACTGTCCCAGGTGAATCCAGGTGAAATCTATAATCCCTCATTGGTGTTACCTGTTAAATCCACTTCAAATCAGTGTAGATGAAGGGGAGGAGACAGGTTAAAGAAGGATTTGTAAGCCTTGAGATATGGCTTGTGTGTGTATGTGTGCCATTCAGAAGGTGAATCGGCAAGACAAAAGATCAGTGCCTTTGAACGGGGTAGGATATATACAGCCAAAAGCAAACAGGAAAACGCTCATCCAGAGGCGGTGCTCCGATGGCTGGTGACTTTAATGCAGGGAAACTTAAATCCGTTTTACCTCATTTCTACCAGCATGTTAAATGTTCAACCAGAGGCGAAAAAAACTCTAGACCTCCTTTACTCCACACACAGAGACGCATACAAAGTTCTCCCTCTCCCTCCATTTGGCAAATCTGACCATAATTCTATCCTCCTAATTCCTGCTTACAAGCAAAAACTAAAGCAGGGAGCACCAGTGACTTGGTCAATAAAAAAGTGGTCAGATGAAGCAGATGCTAAGCTACAGGACTGTTTTGCTAACACAGACTGGAACATGTTCAGGAATTCTTCCGATGGCATTTAAGATTACACCACATCAGTAAGTTCATCGATGACGTCATCCCCACAGTGACTGTACGTACATACCCACACCAGAAGCCATGGATTACAGGCAACATCCGCACTGAGCTAAAGGGAAGAGCTGCCGCTTTCAAGCAGGCAATACAGGACTAAGATTGAATTGTACCACACCGGCTCCGGCGCTCGTCGGATGTGGCAGGGCTTGCAAACTATTACAGACTACAAAGGGAAGCAAAGCCACGAGCTGTCCAGTGACACAAGCCTACCAGATTAGCTAAATTACTTCTATGCTCGCTTCGAGGTAAGTAACACTGAAACATGCAGGAGAGCACCAGATGTTCTGGACGACTGTGTGATCACGCACTCCGCAGCCGGTGTGAGCAAGACCTTTAAACAGGTCAATATTCACAAGGCCGCAGGGCCAGATGGATTACCAGGACGTGTACTCCGACATGCGCTGACCAACTGGCAAGTGTCTTCACTGACATTTTCATCCTGTCCCTGACTAAGTCTGTAATACCAACATGTTTCATTGTCCCTGCGTCCAAAAACACTAAGGTAACCTGCCTAAATGACTACCGACCTGTAGCACTCACGTCTGTAGCCATGAAGTGCTTTGATAGCTTGGTCACGGCTCACATCAACACCATTATCCCGGAAACCCTAGACCCACTCCAATTTGCATACCGCCCCAACAGATCCACAGATGATGCAATCTCTATTGCACTCCACACTGCTCTTTCCCTTCTGGACAAAAGGAACACCTACGTGAGAATGCTATTCATTGACTACAGCTCAGTGTTCAACACCATAGTGCCCTCAAATCTCATCACTAAGCTAAGGACCCTGGGACCAAACACCTCCCTCTGCAACTAGATCCTGGACTTCCTGAAGGGCTGCCCCCAGGTAGTAAGTTTGCCGATGACAACAGTGGTAGGCCTGATCCCCGACAACGATGATACAGCCTATAGGGAGGAGGTCAGAGACTTGACAGTGTGGTGCCAGGATAACAACCTCTCCCTCAACATGATCAAGACAAAGAAGATGATTGTGGACTACAGGAAAAGGAGGACTGAGCACGCCCCCATTCTCATCGTGCAGGGCTGTAGTGGAGCAGGTTGAGAGCTTTAAGTTCCTTGGTGTCGACATCAACAAACTATCATGGTCCAAACACAACAAGATAGTCGTGAAGAGGGCAAGACAAAGCCTATTCCCCCCAGGAGACTGAAAACATTTGGCATGTATCCTCAGATCCTCAAAAAGTTCTACAGCTGCACCATCGAGAGCATCCTGACTGGTTGCGTCACAACCTGGTATGGCAACTGCTCGGCCTCCAACCGCAAGGCACTACAGAGGGTAGTGCGTACGGCCCAGCTTCCTGCCATCCAGGACCTCTATACCAGGCGGTGTCAGAGAAAGACTTCAGCCACCCTAGTCATAGACTGTTCTCTCTGCTACCGCACGGCAAGAGGTACCGGAGCACCAAGTCTAGGTCCAAAAGGATTCTTAACAGCTTCTACCCCCAAGCCATAAGACTCCTGAACAGCTAATCAAAGACCTACCCAGACCCCTCTTTCACGCTGCTGCTACTCTCTGTTTATTATCTATGCATAGTCACTTTAACTCTACCTACATGTACATATTACCTCAACTAACCGGTGCCCCCGCACATTGACTCTGTACCAGTACCCCCTGAATATAGCCTCACTTTTGTTATTTCACTGCTGCTCTTTAATTACGTGTTACTTTTATTTATTTTTCGACTTAACACTTATTTTTCTGCATTGTTGCTTAAGGGCTTATAAGTAAGCATTTCACTGTAAGGTCTACACCTGTTGTATTCGGCGCATGTGAAAAATACAATTTGATTTGATAGTTGTTGCCAGACACATCGGTTTTTCACGCTCAGTTACCCTTGTGTTTCAAGTCCACCACCCAAAGGACATCCAGCCAACTTGACACAATTGTGGGAAGCATTGGAGTCAACATGGGGCAGCATCCCTGTGGAACGCTTTTGACACCTTGTAGAGTCCATGCCCCGACATATTCAGGCTGTCCTCAAGGCAAAGAGGGCAGAGGGGGTGCAACTCAATATTAGGAAAGTGTTCATGTTCTCAGTGCATAAGAGTTATATAATGACTATAACCCACACAATAGTAGTGAGACATCAGTATGTGATGTTAAATGAAATACAAGGCATAGGTCCACACGGCAAAATGACATTTTTACCGAAAATTCATACAAGCCGGGACGGGCAGATCTTTCCCAATCTATCCCCAATGAAAGCAGTGCAGCCAAGCCTGAATTCAAGCAATAACGACACAAATAGTTAAAAAATATATATATATATTATAACTGGATTATAGCTTCCATCCAAACATCATGAATGATATATATTCATGTCATAGTCACCAGTCAACTCCATTACACACAAAAGTTACTTCAATATCAACCAGTAAACGCCAGCAATGCCAGTTATTCGACGTCTGTCTTAATGAGTGTTAGCACGCTAATAGCACACCCTGCACACAAACATTTCTATTTTGAAGGGGTATGCAGTAGGTTGATAAAATACAACATACTTTGGTGATATTGTTATCTAACCTTTATTTAACTAGGCAAGTCAGTTAAGAACATCTTATTTACAATGACGGCCTAGGAACAGTGGGTTAACTGCCTTGTTCAGGGGCAGAACAACAGATTTTTACCTTGTCAGCTCGGGGATTCGATCAAGCAACCTTTCGGTTACTGGCCCAACGCTCTAACCACTAGGCTACGCTGCCGCCCCGTATCAGACGTTTCAAATAAAAAAACATGAGTTGGGACACACCCAGAAAAACAATTTATTTGGAGGTGCTGACTAACGGCGAATAAACTATAAAAATAAAGTCGCACACTCCATATATAAACTCCCAGTAATTTATTGGGTAAGGCACAGTGATGCCGAAACGTTGGTGTTTTACCCAATAAATTACTGGGAGTTTCTATATGGAGTGTGCGACTCTATATTTTTATAGTATCAGACATTTCAAACATTCCCAGCTAATGAGAAAAGTCATGGTATTTCATTTAAGAGAATTGACAAGATTTAACAAGGCACCCTTGGGGCTAATTTGAATGGACGCCAACGGGAGATTGAGGGATTTTAACATCTGTACCCTAGTACAACCCATGTGACTGCAGTGAATGTGACTGAGGGACTATGGAAAAACACTAAGAATACTGCCTGTCACCAAGGCAGTACCCCAAGGCTCGATTCTAGGCCCCACGCTCCTCTCAATTTACATCAACAACAAAGCTCAGGCAGTAGGAAGCTCTCTCATCCATTTATATGCAGATACAGCCTTATACTCAGCTGGCCTCTCCCTGGATTTTGTGTTAAATGCTCTACAACAAAGCTTTCTTAGTGTCCAACAAGTTTTCTCTGCCCCTAACCTTGTCCTGAACACCTCCAAAACAAAGGTAATGTGGTTTGGTAAGAAGAATGCCCCTCTCCCCACCGGTGTGATTACTGCCTCTGAGGGTTTAGAGCTTGAGGTAGTCACCTCATACAAGTACTTGGGAGTATGGCTAGACGGTACACTGTCCTTCTCTCAGCACATATCAAAGCTGCAGGCTAAAATTAAATCTAGACTATCGTAATCGCTCCTCTTTCACCCCAGCTGCCAAACTAACTCTAATTCAGATGACCATCCTCCCCATGCTAGATTACAGATACATCATTTATAGATCGGAGGTTAGGGTGCTCTCGAGCGGCTTGATGTTCTTTACCTTTGGCCATCAGATTTGCCACCAATGCTCCTTATAGGACACATCACCTCACTCCATATTCCTCTGTAAACTGGTCATCTCTGTACGCCCGTTGCAAGACCCACTGGTTGATGCTTATTTATAAAGCCCTTTTAGGCCTCACCCCCCCTATCTGAGATATCTACTGCAGCCCTCATCCTCCACATACAGCACCCGTTCTGTCAGTCACATTCTGTTAAAAGGTCCCCAAAGCACACATCCCTGGATCACTCGTCTTTTCAGTTCGCTGCAGCTGATAGACTGGAACGAGCTGCAACAAACACTCAAACTGGACAGTTTTATCTCAATCTCTTCATTCAAAGACTCAATCATGGACACTCTTACAGACAGTTGTGGCTGCTTCGCGTGATTTACTGTTCACTCTACCTTCTTGCCCTTTGTGCTGTTGTCTGTGTCCAATCATTTTCGTACCATGTTTTGTGCTGCTACCATGTTGTGCTGCTGCCATGTGTTTCTACCATGTTGTTGTCATGTTGTGTTGCTACCGTGCTGTGATGTCATGTGTTGCTGCCTTGCTATGTTGTCGTCTTAAGTCTCTCTTTAGGTAGTGTTGTGTTGTCTCTTATCGTGATGTGTGTTTTGTTCTATATTTATTTTATTATTTTTTAATCCCAGCCCACGTCCCCGCAGGAGGCCTTTTGCCTTTTGGTAGTCCGTCATTGTAAATAAGAATTTGTTCTTAACTGACTTGCCTAGATAAATAAAAAGGTAAAAAAAAAAAAAATGGTTGTCTTTAACTATAGTACAGCACATCCCATTCTTTACGTCTCTGTCCCCGTGTCTCTGATTAATTGAGCGAACGCTCGTAGGTCCAGGACGATACCTGTATGACGATACTCTTTAGTATCGTGGCAAGGAAACAAAACACGAAGCAGATCTGACTTCTTTATGAAAACAGCCCTAATGTTGGAAACAAACATCATTATGTTGTCATCCAAAGTCACATGTATTTATTTTCCAAGCTATAGCTCACAATATTTTACATACAGCAGGTTTTTAAAAGGACAAAAGAGTTTGGTCTGCTTGGTGTTGCGATACTGGCACTGTCACAGCCCTAGAACGCTGTCACTTCCATCATGTACCCACGCCTCTCCACCTCCCGAGTGTCAACCTCCAGCCAAGCACTGCAGGCTGGAAATGTGCTTACAGATTACATCTCGCAGGCTCAGCACGATACGTTCAGACTGTGCACAGACTTGTGTAAGAGAGAGATGAACGGAACAGCGGGGGAAAGACAGAAGACTTAATCATTTCCCACCTTCCACCACCCTCCCTCCCTCCTCTCCTGGGCCAGGTTGTCGACTCAGCTCTGTCAGATCCAACAGTAAGCAAAGGTCAAAGTTGAGGTAAACGAAAGATGAAAAGACGAGGTGTGTCAGCCCAAGCAGGATTCGATCGCTGGGTGGATAAGTGCTGCCGAGAACAGATAACACTGTGCCAAGATGAATTATGCCCCTAATGCTATCTGGATGGGTAGCTTTTATTCATGTCATATATGTACAGACATACATGTACAGTGTGTCCAAGGCCTGTTGCCATAGACACATCTTATTAAGATCGTGTATATTCAAATTCCCCAGAAACTCAAACCGTTGTGTTTTGATAGGTGTGTCTGTGCGTGTGTTGGACTTTCTCTTTCACGCTCCCTTCTCTATCTCTCCTTCTCTTGATGTCTCACCCTCCCTTTGCTTGTCTCTCTCTCCATCTCACCCTCCCTTTTCCTCTCTGTTGGCAGAAGGAAAGCAGGATGAGGCTGTAAAAGCCAACAGTGGGCGGGGAAAACAGTCTCCAAACACTTGCCCGGCAACACCCACATGATAACAGGCCACTCACTGTACCTGTTCTGGTGACTTAGCGTTCATGTAGGTCAGGTAGCCACCAGCATTACAGGTTACTGAACTGCCCTTGTGACTTCTGTCCGAATTCTTAGCTGAGATCTAGGCTATGCATGCCCAGAAACTCTTGCATAAATCATAGATCAATGTCAACTTGAGTTCCCCATGTGGATCTCACATTCAGATGTATATAAGGATTCGACCTATTTAACTGAGGTCAGTTCCATTAAGGAGCCAAATCACACGGTGAAAGGGTCAATAATAGTCTCAGTGACAGAAACATGAGCTGCTCAGGTCTACCTGTGGCCTGAGGGGAGGCAGGGTTATTAGATATCCCGACCAGCACACAAACAGAACGCGCGTGCACTGTGCCAACTCTGCAAAACACAGTTTGCATAGGATAAGTGTCAACATCTCGGTCGAATGGTGTAAGGTAAAGCTCCACTGGATGAGTGGTGCTCAGTATATCCTAATGTCAGTATGTACATGCACCTGTGTGACTGAAATATGCCTGACGATGTCATTAGGAGGGAACGTACGGATATGGCCTTGTTGGAGGTCGTAACTCCTGCTATGTCCCCGTCAGAGATGCGTCTTTGCGGTGTAAAACTGTAAAAACGAGCCATAGTGGATGATTGTGAAACCGTTAATTGGCATGTGCCATGTTCTTCTGTGGAAGAACCAATGAAGTGTTTCGTCATGAGTTCAGCGTGTTATCCAAGCCTCGGGGCATATTGAGTGGTGTGTGAGGCATGCGTGCCTGGGTGAATGTGTGTGTTGGCATGACCCGTCCTGAATTGTGTTTTGGCTTAACCCGCATGCCCGGTAACCACGGCAACCCTAGCCACACAAGCAGCGACTTCCTTATCTGTAGAAAAACGTTTCCCGCTTTTTTTTGCTGTTTTCTGTTACTGTGTTTATTAGAGAACTGAACATGTGTATTATGAATGCAGACGGGAAGAGCTAGTAGCTACATGAGAGGGGAGCGCGGATACTGTGGCTGATGTAATGCATCAGGCCATGGCTCTACTGCGTTTCATCAGCCTCCGGTACCATTTCACCGCCCTCACCCTTTCCTTCAGAAAGGGCATCGGCATCACCGTGGTGGAACTCAGTAAGTGAAAGGTAGAAAATCAGGAAACTACACTGGTAATTTGCACTTTTTCTCAAATCAGATTGTCACGTAATCGCTTCCTAAACTCATCTGTTCTTCAAAACGCCCATGTAAACGAATGATAAAATGCTCGGTAGGCATGTAAAACATCTACATCCTGAAAACTTAGGCTGAGTTCCATTTCTTCCCATCCCTCCTATATTCTTCTCCTCTCACACTGTGTTCTCACAATCTCTCACTAAACATATAAAAAGAAAATGTGTCATGAGGCCGATGGTGAAATACGTGTCCAAGACAAATCCAATCCAATTGCAGTCCTATTAAATGCCCCTATTCCCCCTGTACTAGACCCCTTCCCATAAGACTCTTTGTCATGAATCCTATCACACTCCTTTTACCATCCCCATGATCCCAGTATTCACACAATCACTTCCTGAAACATTTTCCAACTAAACCCTTGCATCTAAACCAATGCTAAATTAAACCCCAGGTCAGTACTCACATAGGCATCGGGGAAAGCTCTATACTTGGGCACCAGGTTCTTCTCTGGCTCTGGACTGAAGTGAGATCCTCCATGGACAGACCCTCCATGGACAGACCCTCCATGGACAGACCCCGTGTTGAACAGTGGTGAGTTCAGGCCTTCGTTACTGAAGCTCCTCTGCAGACCTAGACCAATAGAGCCCACAGAGCCCATACCACCCAGTCCCGGGCTGAGCTTGGACTGGGAGTCGTTAGAATTGGCGAACGACCTGTGGATGTCCAGAGATGAGCTTGTGGGACTGACAAGGCTTCCGAGGGTAGAGGTGAAGCTAGGGAGGGGAGGGGGCCTGCTCATTCGAGAGTCGGTGTCTGTGTTGTGTCCGGTTAAGGAGCCAGACATCAGGGAGGAGAAACGTTCGTAGCGGAAGGGGGTTGAAGGGTCAGTTCCAGTTCCGGTTCCAGCTCCAGATTCAAATCCGCTTCCAGGCCCACCGGCCATGCCCATACCAACCCCTGAGCTCATGCGGTCCTGGTTAGGCCCTATATCCGGTAGGGAGCCCGTACGGAACAGAGAGGGCCGCTGGCCTGGGCTATGGGCCTTGCCGTTCTCCTGTGGCTGATCAATCGATGCTGAACGATAGCTGGAGAAGAGGAACGAGTTGTCCAGGCGCGAGGGGCTTGGAGACTTGTTGTTGCTCCCTCCGTTTAGTATGGGGGACGGTGAGTGCTCTGAGGATGAGTCACTGCCCAAGGAGCTCTTCCTCACGATGATGCTGTTAAGAGCCGAGGCTCGGAGTGGGAGGTTGAGGCTTCCACGGTCCCAATGGTGGTCCCCAGCCTGCTGCTCCTGCTGCTGTTGGAGCTGCTGGAGCTTCATCATCTCCAGAGGGGAGCGCATCTCTTTGGGGGCACCCCGGTTGAGGCCCAGGTCTGCGGGCAGGATGTAACGGTCGTTAGAGACCTCCAGCGAAGACCCAGCGGGCACCTGGGGAGATTTGGTGTTGGTGGGGGTGGAGCAGGGGGCATCCTCCACGATAGGGGAAAGGGAGGAGAAAATGGAGGGGGCAGTGGACCCACGCAGGCTCCTCTGCCTCTGGACCGGGATAGGGTTCATGCTCTTCAGGGTGTCCACCAGGCATTCCATATCACCGTGATAGAGGGAGCCTGGGTCAGGGGTCACGGGAGAGGAAGAGGGGGAAGGGTCCGAGGAGGGGTCAGGGAGCAGCTCCACGAGTGTGGCCTTGTACACCCCAGAGAAGAAGTCACTGCTGTCTCTGCTGTAGTCCACGTCGTCAATGGACTGACCTGCCGAGGAGAAGTTTGAGACTGGGAGCGACTGTGGATCACAGCCTGATTTGATCTTCTTTGCCACAGACTCTCCCGCCCTACTATTTTGCTCTAACCCTCTCTCTCTCTGTCCTGCAGGTGCAGTGGCTAGCTCCTCCTCCTCTTCCCACTCCCTCCTCCTCCCCCTGCCTGTTTCTGGCTCGCTACTCTCATGGCTCAGCTGAACTTCGCTCCTGTCGCTCAGCCAGTGACCGTTGCCGGGGGAACCGGGCATGTTCGAGGAGTGGGAGGACAGGCCAGGTTCCTGGAATGGCGGCCCGGGGGAGGCGAGGTGTTGTCTGTACACAGGGAGGGAGGGGGACAGGGAGGAGTAGAATCCATTGTGCGTGGACACTCTTGACTCATCCGACTGAGAGTCAGGGCGCCAGGACACCCCTGTGGGGTCAAAAGTGGTTTGCACCCCCTCATACCGGTCACTCCATTTGTATTCTGGTACGACTGGACCTAGGTCACTTTCAGTTCTATCGGGGTCAGTGATAGTGCTTTTACTGTAGTCCACACTGTATTCAGTGTGGTCTGTGGTGTCATTGTCGGTGACCTGGGAGACTTTGCGGAAGTCCTGTTTTGATTCATCCATGCCCTCGTGGGTGGGAGAGGGTCTTATAATGAGAGTGGAACGGTATAATTTCATCTCGCTGTCTGACTCCAGATCAGCCACTATCTGTTGAATTTCTGAATCAGAGCCCTCAGAGTGTTTTAAAGGAGTACTGCGAACAGCAGAAGCATCCAGAGACCTAACAGGTAGGAGACAAACAGAATGGCACAAGTTAATGATAGTCATTGACCAATCATGGCAGTGTTTTAATGAAGGCCTGTTTTGTCAAGAGGTGGTGATTATCTAGGCGAGCTATGGAAATCATAGAGGTGAACTTTAGGTATGCAGAATTGGGTGTACTGTGTAAAAAAAAAACAAGTTAACACAAGCTAGGCTACATGCTTCACCAGCAGTGTGTCAGTGGCTGGGTTTTGTGTCATTGATTGGGAAATGTAACAATGATGGCCCAAAAACTGTATACATCTTCTTTTGTATAGTTAGTACATTAGTATTTGACAAATATATATATTATACATTGTGTGGTGGGCCAATTTTCTTTCAGACTGTGCAACCTAAAATGTATACCGGGACGCAAAAGAGAACTTACACACATTGCAACGATGTTTAACCAGAGATTAGTTTGTGTTTACAATGTGAATGAAGAGTTGCTGAAAGCTAAAGGTTACTATAAGTCAACAGGATTCGAATGATGCCAGGCCAAACCTACTGTGATACTACTGTGGATGTTTGTTACATTCCCTTTGAGCTTGAATGTCACAGGTTTACGTGACAAATTAATTTGAAATGAATCACTATTTCGCCATCGCCTTCAGAATGTGCAGAGAACTCCAAACAAAGCATTACAGGTACAGTCACTTTTGAATCCCAGTACTATTCCACACATGACTCAAATAACCGTTAACAGCTATAGTGATTACTGTTCTGTTACAGCTCTCTGTGTTGGGAGGTGGCATTAACTAAAGGGCCCTACCTACTCTTCGCGGAAGGAATTGGGAGGGGGGTGGGGTGGTTTCAAGAAGCACTAGAGATCAAAAGATCAGAACATAGCACTGTGTTGTGATCACCTTTTCCCAAACCTGTAGGTGTACAACCTGAGCTCTCTCATACAGTACCAGTCAAAAGTTTGGACACACTTAGTCATTCAAGGGTTTTTCTTTATTTTTCAAAATGTCCTACATTGTAGAATAATACTGAAGACA
This sequence comes from Salvelinus alpinus, assembly GCF_045679555.1. Lineage (NCBI taxonomy): Eukaryota > Metazoa > Chordata > Actinopteri > Salmoniformes > Salmonidae > Salvelinus > Salvelinus alpinus. The sequence continues at coordinate 7,103,684 of NC_092111.1, forward strand.
TCAACACTATGAAATAACACATATGGAATCATGTAGTAACCAAAAACAGTGTTAAATCAAAATATATTTTAGATTCTAGCCACCCTTGATGACAGCTTTGCACACTCTTGGCATTCTCTCAACCAGCATCACATGGAATGCTTTTCCAACTGTCTTGAAGGAGTTTCCACATATGCTGAGCACTTGTTGGCTGCTTTTCCTTCACTCTGCGGTCTAACTCATCCCAAACCATCTCAACTGGGTTGAGGTCGGGTGATTGTGGAGGCCACGTCATCTGATGCAGCACTCCATCACCCTTCTTCTTGGTCAAATAGCCCTTACACAGCCTGGAGGTGTGCTTGGTCATTGTCCTGTTGAAAAACAAATTATAGTCCCACTAAGCGAAACCCAGATGGGATGGCGTTTTGCTGCAGAATGCTGTGGTAGCGATGCTGGTTAAGTGTGGCTTGAATTCTAAATACATCACTGACAGTGTCACCAGCAAAGCACCCTCAAACCATCACACATCCTCCTCCATGCTTCACGGTGGGAACTGCACATGCAGAGATATTCCGTTCACCTACTCTATGTCTCACAAAGACACAGCGGTTGGAACCAAAAATCTAAATTTGGACTCATCAGACCAAAGGACAGATTTCCACCGGTCTAATGTCCATTGCTCGTGTTTCTTGGCCCGAACAAGTATCTTCTTCTTATTGGTGTCCTTTAGTTGTGGTTTCTTTGCAGCAATTTGACCATGAAGCCCTGATTCACGCAGTCTCCTCTGAACAGTTGATGTTGAGATGTGTCTGTTACTTGAACTCATTGAAGCATTTATTTGGGCTGCATTTTTTGAGGCTGGTAACTAATGAACGTATCCTCTGCAGCAGAGGTCACTCTGGGTTTTTATTTCCTGTGGCGATGCTCATGAGAGCCAGTTTAATCATAGCGCTTGATGTTTTTTGCGACTGCACTTGAAGAAACGTTCAAATGTCTTGACATTTTCCAGATCGACTGACCTTCATATATTAAAGTAATGATTGACTGTTGTTTCTCTTGGCTTATTTGAGCTGTTCTTGCCATAATAATTTTTAACAAGACACACCTGTTGTTAATTGCATTCCAGGTGACTACCTCATGAAGCTGGTTGAGAGAATGCCAAGAGTGTGCAAAGCTGTCATCAAGGCAAAGGATGGCTACTTTGAAGAATCTCAAATATAAAATATATTTTGATTTGTTTAACACTTTTTTCGTTACTTCATGATTCCATATATGTTATTTCATAGTTTGAGGTCTTCACTATTATTCCACAATGTAGAAAATTAAAAAAAATTAAGAAACACCTACTCATTCCAGGGGTTGTCTGAACTTTTGACTGGTACTGTATGTCAAATCAAAAACAGATGCCAGACGTGCATTCCTCATAGGTCACTGTTGCATAATTACTATGTTTTGAAGTATGATTAATATGCGTTTAACAGACGTGGTAACACTTTAATTGGATAGTCCATCTGTCGATGCTCTACAGACAGACAATCTACAGACTAGTCATGTGGGAATCCAAATCAAACCTGGTCCTGGGGACTCAAAGGGTTGCACTTTTTCCCCCCCTTCCTAACGCTCACACACTTCACTCTTCATTTGAAAATCAGGTGTGTGAGTGCTAGGGCAAAAACAAAAATGTGCACCCATTTGGGTCCCCGGGACTAGGATTTTGATGCGCTGAACTAGCTCACCTGATTCATGTAGTCAAGGGGCTTGATAATTAGTTGACAAGTTAGCTCTGGTATAGTTAGAAAAACCCCTGCTCTAACCCACTGAACCATTAGAACCACTGACTTACGATCAGACGAAGCAGAAGCATTTGATTTCGTGTCCGTAACAAAAAATGTGTTGGTCTGTTCAAACATGCAGGGTCTCTCTCCAGGGACAGGTACAAATAGACAGACTCAACATAAAGTGTACAATATGCAAACTACTAGAGAGACGAGTGGGGTGTCAAGTCAGACGTAAGCGTCCTATCTATGCGTTCCAGACTAAACAGCAGTCCTTTTATGAGTCGACAACAAAATGTTTACCTACATTAAATGGGAGTTCATCTATCCTCACAACGTCTCCCTAATTTCATACTACCATTTCTAGCAGAGCATTTCTTTTTCTAAACTATGTCTTTATCCAACTTCTTTCCAGTGTTTTTCTTGGTAGCGTGCTATGGCCCTTCTCCATCCATCCGTTTCAGCAGGTAGATCAACTCATCACAACACCAGCCCCCGGGGAAGACAGAAGGGCTTAGCTACCACATACCACTGCACCTCTGCTGGAACATGCAGCTTTAAAGAGCGACTATCCCTAAAAAGCAACTGCTCGTTTAAAAAAAAATGGCCTACGTGTCATTGGTATGAGTCAAATATTTATTCCAGTGTCAAAGTTTAGTATAATGTGTAAATAGGATCATCTTGGTCATAAAGTCAGTCTCGTCCAAAACTAAGATTTGTGAGATGATAGGAAAAGATTGTATGTCATGGAATGAAGGGTACCAGAAAATGTTTCTATGGGTTGGGTTTATTTTAATCCTGCCCACATGCCCACAGTTTACAATTGGCTCATTCATCCCCCTCCTCTCCCCTGTAACTATTCCCCAGGTCGTTGCTGCAAATGAGAACGTGTTCTCAGTCAACTTACCTGGTAAAATAACGGTAAAATAAAAATAAATAAATAAAAATGCCCTCAGCTGGCAGCACCCAAGTAATCATCAATTCGGAGCGCAGCTGCACACGACCTGATCGTATTCCCAACGGTCAATTTGGTTTGACATCCCTATGGGGCTCGTTAGGGACAGTCAGTAAATTACACGATGTACATGGGACTACATTGTAAAAGGTTCAATAGGTCAACTTCGCCGCAGTCGCACACCAGCCGGCTGAGGCTAACTGGCTAAATCATTTGGCTAACTCTTCACACCTGCGAACACAGACAAGAGACACCCGCATCCAAACCACACCCCGGAATCAACTCCCGTTTGAATTCAATCATGGCTGCTAGCATTTCTTAAAGAGCCAAATCTAAAATGAGGCCGAATCAGGAAGTGCAGTTGCCCTTTAAAATATCAAATCAACACAAACTCACAATCATCTGTTCCAACATGAGAAATTGGGAATTCACACACACACACACACACACACACACACACACACACACACACACACACACACACACACACACACACACACACACACACACACACACACACACACACACACACACACACACACACACACACACGTGCTGGCGGAGTGATCCCAGGAAAATAACCTGTCCCTCAACGTCAATAAAAAGGAAGGATCTTATTGTGGACTACAGGAGACAGAAGAGGGAGCATGCCTACATCGTCATCGACGCGGACGCAGTAGATGGGATCAAAAGCTTGAAGTTCCTTGGCGTACACATCACTGATGACCTGAAAATGGTCTCACCACACCGACACTGTGGTGAAGAAGTGCAACAGCGCCTCTACAACCTGCTGCGGCTGAAGAAATTTGGCATGGCCCCTAAGACACTCATGAACTTCTACAGATGCACCATTGAGAGCATCCTGTCGGGAATATATCACCACCAAAGATTTTACTGAGTTACAGTTCATATAAGGAAATCAGTCAATTGAAAGAAATAAATTAGGCCCTAATCTCTGGATTTCGCATGACTGGGAATATAGATATGCATCTGTTGGTCACATATATCTTTTTTTAAATTTTTTAATTTAAGTAGGGTGTGGATCAGAACCAGTCAGTATCTGGTGTGACCATCATTTGCTTCATGCAGTGCGACACATCTCTTTCGCATAGAATTGATCTGGTTGTTGATTGTTGCCAGAGGAATGATGTCCCACTCCTCTTCCATGGCTGTGCGAAGTTGCTGAATATTGGCGGGAACTAGAACATGCTGTCATTCACATCCCAAACATGCTCAATGGGTGACATGTCTGGTGAGTATGCAGGCCATGGAAGAACTGGGACATGTTCAGCTTCCATGAATTGTGTACAGATCCTTGCGACATGGTGTCGTGCATTATCACGCTGAAACATGAATTGATGGTGGCGGATGAATGACACGACAATGGGCCTCAGGATATCATCACGGTATCTCTGTGCTTCCAAATTGCCATCGACAAAATGTAATTGTGTTCGTTGTCCACAGCTTATGCCTGCCCATACCGTAACCCCACCGCAACCATGGGGCACTCTGTTCACGCCGTTGACAAACCGCTCACTCACACAATGCCATACACGTGGTCTGCGGTTGAGGCTGGTTGGACGTACGGCCAAATTCTCTAAAATGATGTTGGAGGCTGCTTATGGTAGAGAAATTAACATTCAATTCTCTGGCAACAGCTCTGGTGTACATTCCTGCAGTCAGCATACCTATTGCACACTCCCTCAAAACTTTAGACATTTGTGGCATTGTGTTGTGTGACAAACTGCACATTTTAGAGTGGCATTTCACTGTCACCAGCACAAGGTGCACCTGTGTAATGATCATGCTGTTTAATCAGCTTTTTGACATGCCAAACCTGTCAGGTGGGTAGATTATCTTGGCAAAGGAAAAATGCTCACTAACAGGGATGTAAACAAATTTGAGCACAAAATGTAAGAGAAATAAGCTTTTTGAGTGGATGGAACATTTCTGGGAACTTTTATTTCAGCTCATGAAATATGGGACCAACACTTTACATGTTGCGTTTATATTTTTGTTCAGTGTAGTTTCTCTTGTGTAAATTCCCCCGGTGTACATATGTATAGATTGCATTTTGATACTGCTACAGTGCTATTTGAGTTGTTAATTGGATTTGTCTGTCAGTTCTTGATTTCATTAGAATTGTTTGACATTTGACTGCATTGTTAAGAGCTAGTAACAGAAGAATATCATTGCACTGCTAAAACGCCATCTAAAATGTGTACGGCGACAAATAAACTTTGATTTAGAACATGTTCTAACTGAAATGTTGGGACCACTATAACTTTTTTAAACTCTTTTTTTCCCTCTATGCTGTCTGAAGGGTAAGGTGGAGGAAGGCTTTGCGGTCTCAGGAAGAACACGAATACCCACACACACACTTTTTGCTTGTTCTTACATTTTAATAGCAATGCATTAATCACTAAGAGATTTTAAAATCAGGCTTAAATTCAGCAGCATTCCAACAGTCGTTTTGCAGGTATTTATTTTCCTACGGCAGTATTTTGACCCCGGCTGCACCTGTGGATGTTTTTGTGTGAATGTACTACAGTACTTTTGAATTGGGGCCCGACTGTCTGCCTCCACATTCCACACAGGTCTCTCCATTCTCACAGAAACCAGCTCTGGTACCCCGTGCACAGCTGTTCCTAGGTGTACGTGCAGAGTTCCCAATGCAACTTTAGATTCAGAGTTACAGGGCAACACCATCCATTGGGTTCTGCCATGACGACATTTGAAACCGCCACCACTGTCGCTAAACATACTGGGATGTATAGTTCCCATAAGATAATACATTTTGCCGGCGTTACTGAAGTACAATCTCCGGTACTTTGGCGACTAAAAAAATATTTTTTAAACCTCCTGCTTTGGGCTGATGTGTCAATGTGTAGTTTACACATGCATCATCTATGAGCGGAATTACCATTTTACCTCAATTAGCCACGAAATCCTTCATTTGAAAAGAAACTGTTTTCTTGAAGCTGTGCCGTGCAATTTTCCCTACATTTCCCCCCAAGTGGGCCAGCCCCCTAGCAATTCAAGTTCTAGCCAATGAGTTTCCGCCCTGCGCATTTGAGTGACAGCTAGCAAGTGGCCTGCCCAGCGTTATCCAATGAGGTTACAGGGCGGGCCCAATGGCTCAGTGGACGCAACAGAGAGAGAGCAATGACATGGGGCACATATCTATTTCGGGGACCACTTTTGGCTCGCGATTGCTACATTCAAATCTACTGGCTAATAAGTATATTATAGGGTGTACCTCCTATAATGGAGGTATTCATCACAGGCCAAAATTGTCCATTTTAATTACAGGTAAAGAAATGTTGGTTTGATAGATCTCTTTTGAAAGTGTTGCCCTCATGTGGTGAACACCTATCATTGCCCATGAGTAAAACTATAATGTATGGGGCGCAGTATGCTAATCAAGCTATGTCCTCAAATGTGCATTTGTTGTCAATTGTTGACTTTTCTTGAAAGTCTACCTTTGGCATGTTTCTGATTATTGCTTCCATCCTGGTATTCATGAAAGAAAATTGAATGTCATCGAAAATCTAAGTGGGTTCGTAGACAAAGAATGGATGGCGCCAATGACAGCACCAGATGACACAATGACAGCACCAGATGACACAATGACAGCACCAGATGACACAATGACAGCACCAGATGACACAATGACAGCACCAGATGACACAATGACAGCACCAGATGACACAATGACAGCACCAGATGACACAATGACAGCACCAGATGACACAATGACAGCACCAGATGACACAATGACAGCACCAGATGACACAATGACAGCACCAGATGACACAATGACAGCACCAGATGACACAGTGTCAGCAGACATTTGGCCCTGTAGCGAGGTTGCCTCTGAGTCCGAAACACTTTATAGGTGATCATTGAGGGTTATTCCCTTTAGTTTAGCTTTCACCTAGTGTTAACATGTCTGGCCACCAGAGCTCCAGTCTCATACAAGAGGTGGAGGTTTTGTCTATTGGCAGATGGTGACAGGACTTCCTGGTTCATAAAAGAGATGTTGGACAGAGTGCAACATACTCTACCATCAAGGACCTCTATACCAGGCGGTGTCAGAGGAATGCCCCCAAAAATTGTCAGACTCCAGTCACCAAAGTCATAGACTGTTCTCTCTGCTACCGCATGGCAAGCGGTACCGGAGCGCCAAGTCTAGGTCCAAAAGGCTCCTTAACAGCTTCTACCTCCCTTTATTTTTACACTGCTGCTACTCGCTGTTCATTATCTATGCATAGTCACTTCACCCCTACCTACATGTACAAATTACCTCGACTAATCTGTACCCCTGCACACTGACTCGGTACCGGTACCACCTGTATATAGCCTCATTATTGTTATTTTATTGTGTTACTTTTTTTATTTGTATATTTTCTTAACTGCATTGTTGGTTAAGGGTTTGTAAGGAAGCATTTCACGGTAAGGTTGTATTCGGCGCATTTTACCAAATTACCAAATTTACCAATTAAAGCAGAGGCTAGCAAACCATTTTGTGTCCTGTGTGACTTTCTAGAAACTGCCTACATTCACACAAGCTGATTCTTTCTATTCACCCTTATATACAGTATAGCGATGTCTCTTAGTGATATTGTCATAAGTGGACCACTGCATTCTTAACTCAACCATATGTATATGCCACCATCTTGTGGGGCAGCAGGAAACAACAGCAGATATGTTTATTTTTATTTAACCTTCATTTAACTAGGTAAGTCAGTTAAGAACAAATTCTTATTTTACAATGAAGTCCTACCCCGGCCAAACCCTCCCCTAACCCGGCCAATTACCCCTATGGGACTCCCGATCACGGCCGGTTGGGATCAAACCAGGGTCTGTAGTGACACCTCTAGCACTGAGAGGCAGTGCCTTAGACCGCTGCACCACTTGGGAGCTGGGAAAGACAATGGGAAAGACAACAACAAACAGACAACACTACTTATAGAAGGGATATTCAACTGGTGGCCCGCGGGCCAGATCCGGCCTGTTTATTAATTTCTACTGGCCCTTTGATAAATTCTGAACATTAATAAAAGATCTGCAAAAAAACACTATGGTCCTGGTCTACACTGAGTGTACAAAACATTAGCTCTCTCCATGACATAGACTGACCAGGTGAGTCCAGGTGAAAGCTATGATCCCTTATTGATGTCACCTGTTAAATCCACTTCAATCAGTGTAGATGAAGGGGAGGAGACAGGTTAAAGGATTGTTATACCTACGAGACAATTGAGACATGCATTGTGTATGTATGCCATTCAGAGGGTGAATGGGCAAGAGAAAAGATTTAAGTGTATTTTGAATGGGGTATGGTAGTAGGTGCCAGGCGCACTGGTTTGAGTGTGTCAAGAACTGCAACGCTGATGGGTTTCTCACCCTCAACAGTTTCCCATGTGGTTTTTAGAGGCTTCAAGAGCCTATGTGGCATGTATGACTAACTTTTTTTTATTTAGTTTTGGGGGAAAAATTCAGAGGGGGGTTAAAGGTAAAAACATTTTTTTTAAAGAAATGCATATATACAAAAATAACCCTGACACATTCCCCATCCCTTCCCATCCTGCACAGCAACCAAAAGTTGCTTTTCAGTCCCCCTCCATCTCCCCTTAAATTCCCCCCCATATCACCCCTCGACCTTGAAAGAAACAAATGTATGACAAATAAAAAACTGAAAGAAAACATTTGACATAATTATTCAGACCCTTTACTTTGTTGAAGCACCTTTGGATGCGATTGCAGCTTAGTCTTCTTGGGTATGACGCTACAAGCTTGGCACACCTGTATTTGGGGAGTTTCTCCCAGTCTTCTCTGCATATCCTCTCAAGCGCAGTCAGGCATTTTCAGGTCTCTGCAGAGATGTTCTATCAGGTTCAAGTCCGGGCTCTGGCTGAGCCACTCAAGGACATTCAGAGACTTGTCCTGAAGCCACTCCTGTGTTGTCTTGGTTGTGCGCTTAGGGTTGTTGTCCTGTTGGAAGGTGAACCTTCACCCCAGTCTGAGGTCCTGAGCGCTCTGGAACAGGTTTTCTTCAAGGATCTCTGTACTTTGCTCCGTTCACATTTCCCTCAATCCTGACTAGTCTCCCAGTTCCAGCCGCTGAAAAACATCCCCACAGCATGATGCGGCCACCACCATGCTTCACCATAGGGGTAGTGCCAGATCCCTTCCAGACGTGACGCTTGGCATTCATGCCAAAGAGTTCAATCTTGGTTTCATCAGACCAGAGAATCTTGTTTCTCATGGTCTGAGAGTCTTTAGGGGCCTTTTGGCAAACTCCAAGCGGGCTGTCATGTGACTTTTACTGAGCAGTGGTTTCCGTCTGGCCATAAAGGCCTGATTGGTGGAGTGCTGTAGAGATGGGAGAACCTTCCAGAAGGACAACCATCTTCACAGAGGAACTCTGGAGCTCTATTCTTGGTCACCTACCTGACCAAGGCCCTTCTCCCCCGATTCCTCAGTTTGGCAGAGTGGCCAGCACTAGGAAGAGTCTTGGTGGTTCCAAACTTCTTCCATTTAAGAATGATGTGTTCTTGGGGACCTTTAATGCTGCAGAAATGTTTTGGTAGCTTACCCCACACAATCCTGTCTCGGAGCTCAACAGACAATTCCTTCGACCTCATGGCTTGGTTTATGCTCTGACATGCACTGTCATCAGTGGGACCTTATATACAGGTGTGTGCCTTTTCAAATCATGTCCAATCAATTTAATTTACCACAGGTGGACTCCAAATTGTAGAAACATCTCAAGGATGATCAATGAAAACAGGATGCACCTGAGCTCAATTGAGTCTCATAGCAGAGTCTAAATTCTTATGTAAATAAGTTAATTATTAGCAAACATTTTCCCTCAAAAATTGTTTTCACTTTGTCATTATGGGGTACTGTGTGTAAAGTGATGAGAAAATAAGGCTGTAATGTAACAAAATGTGGAAGTCAAGGGGTGTGAATTAGAGGTCGACCGATTATGATTTTTCAGCGCCGATACCGATTATTGGAGGACCAAAAAAAGGTATCGGCCTCATTTTTTGTTGTTGTTGTAATAATGATAATTACAACAATACTGAATGAACACTTATTTTAACTTAATATAATACATCAATAAAATCTATTTAGCCTCAAATAAATAATGAAACATGTTCAATTTGGTTTAAATAATGCAAAAACAAAGTGTTGGGAGAAGAAAGTAAAAGTGCAATATGTGCCATGTAAGGAAGCTAACGTTTAAGTTCCTTGCTCAGAACATGAGAACATATGAAAGCTGGTGGTTCCTTTTAACATGAGTCTTCAATATTCCCAGGTAAGAAGTTTTAGGTTGTAGTTATTATAGGAATTATAGGACTATTTCTCTCTATACCATTTGTATTTCATTAACCTTTGACTATTGGATGTTCTTATAGGCACTTTAGTATTGCCAGTGTAACAGTATCGCTTCCATCCCTCTCCTTGCTCCTACCTGGGCTCGAACCAGGAACACAACGACAACAGCCACCCTCGAAGCAGCGTTACCCATGCAGAGCAAGGGGAATAACTACTCCAAGTCTCAGAGCGAGTGACGTTTGAAACGCTATTAGCGCGCACCCCGCTAACTAGCTATCCATTTCACATCGGTTACACCAGCCTAATCTCGGGAGTTGATAGGCTTGAAGGCACAACGAAAAGCTTCTGGCAAAACGCAGGAAAGTGCTGTTTGAATGAATGCTTACGAGCCTGGTGCTGCCTACCACCGCTCAGTCACACTGCTCTATCAAATCATAGACTTAGTTATAACATAATAACACACAGAAATACGAGCCTTAGGTAATTAATATGGTCGAATCCGGAAACTATCATCTCGAAAACAAGACATTTATTCTTTCAGTGAAATACGGAACCGTTCCGTATTTTATCTAACGGGTGGCATCCATAAGTCTAAATATTCCTGTTACATTGCACAACCTTCAATGTTATGCCATAATTACGTAAAATTCTGGCAAATTAGGTGGCCCAAACTGCACGCTGACTCTGTGTGCAATGAACGCAAGAGAAGTGACACAATTTCACCTGGTTAATATTGCCTGCTAACCTAGATTTCTTTTAGCTAAATATGCAGGTTTAAAAATATATACTTCTGTGTATTGATTTTAAGAAAGGCATTGATGTTTATGGTTAGGTACACATTGGCGCAACGATACGCACCGCATCGATTATATGCAACGCAGGATACGCTAGATAAACTAGTAATATCATCAACCATGTGTAGTTAACTAGTGATTATGATTGATTGATTGTTTTTTATAAGATAAGTTTAATGCTAGCTAGCAACTTACCTTGGCTTCTACTGCATTCGCGTAACAGGCAGGCTCCTCGTGAAGTGCAATGTAAGCAGGTGGTTAGAGCGTTGGACTAGTTAACTATAACGTTGCAAGATTGAATCCCCCGAGCTGACAAGGTAACTTAGTGTATGTAAACTTCTGACCCACTGGAATTGTGATACAGTGAATTATAAGTGAAATAATCTGTCTGTAAACAATTATTGGAAAAATTACTTGTGTCATGCACAAAGTAGATGTCCTAACCGACTTGCCAAAACTATGGTTTGTTAACAAGAAATGTGGGGAGTGGTTGAAAAACTAGTTTTAATGACTCCAACCTAAGTGTAATGTAAACTTCCCGACCTCAACTGTATATATAAATAAAACAAACTGGTTTTGTATGTGTGGGGCTTTAGCTGTTCTTTACAGAGTCAAATATATTTATCCAGGCCTCAATTGTTCCTTGACTAGCTCAATTAATTCTCGCTGTCGATAATTTGAATGTTATAACTTAATAGTAACTGTATTCTCTGGTTAACTGGAGAGAGTGAGGTGGTTGCCTTCTTAGTCAACATTTTTAGTAATCTTCTCGGATTTTGATTGAGAGATTCAAGGTGCTATCATCGTTAAGTAACATAATAGGTCGAAAGCATTGAATATTTAAATTCATGCACTTCTAAATGAATTGTATAACTTTGACCCAGAAGCATTTAACTGCAGAAGCATTTGACCCAAAAGCATTTGACTACCTAACCTTTTTAACTCCGAGTTACATTGTTATTCAATTATTTTTCAAAGTGTAGTGTACTTTGTTTAAGGGATATATCAGTGAAGACCACCTCTTCCAGGGCATATCTCTCTCTATACTCAGCCAGAAGTGTCATGTCTAAACCAATTTAGAATGAGGCAAAATGCTAGATCCTGGAAATATGTAGCATTTGATTATGTTGTCTTTATATGAATTTGTCTTTAGTGTTTGAACGGTTGAGGTTACAAAATATTATGACCCCATTCCTGCAATGTATGACTCTAAGGAACACGTACATGCATTGGTTTCTCTCTCTGATACTAATAAGAAGTTAGTGTTAAGTTCTTACTAATAAAAAGTTAAGACACCTGTCTTATCCGGTGTCCTGTGTGAATTTAAGTATGCTCTCTCTAATTCTCTCTTTCTTTCTCTCTCTTGGAGGACCTGAGCCCTAGGACCATGCCTCAGGACGACCTGGCATGATGACTCCTTGCTGTCCCCAGTCCACCTGGCCGTGCTGCTGCTCCAGTTTCAACTGTTCTGCCTGCGGCTATGGAACCCTGACCTGTTCACCGGACGTGCTACTTGTCCCAGACCTGCTGTTTTCAACTCTCTGGAGACCGATGGAGCGGTAGAGATACTCTTAATGATCGGCTATGAAAAGCCAACTGACATTTACTCCCGAGGCGCTGACTTGCTGCACCCTCAAACTACTGTGATTATTATTATTTGACCATGCTGGTCATTTATGAACATTTTGAACATCTTGGCCATGTTCTGTTATAATCTCCACCCGGCACAGCCAGAAGAGGACTGGCCCACCCCTCATAGCCTGGTTCCTCTCTAGGTTTCTTCCTAGGTTTTGGCCTTTCTAGGGAGTTTTTCCTAGCCACCGTGCTTCCACACCTGCATTGCTTGCTGTTTGGGGTTTTAGGCTGGTTTTCTGTACAGCACTTTGAGATATCAGCTGATGTACGAAGGGCTATAAAAATACATCTGATTTGATTTAGTGTGACCAAACACGCACCTAATGACAGAGAAATTAATTCAAAGCATACTTCCTTCGGACTGGAAATGCGCATTGTCGGATTTGACATTCAGTACCAGTCAAAAGTTTGGACACACCTACTCATTCCAGGGTTTTTCTTTATTTGTACTATTTTCATGAGGTAGTCACCTGGAATGCATTTCAATTAACAGGTGTGCCTTGTTAAAAGGAATTTCTTTCCTTCTTAATGCGTTTGAGCCACAAGAAAGGAAGACCTAGAGTTACCTCTGCGGCAGAGGATACGTTCATTAGGAGTTAACTGCACCTCAGATTGAAGCCCAAATAAATCCTTCAGAGTTCAGGTAACATACACATCTCAACATCAACTGTACAGAGGAGACTGCATGAATCAGGGCTTGATGGTCAAATTGCTGCAAAGAACCCACTGCTAAAGGACACCAATAAAAATAATAGAATTGCTTGGGCCAAAAAACAAGAGCGACGGACATTAGACCGGTGAAAATCTGTCCATTGTTCTGATGAGTCCAAATTTGAGTTTTCAACCGCAGTGTCTTTGTGAGACATAGAGTAGGTGAGCAGATGATCTCCGCACGTGTGGTTCCCACCGTGAAGCATGGAGGAGGTGTGATGGTGTTTTGCTGGTGACACTGTCAGTGATTTATTTAGAATTCAAGGCACACTTAAACAGCATGGCTACCACAGCATTCTGCAGCGATACGCCGTCCCATCTGGTTTGGACTATAATTTGTTTTTCAACAGGACAATGATCCAACACACCTCCAGGCTGTGTAAGGGCTATTAACCAAGAAGGAGAGTGATGGAGTGCTGCATCAGATGACCTGGCCTCCACAATCACCTGACCTCAACCCAATTGAGATGAGTTGGACCGCAGAGTGAAGGAAAAGCAGTCAACAAGTGTTCAGCATACACTACCGTTCAAAAGTTTGGGGTCACTTATGTACAGTCTCTTCTTTGCCTCGCCTCCCTCTTCATCCTCTTATTTCTCCTCAACCCCCTCTTCCTTCTTTTCCACTTCTTCAAATAAGAAATATCCTTGTATTTGAAAGAAAAGTACGTTTTTGTCCATTAAAATAACATCTAATTGATCCAGTGTAGACATTATTAATGTTGTAAATGGCTAATGTAGCTGGAAACGGCTGATTTTTTTCATGGAATATCTACATAGGCGTACAGAGGCCCATTATCAGCAACCATCACTCCTGTGTTCCAATGGCACGTTGTGTTAGCTAATCCACGTTTATAATTAAAAAAATCTAGATTGAGAAATAGATGCCTCACAAATCCTCAACTGGCAGCTTCATTAAATACTACCCGCAAAACACCAGTCTCAATGTCAACAGTGAAGAAGCGACTCCGGGATGCTGGCCTTCTAGGCAGAGTTCCTCTGTCCAGTCTGTGTTCTTTTGCCCATCTTAATCTTTTATTTTTTATTGGCCAGTCTGAGATATGGCTTTTTCTTTGCAACTCTGCCTAGAAGAATCTAAAATCTAAAATGTATTTTGATTTGTTTTAACACTTTTTTGGGGTTACTACATGATTCCCTTTGTGTTATTTCATAGTTTTGACGTCTTCACTATTATTCTGCAATGTAGAAAATAGTCAAAATAAAGAAATATCCTTGAATGACTAGGTGTGTCCAAACTTTTGACTGGTACTCTATCTTTGTGTTATTTATTGAGATCCTTAGTTTTCAGATTATTTTAAAATGACAAAATTAATTTGAGAAGCTTTTAATAGTTAATAATGGTGAGCAAGTGTGGCGCCGTTTACTTTTCAATGGTGATAAAAAGGTTTTGGTTGCACCTTGACTCACGTGGTTGACGGCCCTCCACCTATTTCCGAATTACTTTAGCAACATTTCATTTTAAGAAAAGTGCATTATTGTCGGTTGTGCGTTGCTTTTTAAAATTGTTATACAGTACTTCCGAAGAATAATGCCATGTGGAAAAATGTCCTGTATGTTTTCAGATGAACTGATAGCAGTGTGGCTTGGCTATATAAACTTCACTGTGTGGGTCTACTGGGTACCTTACGGTGTTCCAAGAATTAGGCATAGGTTCAACATTCCATGATCGAGCAAAGGCCTGACAATCAGGTAGACCATGTAAGGCTGCGCCTGAGTTAGGCGGAAACAATTAACATAGTGTACCCATCTTAAAGAATGAAAACCATAGGCTACATTCTTATCTCTTTCATTCTTGGCTACACAAAGAGTGTTGTTTACGCGCACACACACACACGTCAATTATGTTTTTAAGCCACCAGAAGTTCTTTTACTATGACTCCTCACAGCCCATCCCACTGAAAGGGTGCAGAGAGCAATCTCCACAAATACGTGGTCGGACGGGTGAGGCTAATCACCACTTCTACAGTCTGGCTTGGAGACTCACATTTTGTGATCCACCAGGAAACTGGCCAATTAAACGACAACAAAAAAGGACGCCATTGTCATTAAAGAAATGTCCACAAATAAGAAATATTCAAAAAGGTGACAGAAAAAAATGCACAGGTAAATACTGTAGTCGTTTCACCTGAGAAATTATTACGTAATGTTTATGGTTCATGTCATGTCATGTATCAGGACGCTAAAGTAGACCTTGGTCATGCCTGTCTGTCTGTACAAAGGTAGTTAAGTGCTGTATACAATTGAAGTCGGAAGTTTACATACACTTAGATTGGAGTCATTACAACTCGTTTTTCAACCACTCCACTCATTCCTTGTTAACAAGTCGGTTAGGACATCTACTTTGTGTAATTTTTTTAACTATTGTTTACAGACAGATTACTTCACTTATAATTCACTGTATCATAATTCCAGTGGGTCAGAAGTTTACATACACTAAGTTGACTGTGCCTTTAAACAGCTTGGAAAATTCCAGAAAATGATGTCATGGCTTTAGAAGCTTCTGATAGGCTAATTGACATCATTTGAGTCAATTGGAGGTGTACCTGTGGATGTATTTCAAGGCCTACCTTCAAACTCAGTGCCTCTTTGCTTGACATCATTGGAAAATTAAAAGAAATCAGCCAAGACCTCCACAAGTCTGGTTCATCCTTGGGAGCAATTTCCAAACACCTGAAGGTACCACATTCATCTGTACAAACAATAGTATGCAAGTATAAACACCATGGGACCACGCAGCCATCATACCGCTCAGGAAGGAGACGCATTCTGTCTTCTAGAGATGAACGTACTCTGGTGCGAAAAGTGCAAATCAATCCCAGAACAACAGCAAAGGACCTTGTGAAGATGCTGGAGGAAACAGGTACAAAAGTATCTATATCCACAGTAAAAACGAGTTCTATATCAACATAACCTGAAAGGCCGCTCAGCAAGGAAGAAGCCACTACTCCAAACCGCCATAAAAAGCCAGACTACGGTTTGCAACTGCACATGGGGACAAAGATTGTACTTTTTGGAGAAATGGTCTGATGAAACAAAAATAGAACTGTTTGGCCATAATGACCAACGTTATGTTTGGAGGAAAAAAATGGGAGGCTTGCAAGCCGAAGAACATCATCCCAACCGTGAAGAACAGGGATAGCAGCATCATGTTGTGGGGGTGCTTTGCTGCAGGAGGGACTGGTGCACTTCACAAAATAAATGTCATCATGAGGTAGGAAAATTATATGGATATATTGAAGCAACATCTCAAGACATCAGTCAGGAAGTTAAAGCTTGGTCGCAAATGGGTCTTCCAAATGGACAATGACCCAAGCATACTTCCAAAGTTGTGGCAAAATGGCCAACAAAGTCAAGGTATTGGAGTGGCCATCACAAAGCCCTGACCTCAATCCCATAGAAAATGTGTGGGCAGAACTGAAAAAACGTGTGCGAGCAAGGAGGCCTACAAACCTGACTCAATCACACCCGCTCTGTCAGGAGGAATGGGCCAAAAGTCACCCAACTTATTGTGGGAAGCTTGTGGAATGCTACCCAAAACATTTGACCCAAGTTAAACAATTTAAAGGCAATGCTACCAAATACTAATTGAGTGTATGTAAACTTCTGACCCACTGGGAATGTGATGAAATAAATAAATAATTCTCTGTACTATTACTCTGACATTTCACATTCTTAAAATAAAGTGGTGATCCTAACTGACCTAAAACAGGGCATTTTTACTAGGATTAAATGTCAGGAATTGTGAAAAACTGAGTTTAAATGTATTTGGCTAAGGTGTATGTAAACTTACAACTTCAACTGTAAATCCAATTCGTTATTATAGCTAGTTACCATAAACCACAACAGTATAAAATAATAACAGTCTTTGCATTTCCAATAAACAACATTCCAGACACATTGCAGAGAAAACGGACATCACCATTTTGTCCTCTATTCCACCTACTACCATACCATACACATACAATTTACTGCACAGCAGACATGATAGATCAATTAGTCCTATTGTTGTTGAGTCTCCGCGTTCCCTCACACTCAGACACACGTGTTCAATCTGCGCACACACTCATTTAGTATAGAATGATCACATGAAACTTAATCACTTCCGCCTCCATTTCAAAACACACACATCAAGAAAAGTTGGAAATCAGAGTAAGGATATCAGATGAAATGGAATCACTTACCCTTCTGGCTGGCTGAGGCAGTTGACTCTGTTCTTCTGTGACTTGAGGAATGTGTCTGCAGTGACTGACAGCTTCACTTCCACCTGCTCTGGCTCTGCACCGGGTCTCTCTGTGTCCTCAGTGACAAGACCGTTAGCTCTCTTCTGAAGTCTCTCGAGGATTGGGTCTCCTGTGACTGGAGGATTCACTGCCACCTGCTCTGACACTGGCTCTCCACTGTCTCCGTCTGTGTCCTGAGTAAAAATGCTGTCTATCCACTCAGTACTGAGTGTCCCTTTGTGTTCTCTCTTTACAGTGTATGTGTTGGACTCGGACTCAGCGCTGTGTGCGAATGTGTCTGTCGATGTCTCTTCTCTGTCTGTGTCAAGTGGGAGTCTGTTCTCACCATCTGCACTGTGTGCGACAGAGTCTACGTTTGTTTTCTGGTCAGTGAAAGAGGGTGTGCTCGGTGCACCCGTGTCCTCGACGGTCCAAGTGACTAAGTCCACTATCTCTGCTCTATGTGTGTCTGAAATCCTCTCCTCTCCGCCGGCGGTGTGTGTGAGTGTGTTGTGTGTTTTGAGTGTGTCCTCTCGCCCTCTGTTAGAGTGTTTATTCTCAGCGCTGCGGGACTCGTTCACTCCCTCCTGTGGCTCTTCCTGGCCTGGGGTCTGTGTATATGTATAAGTGCAGGCCTCTGTTCCCAGGGAAGCTTGCGTAACCACACTCCGGTTACTCCCTGACCCCTCCTCCTCTCCATGCTGCTCTGTGGTGAAAGGTGGGGCTGGCGACTCACATTCCATGAGCGTGTGCACCTGCTGAACAGGTAGGGCTGGTTCCACCCCCTCCTCCCTATTTTCCTTCACCAGTGGCCAGACTTCTCTCGCTTTTCTCTCCTCCACCTGCACTAGGCTCGCCGCGTCACTCTCTTCTTGGGACTCAATGTTTCTCTTCTCTTTGTGGACTTCATTCTCTTGACCTCTATCCCTCGTTTTGAACATTTCTTCAGTTTCTTTCTGTGATGCCACACTCCATCCCATTTCGGTGGTTTCATTACCATTCCTCCGTTGTCTGCCCGTGCCTTTCTCTTCCTCTGCTTTGACCTTTTCAACTCCACTCTCCTCCATGTAATCGTCCAGGATGCTGTAATGGACCAATGATATAGTGACCTCCATGGCACTGCTGTTCTCTGGTATGGTCACATAATGTGAGCTTGCCCTGACAACTGCTGCATCACAGGGTATATGTTCCTCAACCTGTCTATTAGAATCTATGCTGTTGGCCTCTTCCATCATCTCTGCTTCTTGAACTTCCTCAGTAGCAATTGTGGACACATATGATTTTTCCCTGACAATGTCTGCATCACAGTTCAGAATATTTTTCGCTTCCATAATCTCTACTTCTGCTTCTTGAGCGGTCGCAGTTGCCATTGTTTCAGAGATTGTAGAGGAGCCGGAAGCGTCAATGGTGACTGGTTTTGTGACAAAGGATTCCCCCTGTGTGGACTCAAGAGAACCGGAACTCTCAGGCTCAGTGAGGGAGATATCTGTGTTAGGGTCGGAGGTGTCTGTTTGAGGAACAGCGGGATCCTTTTTTTCAAGAGAAGTGTCCATATTATGAGGCGGATATTCCATCGTAACGTCACATGTCTCCATGTCTGGGTTAGACGTGTAACTAGTGACGGCAGATCTGTCAGATATGTGACGCGAGGGAAAACCTTCAGGAAAAAGAGAGTCATAAAGATCTTCAAATACTGGTTTTGAGTCACTAGCAGTGAGGTTAGTTTTAGGGGAAGCAGCGGTGTCTGTGTCAGGATGGCTGGCATTCATTTTGGAGACTACAGTGGCAGGTATGTCCATGTCGGCGTCAGGGGCGTCAGTGGCAGACCGTAATGGAGTTGATTGGGTGGTGCCACTGACACTAGCTTCAGTGTGATCAATGGCAGTTTCAGACTCCTGTTTAACTGGTTCAGGTAAAAATAAGTCAAAGGGGTTACCCAAGGACAGGTGTGGGTCAGTGTCATAACTCATGGTTAGGTTGGTGTCAAGACGTCCCTCAGTAGAGTGAGGGTCTGATATGGCAGATTTCTGTTCCGATGTGAAACTATGAGGAAATAGCGAGTCATACAGAGTTCCATATACCTCTTTGTTGGCGGAGGACGTGTCAGTGTTGGGGACAGCGTTGTCGCTGCCGGTAACGGAGTAGACCGTGTTTGCAATGGAGGCTAGCATTTTATCTGTAGATTTGTCAGTGCTTGGAACGGGGATGACCATTTCAGCGGGAGAGGGGCCAGGATGAGGAATAGCGGTGCTGACCTCTTCAGAGGTGACAGTTTCAGGCCTAGATGTATCAGTGGTGGAGACAGAGGTGTCATTGATGGAGGTGGTGCCAATGGTAGTAACAGTGTCAGCAAGAGTGTCCACGTCAGTAACAGCGTTGATAGTGATAAGAGAAGAGCTGACAGTGGTGAGAACAGGAGTGTCAGTGTCGTCAGCCAAAGTATCACGGTTGAGCGTAAAGGTCTCGGTATTAACTTCAGGGACAGGTGTGTCTGTTTCAGTCACAGAGGTTTCTCTATTGGGGTCCAAGGCAATGGGAGAGGGATCAGTATTAGGGGTAACAGTGCTGATATTCTCAGCAACAACAGGTTGGCCAATGGAGAAGGTAACACAGGCCTCAGCTTTGGTAAGTGGGAATTCAGTAACAGGAAAGACGGGATCAGAAAGACCACTACTCACAGGGTCAGAGCTGGGTAATGGGGAGTGGGAAATGTCATCTCTCTGGTTTGTGGTGTAAACTGTAATAGGAGGGCAAAAGGGTGTCGGTGGGCTAGATGGATAGCAGGGTGGTGGGATAAATGGGAAAGAGGGAGGAGTTGGGTTAAAGCTATCAACATCCATATAAGTTGTGTCAGTATGGTCTGTTGAGGCATAAGCGTTGTCACACTGAACATCCGGGCTTTCCTCTTCCTCTGAGGTCTCGTCCCACACCATCTCAGGCATAGCTAAAGGGGCTTTTCCTGTAGCCCGACCCACTTCAATAGGAATAATCTTATCCATCAGGGATTCCTGGGATTTTGATTGGTTAGTGACAGTCTTAGGACTGTCCATCAGGGGCTCCTGGGCCTGCGATGCGTTGGGGACAGTGGCAGGAGGATAAGAGGTGACCCGTGTCGTAGTGTTTATGTCAGGCTGAGACATAGTGAACCTTACGCTCTTGTTCAGAGTACCGCCCTGGCCGATGTCCCAGAGGCTGAGGTCCAAAGACTCCTCCTCCTCTTGCCCTTTGACCTCTGGATCGGGGCTGTGGAGGACCACGATGCTCTGGGATAGATCCCTGTCACTCTTCTTCTTACTCCTCTTCAAGCCGAAGGTGAAAGTGCCGAAACTCTTGGGCTTGGCACGGAGGTCCATCTCTGAGTAGCTGAGGTCCTTGGCCTGATTGTGAGCGATAGACGGAAAGGCAGAGGGAGGGATAGTGAGTGAGAGACGGGGAGGGAGAGGGGGGACAATATGCTAAAAAGAGAAAGATAGAGGCAGAAAAAGATAAAGGGAGAAAGAGATTGGGGAGAGAAAAGAGAGACCGAACATTACATGGAGTATGAAACGTTCATTTCGACACTATCAACTGCTCCGTAGAGAGTCAGTAGGCTCACCGTGTAATTTGCATGAGAATAATCTCTCGATTTCATAAGAACCAAACCCCAATTACTCAGCGCTTGAAACGCTCCATTGACAACAAAAAGGCAAGAATCCCTGGTATGTATTGAACAGAAGTTATAGAATCCTGCCAGTGTTTGTTCATCGGAGTTGATCTGTCTACACCTCAGTGAAAAAGGAGCACGGAGACACCCTTCCAAGGCATACTTCAAAGAGGACTCCACCCTTAGTTTGAACAACATCAGTTCCAGAGATGTAGATCTCCAGTGGTGCGTCAGACCGTGGGGATGAGGTGCGAATGATTGGAGGAGAGCCACAAAGTGTTGGTAGCTAATAACACAAACCATATCCTATTTGTCTGGACACCGTTTTCCTATGATTACGTTTGATAAGACATAGTTGCAATGTTATTCTGGTGAGTGTGCCTTCGTTGCACCTTGATGACAATGGAGAATGGAATGCAACGCTTTCCATTAGGCAAGTCTGTCAGATTTGAATCTAGGCAGAGTTGAAAAGAATTCCTCTTTGAGTGAAACGCAGAAGATAACAATAGTAGTGAAACCTGAGTATATGGATGGAGCAACTATGTGTTATGACACAAAGACACACACACTAAAATGTGGAGAAAAAAAGGTTGTTTATTTTCCTTGCATACAAACTCTTACAACTTTTGATGCTGCTCATTATCTTTCTTGATATGCATTTCTCAGATTTGTTTCCCCCCCTTTTTTTGTGGCAGCCCACGGGTATAAGAAAAAGTGAAATGCAAATATGATAACTGAATAAATATGATAATGAATGTTATAGGCTTGGGCGGTATACCGGGATATTTGGATATAGCCACAGGATGGTTTTTCAATACCATCAATATCGTTGAAACTAGTTCTTTGAAGTTTTTCAATACATTTTAAAATTTGTAGCTAATGTTTATGTACATACACACAGTCAACTTGTGCAATACGAGATAAAGCAGATCGCGTTCTTCATTTCACCGGTCACATTATGAAGCTTACCGTAGTTCCCCAGAACAGCTGAGCCGGTCACACAGCCAGCTACATTTCCTTGTATTTTACAGAGAAAAGTAGGTTGGCTACACCAAGAAAAGTACCGGAGAAAAGTATCGACACAGTCAGAGTGCTGTCTGCTGATAGATGAGAATTCACAAACGGCACTCAGTGGAGAAACGCAACTGAGGCACAAAATGTGTAATGCCGAGCAGAAATTACAATAAGAAGCATTTTACATCTGCGTTTACAAAACGCAGCAAGATATTAAGCGTTCTATTTATTTTTCTGCGTAAAAAATGCTGAATTCTGCATTAACTAGCAAGTTAAACTTTTGGGTGGCGTTATCTAAGTAAGTGGCTTCTGCCATATTTGAGAAGTCAAAGGTGGATTGGATTAATTATTTGTAATTAAAGCCACTATCTTGATTTCCTTGTTCTCGGCCCATCTTCTTCTCCCCCCTTTTCTTCAAGGAGAGCAGGTAGGCTCATTGCCCTAGCGACCCCAGACTCCACACAGGCACAGCGTGTACACATGCTGTTTCAGAGCCAGTACTGTTCTTCCTTCAGACAAGGATGCATCCAAAACTTTGTTAATTTGCACAATGTCTCGTTCACATTCGCTTGTAAATGTCCAAACTCAGCAAAAATGACATTCGGTAGCTCGTCCCTGCATTCAGAGAGTATTCAGACCCTTTAACTTTTTCCCACATTGTTACGTTAAAACAGGTTTTTAGATTTTTTTTGCAAAAGTATACAATAAAAAAAACGAAAATATTTACGTAAGTATTCAGACCCTTTACTCAGTACTTTGTTGAAGCACCTTTGGCAGGGATTACAGCCTTGAGTTTTATTGGGTATGACGTTACAAGCTTGGCACACCTGTATTTGGGGAGTTTCTCCCATTATTCTCTGCAGATCCTCTCAAGCTCTGTCAAGTTGGATGGGTAGCGTCGCTGCACAGCTATTTTCAGGTCTCTCCAGAGATGTTCGATCGGGTTCAAATCTGGGCCACTCAAGGATATTCAGGGACTTGTTCCGAAGGCACTCCTGCGTTGTCTTGACTGTGTGTTTAGGTTTGTTGTCCTGTTGGAAGGTGAACCTTGACCCCAGTCTGGAGGTCCTGAGCAGGTTTTCATCAAGGATCTCTCTGTACTTTGCGCCGTTCATTTTTACCTTGATCCTGAATAGTCTCCCAGTCCCTGCTGCTGAAAAACATCCCCACACCATGATTCTGCCACCACAGGTATCGTTCTAGGTTTCCTCCAGATGTGACTCTTGGCATTCAGGCCAAAGAGTTCAATCTTGGATTCATCAGACCAGAGAATCTTGTTTCTCATTGTCTGAGAGTCCTTAAGGTGCTTTTTGGCCAACTCCAAGCGGGCTGTCATGTGATTTTTTATTGAGGAGTGGCTTCCGTCATGGCCACTCTACCATGAAGACCAGATTGATGAGTGAGATGGTTCTCCCATCTCCACAGTTGCATGATTCGTCACAATAATGTTCTCTTGAGGACCGATGCTCGAATGAACGTTCTACTAGCTACTCAATGACATTCTCTGAACTGCAATGTTCTGATTAAGATTTAGTCTAAAGTGCATTATAGTTACATGGAACAAACAATAACATTTCTAAAAGGAGGCAAATAATTTTGTCATCACTGTAATAGCATCAGATTGACTTTAGATGGAGCATAACTTTAGTTAGCTAAGATTGAGGGACAGGACCGGATTTTAACTAGCTAACGTTAGCATTTTTTACTAATTTTTCTAGCTATGGCAATTGCCACAACATGATAATGATGGCAAAGTTGTTTTCTACTAATTACTTGCCTACTTTAGCAATGTCATTGTATTTCTAGGCCACTATAGTGTCTCCTCAGATAATGTTAGTTAAATTGCTAGCTACCAAAGCCTGTGAGATAACTAATGGTAGCTAGCCTGTTGACTATTTTTCAAGCTGCAGTCAGTCAGTCACCCAAAAAGGAATTGATTTAGATTGTCGTCTTTTTCGTGTTTTCTTTGATGACTGTACAAAATAAAATGCTCTAATTTACAATTTGAAGAGTATTTGTTATTAGGTATTAGAGCTAAAATTATTGGATTTGTAGCTTCTATCCTGACAGCCAGAAGAAAGAAAGAGGGTAGCTATTATTATTAGTTAGCTAGATAACTCATTAGGTGTATGTTTATCTGTGATATGATTCCTAAAAAAATTTGTGAGCCTTCTGGCTGTTGAATGGACGTATTAATGTATAACTCTTATGATAAATTATATGACTTATGAAGGCTCAGGTTGGAGGTATAACTGGTTCCATTTTTCTACAGGCATCCATAATCATATTATTTTAGTTATGGACTATCAGATATCAAATTGTTACGTCTTCTCAAAATGTGAGAGTGAAAGGGATTATAAAATATAACTTCGCCACCTTGCCAACAGGTTGATAACAATTCCCTTACATTCATGATCCCCTTTTTTCTGTGTTAAAGGGTCATCACTGAAGAAGGCCTGCAGGATGAGGAGGACCATGAAGTCATGGACTTCCTGGAGGAAGATTCTTTTGATGAGGAGCTACTTGGTGAAGACTATTACGAAGAGTATGACCATATACTACGGTTTAAATGCTGTAGTCCTACTATTTTTTATATACTATAGTATTTACTGTAGTCTTTACTGTAGTATACTGAATATAGAAGTAGAGGTCTTTCTCCTTGAGGAAATCTACTGGAGAAATACTAAAAGAGCACATTTTCCATAAGCTTTAGATAGATAGGACTGGGGTATGAACAGAGTTCAGAGCTCTTGTTATAACCTGTATGGAACACAATATGGTTGATACTAGGCATGTAGGTTTCTCACTTATGGGTGGCATAAATTGGGATATGGGGGAGTGGAATGGGCAGGGTATTTGCTAATGAAATACTGTAGTATTTAATACAGTAAAAAAAAAGTACTGTTTTTGCAGACATACATTACTGTAGTAATTACTTGTGTTTTTTTTGCAGATAATACTGTAGTATTTACTATAGTAGTCTACCGTATACTGCAACATTCTATAGTAAGTAATACACATGATGGAGGGATACTACAGTGTGTAGTTTACTAATCTACAGAATTCTATAGTAAACTGTAGTATTGTTACATGTGGGCAAACAAGTGAACATCGACTGGCAGAGAAGCATCTTAATTAACGTGTGCCCCCCCCCATTTTGTTGTATTAAAGTGAAATCAAAGTGGGATTTAATTGTCATTTTTTTGTCAACAATCTACACAAAATACTCTAATGTCAAAGTGGATTTTTTTAATAAACATTTTGTATAAAATAAATAAATAATAAAACACGAAAATATCTTGATTAAATAAGTATTCAACCCCCTGAGTCAATACATCACCTTTGGCATTGATTACAGCTGTGTCTTTCTGGGTAAGTCTCAGTCTAACTGCCCCTTTATGCAATACACACACACACACACACACACCCACACGCTTTCAGACATGCACACAAAACACTAGCAGAAAACAGTGTTTACACCAAATATAAAACGTTCCTATGTCTCCAGACTTTCTAGAACACTTTGGAGAAGTGTTCACTAGTGTGCTAGAAATAAAATAAGTTTTTCGTTTTCATAATTTAACTGAGGTTTTACCTCTGTTCTGAGGAACAATGAATCACTGATGATGACTGACAACAAAACCTATTGTATGCTTGGTGCCTGCAAACCTCATGCATGGTAACACTGGCTCCCTCTATCGGGCAAGGGAAGGACTAACTAACCTATTATACACCATAAGTATGTGGACACCTGCTCATCGAACATCTCATTCCAAAATCATAGGCATTAATATGGAGCTGGTCCCCCCTTTGCTGCTATAACAGCCTCCACTCTTCTGGGAAGGCTTTCCACTAGATGTTGGAACATTGCTGTGGGGACTTGCTTCCATTCAGCCACAAGAGCATTAGTGAGGTCGGGCACTGATGTTGGGCGATTAGGCCTGGCTCGCAGTCGGCGTTCCAATTCATCCCAAAGGTATTCGATGGTGTTGAGGTCAGGGCTCTGTGTAGGCCAGTCAAGTTCTTCTACACCGATCAACAAACAATTTCTGTAAGGACCTCGCTTTGTGCACTCGGGCATTGTCATGTGGAAACAGGAAAGGTCCTTACCCAAACTGTTGCCACAAAGTTGGAAGCACAGAATCGTCTAAAGTGTCATTGTATGCTGTAGCGTTAAGATTGTCCTTCACTGTAACTAAGGGGCCTAGCCCGAACCATGAAAAACAGCCTCAGACCATTATTCCTCCTCCACCAAACTTTGCAGTTGGCACTATGCATTGGGGCAGGTAGCGTTCTCCTGGCATCCACCAAACCCAGATTTGTCCGTCAGACTGCCAGAAGCGTGATTCATTGCTCCAGAGTCCAAAGGCGGCTAACTTTACACCACTCCAGCCAATGCTTGGCATTGCACATGCTGATCTTAGGCTTGTGTGTGGCTGCTCTACCATGAAAACCTATTTCATAAAGCTCCTGAAGAACAGTTATTGTGCTGATGTTGCTTCCAGAGGCAGTTTGGAACTCGGTAGTGACAGGCGATTTATATGCGCTACGCGCTTCAGCACCCGGCGGTCCCATTCTGTGAGCTTGTGTGACAAAAAAATGTTCGATGGGTGGATTCTTATTTTGTCAAGTGCTCTTTATTGAGAAAAATGATAATGGACACTGTGTTTTTCGAATAAATGATAATTGACAAATACTTTTGAAGGTAAGCGGGGCACCTGATGTCACGTCTACTCCCTCTCCGGCCTCTAGGTCATCAGGCTGCTGATTATCCCGCACACCTGTCACCATCGTCTCACGCACCTGCGCCTCATGACACTCACCTGGACTCCATCACCTCCTTGATTATCTTCCCTGTATCTGCAACTCCCCTTGGTTCTTTCCTCAGGTGTTATTGACTCTGTTTTCATGTCGGTGCGTTGTTTGTGTTTCGTGTTCATTGTCTTTTATTTATTAAAACACTCACTCCCTGAACTTGCTTCCCGACTCTCAGTGCACATCGTTACAGAATAACACCTCACCTAAGGGAAGCATCAGGGAGTGTTTTTTTAATAAAATTGTTTGTGTCAGATTCATGATGCCGGGTCCGGGAACTGCTACAGGCTCCCCTGCCTCAGCCGGATCGCCGGGCTCCCCTGCCTCAGCCGGATCGCCGGGCTCCCCTGCCTCAGCCGGATCGCCGGGCTCCCCTGCCTCAACCCATCTGTCTAGTTCCCGCGCCCCAGCTGACCGACAGGTTCCTGCGCCTCAGCTGTCGTGACAGGTTCTCGTGCATCAGCAGTGGTGACCGGTCACCTCCTGATCCCCGGGTTTGTCCCCTTTGACGGCGTCTTGCGGTGGGAGCCGCACGACGGGGAGGGGTTACTGTCACGTATACTCCCTCTCCGGCCTCTAGGTCATCAGGCTGCTGATTATCCCGCACACCTGTCACCATCGTCTCGCTCACCTTCGCCTCATGACACTCACCTGGACTCCATCACCCCCTTGATTAT
Organism: Salvelinus alpinus; assembly: GCF_045679555.1. NCBI lineage: Eukaryota > Metazoa > Chordata > Actinopteri > Salmoniformes > Salmonidae > Salvelinus > Salvelinus alpinus. Next base: position 7,131,264 of record NC_092111.1, read on the forward strand.
CTTCCCTATATCTGTCACTCCCTTTGGTTCTTTCCTCAGGTGTTATTGACTCTGTTTCCATGTCGGTGCGTTGTTTGTGTTACGTGTTCATCATTTCATTTATTTACTAAAACACTCACTCCCTGAACTTGCTTCCCGACTCTCAGCTCACTCGTTACACCTGATGTCACTGCATAACTATAAAGCACCACTCCACACTTAAATTCTAAATGCCTACTGCTTGCAAAAAAAAAATGGATTGTCCAGACTTTCAAGAACACCTGAATTGCTTCGCCTTGCTTTTCTAGTTACCTGGCAAGTTTAACAATCCAATTATTTCAGATCTACAGGAGTGCAAGTATCACCATGGCGATACGTTGACACATGAGAAGTATTAAAATGTGGCAAATATTAGTCAATTATTGCATTCTATTTGTGCTGGCTTTCGCAGGCTACCTGAGACATGAAACTGATAGGTGGGAGGATATACAGGCTGTCGCCAATTTATGAACGCGCAATTTTCCTACATGAGTAATGGAGACACTTCAACCACAACATTTGTATTGAACACCATATTTTTTTATATTTATTTTTAGGTGTGACGTCATTATGTCCAGCTGTTTTCATCAACAAGACAGTTCAATGGAAACTCACCCTAACAGACCATTGTCTGATTTATATGCAGACTTTATACATTTTGACCCCCCCAAAAAAGCACTGGACAAGTTAATGGAAACATAGCTACTGTCACCACCATCCCTGAAATGCTGGCAGTAGAAGTTGGCCCTAACCACAGATCTAGGAACAGATCACCCTACTCTGAAATCCCATCATTAACATTAAGGTAGATAAAATAACATCTGGATCTGGATCAGCAGTTTGCATGTCAACTTTTCCCTAATCCATCTGAGCAAGTCTAGAAATTTAGCAACAGGAAATAGCCTACTGAGTTCAAATACACCAGACCTGAGTTCAAATACTTGTTAGGGTATTTGAATTATTTTCAAAGACATTTCAAAGTAAGTATTTGGATATTCCTTCTTAGACTATTGGAATATATTTGGAAATACATGTGGAGAGTATTGGCATGTTTGAAAATAATGAAATACACAGTGTATTTTCAAATACTCCATGCATTTACACTGTTTGGTCCTAGGGGAATTTAAAATACTGTATTTGGAAACAAGTGTGAAAATAGTAGGCTATTTATAGGAAATGATTTGAAAATAACCTCCCTCTAGCGTGGAATAGCAGAACCTGATAACGTCATAGTTTACCCAAAATACTTTTTAAATAAGTGCTACACAGATCACAATGTGAGGAGTCTACTGTATGGCCATGATTTGCACTGAGAACTGCCAGAGGGAGAGGACGGGAACACCAACTGGCATGCTGCTGTTAGAAAAAGAGCCACACACTAAACGTTAAGAAGACAATATGCATTTTCTAACACAAACAAATATAAGCCCCAGAGTATACTCCTGCTCTGAAAAGCCTTGAGAAAAACTAAGAGAAATACCCCAACGGTTTCTCAATTAAAATGACAGACACCACATTAACACCAACAAAAGCAGTAGTTGCCCTTATGAGATTAGGCATTCTCAAACAGACACTGAACAGTTAGGAGTGAGCTATAGTCATACTATAGTAAAGCACATTCAAATGGATACCATACACATGAAAGCTGATAAGGAAAGATATTGCACACAAAAAACACACTTTTCATAGAATTGTAACTCTGTGTGATTCTTTGAGCACTGTGGACAATGACTAGAGAACAAATGTCCACTTTAATAACGGAACACTAGTCACTTTAGTAATGTTTACATACTACTCTACTCATCTCGTATGTATATACACACTGTAGTCTATTCTACTGTATTTTAGTCAATGCCACTCCAACATTGCTCGTCCTAATATTGATATTTTTCTAAATTACATTATTTAACTTTTAGATGTGTGTATTGTTGTGAATTGTTAGATACTACTGCACTGTTGGAGCTACGAACACAACCATAAACTTTGTTTTAATTTTAATGACTTTATTAGTTAAGTAATCATTTCTGTTCAGGCAGTAGCAGTCATCCCACCAGCCAGCCCATCTTAACATTTTGTGCTCTCCATACTGTACTGTCTGTAGTCATCCCATTTAGCTAGCCTGCCTAAGTATGCTGCAGAGCTATCTGACGAAATCATTGTACTAATTCTTCAAAGTAGCTAAGGCATACTTTCGCGAACTGTTTATGTCCCCCTCATCGTTGTGTACATTCCTCTCTCAAGCGGTCTGTGTGTATACAACCTAATGTAGCAAGCGTAAAAGTGTATCCATCCAGAGATCTGTATATAATGACGAGACGCTCAGGTCTCTGCCCTAACAATGGGAGTCGTTTTCCCAAAGGTGGGAAGAAACGTATTGGGGTTGTTTTTGGAATGATCTTGGTGAGAGTGAAATCTCTCGCTTCGCCTTATCCTCTGATTCGTCTCTGTCTGAGCCGGAAAAGTCCACAAAGGATTATGGACATTGTAGTTAATTACCAAGTTTCTGCACTGAACTAGGTTGAATATTTGCTTAATGAAAACTACAACTCCCTTCAGCCCAGCATCCCACATAGTTCTTGACTTGATTTCTCTTGTGCCCTGTTTATCTAGAGAGAAATCAAATTATTCACATTGGCTCACAACCCCCCCCCCCCCCCCCGGAATTAAAGCAATTGATCTGACGTCTGTCAATTAGTTGTTTAATAACTGATTAAAAAAGACAAAATGTCAGTTAATCGCTCAGCACTAGAAAGTTATTTTCGTAAAATACTTTATATAGCCTACTATTTGAAACTGTTTCCAAATGCATACCACTAAGACCAAACAGATGTTTTTGTTGTACTGTATGTGTGTTTATAGTTGTTTAATGTTGTGTTAGTGTATGTAAGTTGTTTTGTCTGAAACGTTGTTCCCCCTGCAGCTATTGGACCAGGTCTCTCTTGGAAAAAAGAGATGTTATCTCAATGAGAAAAACCTGTATACATAAAAGGTATAAAAATAAAAATAAAATAAAAAATTGACCTGGGTTCAAATGCATTGGTATTTTAAATATTTGTATTTTCAAATGCATGCCAATACTTTCAAAGTGTATTTCTAAATACAGTATATTCCAATACCTCTATTTTCAAATAAAAAATATTTAAAAAAAAACACTTCCTTTGAAATGTATGTGAAAGCTATTGAAAGAGTATTTGAACCCAGGTCTGGAGCACGCCACGTTCCCAGTTATCTCCAAAAGGACTGACGGGGGGTCAAGGAGCCCAACTGACCTTTGGCCTGGGAGCAGTCAGAGATCTGGTCTTCTTGGTGTGACTAACATCAGGCCAGTCTTCAGCATCCCTCCCCAGGGCATCGCCACCAGATCCATTGGTCTCAGCAGCACTGGAGGACACACAAATACATCCTGATTTGGTGTGCTTGCTGAAGGCAAAGCACGATTCTACATTTCTTACATACTTCTTATTACAATTATTCCACTCGCTCTAGCACTTAAACCACTTGAGCTATTAACACTAAATCAACTTTATAATGTGCAGACTGACCGTATTCAGGTTGCTTGAGAAAATGTTTGATAGTATTTATACTTTCCGTACTACAACCATATTTGCATGAAACTAAATGCAAGTCAATAGACTTGAATGGTACATTTTTTTAAATAAATGGATCCTTTCACCATTTAAGGCATGCTATCAACACCATCCAACGTTGGGGTGTTCAGAATGATTGTCAAAGACTGATATTATAACAAATTAAAATATGCAATATTTACATTATCTACCTCATCGTCTCGCCATTGACTATTCAGTCTCACTGCTTTCTAACCATTCCAGCTAGAAACTCTAGTCTAAACCAACTGCAGGATGATGGAAACACTTCATATATTCTTTCATTCCTCCATCCTTTAATCAGTTAAAATGGGCATACATTTTCATATTAGAGCAAACGCAACAACACTAAGCGTATAAGGTAGAAACACACGTTTAAAATGTGCAGATTGTCCCAACTTAGAAAGCTTGAGAAAATGTTTTCGATAACATCTATACTTTTTGTACTACAACCATATTTTAAATGAGACACCATTGCCATGCATTTCAATGACAATAAAAGAGCCATAGACTTGCACGGGGGATCATTTGGCCATGCTACTCCTCTTGAAGCGTTTAGGTGATCAACTCTAAACCGACGCCGAAATGTGCACACTGACTCAACATAAATTGTTTGCATACAGCCTTTTGATACAATTTATAATTTTGGAACTAGAACCATTTTAAATTAGCATAAATCGACATAGGTTTGAATGAGAACCAAAAGGAATACAGTGGTAGCAATGTAAAAAAAAAAAAGATCCTGACTTCAAATTTCAAAAACTTTTAATTTACTTACAACTTCACGGATTCAATGCCAATCATATGAACGAAGTGCAGCCTTTTCAAATGCTACTGCTTTTTAACCATTTCAGCTACACACATTAAAACTACTAACATTTTCAAAATGTTATTAATTATAACTATTCAAATTTGCATAAAATGAGCCCACTAACAGTAATTATCAGTCTTGATTCGTTCAAGCTAGAGACGCCAAGCCAACTTTCACATGTTCAGGCTATCCTATCAACCAACCGACCCAACCATCTGCCTAATTTTCAAACTATAACCAGTCACTACCACTACTTATTTCAAAACCATACTTTAAATCAAGCTAGCAAGCACACCACCATTTTTTCAGGAAATGTACATCTCTACTTATTATTTGTTTTGTATGCATTGCTGAAAGTACCAACAGTAGCATGGTTCTAGGTCTGTTTGTGCTGTCTTGCCAGAAACATATCTAGGACCAGGCTATACCAAAGGCACTTCTCTGTATGAAACAGGAGTGAGTAAATAAACCGGACATGTTTTTATCAGCAGCATAGTTCTGGCTCATAAAATGGAAGTACAGTTGGAGAGCATCGTTCATATTCACTAGAGCACTTAAGGACATACTTTGAGTAAATAGCGTCTACACATTCCAACCGAAGTATACGTCAATGCACAAATGAAACATTTTAATGCTGTACATACATCAATTCATCGATAAGTAGAGAATGCAGAACATTTCCAATGCACAGCAGGCTTAACAGATAGCACTGCATGTTCTCCTTGGAAAAGCTGAATGTAAAGATCACTTTTGACTTTTGCACAGGCCGAGGGCATAGGGTCTCATCAACAAGGGTGTCCCTGCAGTTCTGCACTGTCTTTGAACCGTGCATGGTGAATGATTGGGTTCATAAGGTTGAAGTGATAACCTGTTGTGCGATTATAAGATCCAACCAAAAATCTAACTCCTGACAATCGCTATAAAGTGGAGTTGGAGTTTGTACGAAAAGGTTTCAGAAGTTTGAATACACTGATACAAAATCAAATACACCGAAGTCGGACAAAATGTCCCTTTAGCATGCAAGAAAAATCAACACAATACTGCACAATCTCTCTGAATCGGGTTTCATTTTTTCCCCTACTGACATAATTATTACAGTGAATGACAAATGGCCCCTTCCTCAATAACGCTGCCAGTGGGTCCAGTGTGTGGCTGTAAACAGAGTGGCTTCATCCATAAGCAGCTGTCATCACAGCAGAGCTCTCCAAAGGAGTGCCACAAAAGCCTCTTTCTACACAGGTAGCATTTCTTCACTTTGCTGAATGAAAAAGGGTTGAGGTAAGCGGCAAGCAAATAAAGCTACGGAAAAACGTATCTCTTTGTTACAATAGACGGACATCGACAGTGTCACGACGAAGCATTGCATGTGAGGTTGAATGATCGCGAGGTGGATGATCCAATGGGATGATCGAATTCCATTTTCACACCTCAGGGGAACAGCATTCCTCCCTAAAATACAGTCTAAGTTTGCTGTTTAGGAGAGACTGTCAGGCGCTATAAAAAAATCAGACCGGTCCAGTGGCTTCTACACACACAAACAAACCCCAGCAACTCACTTCCAGGTTTCTACTGTGTCATCTAAAGTGCTCGGCCTGTCAATCATTCTGTCCATCCATCATCACACAGAGAAGACAAAACACGGTGTCTCTCTAGCCCAGAGGGAGGAGTGCTGATGCATTGTGAACGGGTCACGTCCTCTTCCACGATCCTTCACTAGCGACATGTGTACACCCTGACAGAAGCGCGGCGTCCTGCTTGTGTAGGCTTCATAAAGACTTCATATTAAAAAAAAAGGCTCATAGACTGACGCTGCTTCTTATCGAAGACATGATTTGGATGCAGTTCAACCGGGCATTCCTAAAGAGCAGGTGACAGGTGCCTCATTCAGATTCACAAGCAGAAATATAGAGAGAGGGGAGGGAGGGAGAAAGTGAGGAGCGCCTCAGTGCAACTAGACAGGGTGCTTTACCAGAGCAGGATTTGCATAGAGATGTCGGCTGTCATTCACAGCTAGCCAAGCCACCCGGTTTTTCCTATTCAAATGATTTAGTATACTGTAAGGCTCACCTTAGGGACTCAGACTATTCGTCACGAGTTCAACTTGAGATTGTCAAAGTGCTGCGCGAATGATGAGTTATGCCAAGCGGAAATAATAATACAATCACACGCATACAGTGCATTCGGAAAGTATTCAGACCCACCAAAAAAGTTTTTTAGATTTATAAAAAATTAAAAACAGAAATACCCGACTTACATATGTATTCAGACCCTTTGCTATGAGACTCAATTGAGCTCAGGTGCATCCTGTTTCCATTGATCATCCTCGAGATGTTTCTACAACTTGATTGGACATGAATTGATTGGACATGATTTGGAAAGGATCACACCTGTCTATATAAGGTCCCACAGTTGACAGTGCATGTCAGAGAAAAAAACCAAGCCATGAGATCGAAGGAATTGTTCATAGAGCTCCGAGACAGGATTATGTCGAGGCACAGATCTGGGGAAGGGTACCAAAACATTACTGCAGCATTGAAGGTCCCCAAGAACACAGTGGCCTCCATAATTGTTAAAGAAAGCTTGGAACCTTCCAAGACACTTCTTTTATAAAAAAATATACTTTTCACTTCGTCGCAATTTAATCCATTTTAGAATAAGGTTGTAATGTAAATTTTTTGGGGGGAAAAGTCAAGGGGGCTGAATACTTTCCGAATGCACCGTATATTGCCTAATTAAGGTTGACAACTGAAACTGGTACTCGTGGGAGACTGGTATTGACACACATGTGCAAGCATGCATGTATAGTATGGAGTGCTGTTAACCAGAGCCTGAGGGGTGAAGCATACCTCTGTAGCTCCTAGTTATTGTGTACAGTATGTGAGATACCTGTGCCACACCTTGGTAAAGGTGGCGTGGACCTTATTGCACAACATTGGAGTTGTTTTTCAGTAAAACACAGTGTAACAAAACATGCACATTTTATATAGTAAACTACTATTGACAATAGGCTAAACATAAACAATAGAAGGTAACGCAACATGCAGAGATGGGAGAAGGGCAAGATGTTGGTATTGGGTTAAAAAAAATGTGAAGCGTCGTTGTTTTAGATGAAGAGGGGAGCGTAGAGGAAGTTGCACGTGGAGAAAACTGTACGCTGAAGTAAGAGGACCGTTCTCGTAGAGGGTTTCAGTTGATGCTTTTATGCATCATGAAACCAACAGAGCAAAAAGTATACACTGTAACACTATGATGTAACTGTATGGAGGGGACACCTGTGCTGAGTAATAACACTCAACAATCCAGGCCCAGACTCACATCTAAGAGAGAGGAATCATATCGTACTGAATTTGTAATCTGGCAGACATTAGAATAATAATTGAAGATATAATTGTCTAGATATGACAGCACATCCTTAATATGCAGACAAAAGAAATTCTAAGCCGTATATGTTTCAAATAAACTCCACTGGCTACATATTGTCAGATACATCATTTGCTTCACTTCAATTGGATGCTACTGTAACTTTTACTAAGATGATGCCAACAGTGACATCAGGCATAGATGCCCCTGGGAACAATAACATGTAGAGGAAATGCAGAGGAAAGACAGGTTCCTCTTCGTGTCCCTTCGCTTAGCTAAGACACAAATACGTCCGTAGACAGTCCTCCTCGGATACAGATACCGTAGCTCAAATTCTGCCTAGAAGGATGGCTGTGAAGAAGCTAAGCTATGCACAAGGACTGAACGGAGTGGGACGCGTCTCAAGTTGTGTCAAGACCGATTTGATCTTTAAAATTGGCAAAAAGGGTTATGCTGGGGCCAGGTTGCCTCGTCGCACTACGCGATAAGTTCAGTTAACACTCCACACTCCCATGAAGTACTCCATATTTGGAAGTATTTGAACCTGTTTGGTTCTGGCAATGCTGACTGGGTATTGTAAAGGTCTTGTCTTTCATGTAGTTCTATGAGTCGGATTCTCATGCCAAACCACACTGACATACGGGATTAATGTCCGTTTTATTGATGTATTTTTTTACAACGATTATCTACCATTGAAGAGATTCAGACAGTGAGTTTACATTTTCATGGAGACATGTGTACTTAAACCTATTTTGACCAATGGGTAAAGCTATGTTAATTGTGACGGTAATCCTCTAAGAAAACAAATTGGCCAGAATTAGGGTGAATAAATCAACGAAGGCCAGAGAAAAAAAATGTGGTCAAAAATCTGTAAAATTACATCACGTCAGCAAATAATCCCGTTTCAAATAAAACGCTGGGTCTAAATTAATTGTTTACTAGGTTTAATGCTTGATTTGTTAAGTTCATTTTTTTGTTAAATTTTTTTATGGCATACTAAGACAAAATAATCGTGACAGTGTGTAAATGATAAAACTGAAGGAAATTAAGAAATGTATTAAAATGCTGGAATTAAATGACTAACTATGCAAATGAACAAAAGCTGTGTGCATTAAGGAATTAAGACACCTGGCTCAACTAGATGCCTTGGGCAGATAGAACCATGAATAAGTGCATGTTGTGTTCAGTGATTTAAACAAACGGTAATCATATTTGTCTTGGTAAATTGTATTTTATAACGTCAGGAAGTTACATATCATCACCAAAGCACATTTTCACCCACGCTGGGCAGGGTGGGTGGACACCCTACCCTATACTAAATAGTCACAAACATGCCAACTACCCTTGATAGCCTGGAATAAGCGAACACCAAAACAAACATTGAATAAACCTCTAACTCGCGATTTACTGGTTTGACCCTCCTGCCTTTGAATTAAATATTCTATGAAAAGGAGACGTTTACTCTTGCTGTTGATCCAGGCATTGAGGTGTATAGTTGGCACGGTTCAATTAAGGCGAACTGGTGTATTGGAGCCTATAAAACCAGATGTCAACAGCTGCTTTCCAAAAGGACAAACCACATGATTGTTGTGTCATGTGCTTCACCGGTTTGTTAATGTTCAACCAGTAAATGACGATCAAAGTATATACTGCTCATTCATACGTGCATACTCTAGTATACCGAGGCCAACACTTCAACACGTGATGAAAAACTTTAACGTCAAGGGATTTCATCACCATATTGCATACCTAAATAAAGCCATTGAAAATGTTGTAGGATCGACAGAAACATACATGTGTGTAAATATTGAATGTTCGGGCTACCCTCAGACGAGCATACAATGTGCATAGTTTGAACCAGTGGCTCTTGCATCCCGTCTAGCGTGTAACACCCTGCAGTATGTGTAAGGTTTCAATCAGATTCTCGATGCATGCTTAATACAGGTTGCTACTTCCATCCAGTGTGGTGTAGATCATCTTGTTGTTTTTGCAACGGTATCTTCTGAATCAGAGAGCCTATTTGTTGCCTAATTGTTAGACTAGCTTGACTGTTCCCACTGTTAAGAGATGCATGCACAAATATAACAAACGTGTGTGAATTCATGTCAAGTCACGCACAACATAAATAAAGTATACTATTCAAAGTCTGTGGACTACAGTAGAACATTATAATGGTATCACGACCATCAGTTCGAACACAATGTTGCAACAAGAAAAGCCTGGAACTATTTGGCATATTTTAGCCTACCTGAAGTCCACTTGCTTCTCTTCTTCTTTGTCGTGTTTCGTATTTATCTTGAATTTGAAGAGTTTGAACTTTTTCCCTCCACGGTCATCTTTCTCCTTCTCCACAGTCAAATTGGCTTCGCTTTTAGAAAACAAGCTTTTGAATGACTTTTTGGAACTACTCTTTCTCGCCATCTTTACGTTTATTCCAGACATAAATGGCAAGTCACCAAATTCAAAGTACCACTTGTCACGAATCTCGACATGAAAAACACTACAAGGTCCTCAGAACCTGCAGACAACAGGACAGCTGATTCTCGCTCTTCACTCTCTCTACTGCATGCGCAGTCGCACACAGGTGAGTGACACGCCCTAGAGTAGCTTTGGGACACATCATCGGGAGTCTGTGCATCGCTATGGTGGTCACAGAAAATAACCCTACCACAATATAGCCGGCTTCACCAAAAAACAAAACGTTTCCAGTCAACGAAGGTATATGTACTGTAATTGTCAAACAATCACTTCAAAGGGCTCTTTTACTAGGCTACCCGCGCACGTTCTTCCACTGGCAACATATTTCCAGCTTCCAAACAGTGGTGAATGTAAAGAGCCATCTGTTACACAAAACACAAAAAGCCTAATGACATTGGTGATGATTTATTAGGCCAGAATGTAGGCCTATACATCCGCGCGCGTCGGCCACCCATCTCTGCCTTGGCAACGTTTCCGTGTTTTTATCGAACCACATCAGATTTTGGAGTTTAGGCTATGCCACCCATTTTCAAATCCATTCGCTCATTTTCATTACCGCTGTCATACGGCGGGGATAAAAAGTAGTGTAATAGCCTACAGTTTTTACCTTTGTATTTAATTATTGTGAGGTTCATGTTTTACCTGTATGGTTTACCCCCACTATTTATTTTGCTGGGAAGCTGTACCTTACCTCCTTACTTTCAACCCTGCTCACTGTGAAATAAACGTCTGTAACTCAGTAAATTTGTTGCGTTTTAAGTTAATTTACACATTTTTATGACTAGGCCCACATAGAATCCCTGTTAATTCAATACTATGTGTAATTATATGATTAGGCCCATAAAAATATAGGAGGTCCAATACCGGGAAGAAATTAATTATACTGTAACGACCCTGGGTTTATAAGTGCGGAAATCGACTCTGCCGCACGAGCATGCTTTTGCGGTACAGTCGATAGCGCGCCGGACCTCGGGCTAGAAGGTCGAGGGTTCGATACCTACTCCCTGCCTGTTTCATTACAATACTTTCACCCCTGATAGCGAGGGACACGTTTAACTTTACGTCTTGTAAGTATACTTCCTAGAGACTACACGCGTTTGTTGATGGGACACGTTTTTTTCTGTGATGTCTGCTATATGGTTGTCGGGTTAGCTATTTTCCGTCGCCACACCAGAACGATGCACAACTCAGAGACTCAAACCAATACAGACTCCCGATTTTGTGTCCCAAAGCTCGCACTTGCGATGAGTTAGCCGAGCATCTTAATTAAGGAAATCCACATGCATGCAGATACACATGTCGCTAAAATAGACACAAGCAAAGCCAAAACGACTGATAGCCAGATTTTCGGACAAATATAACAGCTCATGGATGCTTTTTGGCTAGATAGCCTAACACGGAACCTAAACCGGCTGCGCACGTGCGCTATCGTGCATAAATTTATTTTGCCCCCCACACCAAACGCGATCACGACACGCAGGTTAAAATATCAAAACTCTGAACCAATGACATTAATTTGGGGACATGTCAAAAAGCAATAAACATATATGGCATTTTAGCTAGTTAGCTTGCACTTGCAAGCTAACGTTAATTAGCGTTATGAATTAATTAACGTTAATTTGTTCTATTTAGCTAGCTTGCTGTTGCTAGCTAATTTGTCCTGGGATATAAACATTGAGTTGTTTTACCTGGAATTCACAAGGTCTTCTACTCCGACAATTAATCCACACATAAAACGGCCAACCGGATCGTTTCTTGTCATCTCTCCTCCTTCCAGGCTTTTTCATCTTTGAACTTATATGGTGATCCATCTAAACTTTCATAGTATTACCACACAACCGGCAACAAAGTTCGTCTTTCAATCACGCACGTGGGTATAACCAATGAGGAGATGGCACGTGGGTACCTGCTTCTTCAAACCAATGAGGAGATGGGAGAGGCAGGACTTTCAGCGCGATCTGCGTCAGAAATAGAAACTACTTCCGGCGCCGAACAGGATGGCTGCCTCGCTTCGCGTTCCTTGGAAAATATGCAGTATTTTGTTTTTCTATGTGTTATTTCTTACATTGGTACCCCGGGTGATCTTAAGTTTCATTACATACAGCCGGGAGGAACTACTGAATATACGATTAACGTCAACTAACCACCCTTCCTACCAGGAATATGACTTTCCCGAAACGGATCCAGTGTCTTGCCTTCCACCCAATACAATGGACCTGATCCCAGCCGGCGAAGCTACACGACGCCGAAAAAGGGGCAAACGTAGCGGTCTCCTGGTCAGGCTTCGGAGACGAGCACATCGCGCTCCACTCCCTAGCATACTACTCGCCAATGTCCAGTCTCTTGAGAATAAGGTCGATGAAATCCGAGCACGGGTAACATTCGAGAGAGACATCAGGGATTGCAACGTGCTCTGAATCACGGAAACATGGCTAACTGAAAAGACGCTAACGGAGTCGGTGCAGCCAGCTGGTTTCTTCACGCATCGCGCAGACAGAAACATACATCTTTCTGGTAAGAAGAGGGGCGGGGGGGTATGCCTCATGATTAACGAGACGTGGTGTGACCATCATAACAACACTCAGGAACTAAAGTCATTCTGTTCACCTGATCTAGAACTCCTCACAATCAAATGTAGACCGCATTATCTACCAAGGGAATTCACTTCGGTCATAATCACCGTATATATTCCCCCCCAAGCAGACACATCGATGGCCCTGAACGAACTCTATCTGACTCTCTGTAAACTGGAAACCACACACCCTGAGGCTGCATTCATCGTAGCTGGGGATTTTAACAAGGCTAATCTAAAAACAAAACTCCCTAAATTCTATCAGCACATCGATTGTCCGACCAGGGCTGGCAGAACTCTGGACCATTGTTATACTAACTTCCGCGACGCATATAAGGCCCTCCCCCGCCCTCCTTTCGGAAAAGCTGACCACGACTCCATTTTGTTGATTCCAGCCTACAAACAGAAATTAAAACTACAAGCTCCCGCGCTCAGGTCTGTTCAACGCTGGTCCGACCAATCTGAATCCACGCTTCAAGACTGCTTTGATCACGCGGATTGGAATATGTTCCGCACGGCGTCCAACAACAACAATGATGAATATGCAGATTCGGTGAGCGAGTTCATTAGGAAGTGCATTGACGATGTCGTACCCAGAGCAACGATTAAAACATTCCCAAACCAGAAACCGTGGATTAACGGCAGCATTCGCGTGAAACTGAAAGCGCGAACCACTGCTTTTAACCAGGGCAAGGTGACCGGAAACATGACCGAATACACACAGTGTAGCTATTCTCTCCGCAAGGCTATCAAACAGGCTAAGTCCCAGTACAGAGACAAAATTGAATCGCAATTCAACAGCTCAGACACAAGGGGTATGTGGCAGGGTCTACAGTCTATCACGGATTACAAAAAGAAAAGCAGCCCCGTCGCGGATCAGGATGTCTTGCTCCCAGACAGGCTAAATACCTTTTTTGCCCGCTTTGAGGATAATACAGTGCCACTGACACGGCCCACTACCAAAACCTGCGGGCTCTCCTTCACTGCAGCCGAGGTGAGTAAAACATTTAAACGTGTTAACCCTCGCAAGGCTGCAGGCCCAGACGGCATTCCCAGCCGCGTCCTCAGAGCATGCGCAGACCAGCTGGCTGGTGTGTTTACGGACATATTCAATCAATCCTTAGCCCAGTCTGCTGTTCCCACATGCTTCAAGAGGGCCACCATTGTTCCTGTTCCCAAGAAAGCTAAGGTAACTGAGCTAAACGACTACCGCCCCGTAGCACTCACTTCCGTCATCATGAAGTGCTTTGAGAGACTAGTCAAGGACCATATCACCTCCACCCTACCGGACACCCTAGACCCACTCCAATTTGCTTACCGACCCAATAGGTCCACAGACGACGCAATCGCAACCACACTGCACACTGCCCTAACCCATCTGGACAAGAGGAATACCTATGTGAGAATGCTGTTCATCGACTACAGCTCAGCATTCAACACCATAGTACCCTCCAAACTCGTCATCAAGCTCGAGACCCTGGGCCTCGACCCCGCCCTGTGCAACTGGGTCCTGGACTTCCTGACGGGCCGCCCCCAGGTGGTGAGGGTAGGTAACAACATCTCCACCCCGCTGATCCTCAACACTGGGGCCCCACAAGGGTGCGTTCTGAGCCCTCTCCTGTACTCCCTGTTCACCCACGACTGCGTGGCCATGCACGCCTCCAACTCAATCATCAAGTTTGCGGACGACACTACAGTGGTAGGCTTGATTACCAACAACGACGAGACGGCCTACAGGGAGGAGGTGAGGGCCCTCGGAGTGTGGTGTCAGGAAAATAACCTCACACTCAACGTCAACAAAACAAAGGAGATGATTGTGGACTTCAGGAAACAGCAGAGGGAGCTCCCCCCTATCCACATCGACGGGTCAGTAGTGGAGAAGGTGGAAAGTTTTAAGTTCCTCGGTGTACACATCACGGACAAACTGAATTGGTCCACCCACACAGACAGCGTTGTGAAGAAGGCGCAGCAGCGCCTCTTCAACCTCAGGAGGCTGAAGAAATTCGGCTTGTCACCAAAAGCACTCACAAACTTCTACAGATGCACAATCGAGAGCATCCTGTCGGGCTGTATCACCGCCTGGTACGGCAACTGCTCCGCACACAACCGTAAGGCTCTCCAGAGGGTAGTGAGGTCGGCAGAACGCATCACCCGGGGCAAACTACCTGCCCTCCAGGACACCTACACCACCCGATGTCACAGGAAGGCCATAAAGATCATCAAGGACAACAACCACCCAAGCCACTACCTGTTCACCCCGCTATCATCCAGAAGGCGAGGTCAGTACAGGTGCATCCAAGCAGGGACCGAGAGACTGAAAAACAGCTTCTATCTCAAGGCCATCAGACTGTTAAACAGCCACCACTAACATTTAGCGGCCGCTGCCAACAAACTGACTCAGCTCCAGCCACCTTAAAAATGGGAATTGATGGAAATTATGTAAAAATGTACCACCAGCCACTTTAAACAATGCCACCTAATATAATGTTTACATACCCTACATTACACATCTCTTATGTATATGTATATACTGTACTCTATATCATCTACTGCATCTTGCCATCTTATGTAATACATGGACCACTAGCCACTTTAAACTATGCCACTTTATGTTTACATACCCT
This sequence comes from Salvelinus alpinus, assembly GCF_045679555.1. Lineage (NCBI taxonomy): Eukaryota > Metazoa > Chordata > Actinopteri > Salmoniformes > Salmonidae > Salvelinus > Salvelinus alpinus. The sequence goes on from NC_092111.1 coordinate 7,146,732, forward strand.
ACAGTACTCATCTCATAGGTATATACCGTACTCTATACCATCTACTGCACCTTGCCTATGCCGTCTGTACCATCACTCATTCATATATCTTTATGTACATATTCTTTATCCCTTTACACTTGCGTGTATAAGGTAGTAGTTGCGGAATTGTTAGGTTAGATTACTTGTTGTTATTACTGCATTGTCGGAACTAGAAGCACAAGCATTTCGCTACACTCGCATTAACATCTGCTAACCATGTGTATGTGACTAATAAATTTGATTTGATTTGATTTGATTTGAATGACTTCTATTTTAGCCCTTGGCGTCGCAGACGCTCGTTGGCGCAATAATTGAATAACATGGATTTCTAAATTTATTTTGCGACGCTTGCGCACGCGACGTGTCCGGTCTGGTCAGCATATCTGATATCCGTGCGTTGGAGACAACTGACAGCTAAATTAATTTTTTAAAACTCAGACTGGGAAAAAATCTGGGGATCCCGCTGCATTCAATACAACTGGGAACTTGGATATCTCCGACCTCTGACTTACACACGCTCAAGAAAACTGGGAACTCGGAAATAAACTAGCTCCGACTCGGTTTGAAAGGTCATCCAACTCGGAATTCCAAGTCGGAAACTCAAGCATCTTTCTAGCTTCCGAGTGGTGCAGCGGTCTCAGGCAATACATCTCAGTGCTAGAGGAGTGACTACAGACCCAGGTTTGATCCCAGGCTGTGATTGGGAGTCCCATAGGGCGGCGCACAACTGGCCTAGCGTCATCCGGGTTACATTTACATTTACATTTAAGTCATTTAGCAGACGCAACCACTTTACAATAGTGCATCTAACTCTTTTAAGGGGGGGGGGGGTTAGAAGGATTACTTTATCCTATCCTAGGTATTCCTTAAAGAGGTGGGGTTTCAGGTGTCTCCGGAAGGTGGTGATTGACTCCGCTGACCTGGCGTCGTGAGGGAGTTTGTTCCACCATTGGGGTGCCAGAGCAGCGAACAGTTTTGACTGGGCTGAGCGGGAACTGTACTTCCTCAGAGGTAGGGAGGCGAGCAGGCCAGAGGTGGATGAACGCAGTGCCCTTGTTTGGGTGTAGGGCCTGATCAGAGCCTGAAGGTACGGAGGTGCCGTTCCCCTCACAGCTCCGTAGGCAAGCACCATGGTCTTGTAGCGGATGCGAGCTTCAACTGGAAGCCAGTGGAGAGAGCGGAGGAGCGGGGTGACGTGAGAGAACTTGGGAAAGTTGAACACCAGACGGGCTGCGGCGTTCTGGATGAGTTGTAGGGGTTTAATGGCACAGGCAGGGAGCCCAGCCAACAGCGAGTTGCAGTAATCCAGACGGGAGATGACAAGTGCCTGGATTAAGACCTGCGCCGCTTCCTGCGTGAGGCAGGGTCGTACTCTGCGAATGTTGTAGAGCATGAACCTACAGGAACGGGTCACCGCCTTGATGTTAGTTGAGAACGACAGGGTGTTGTCCAGGATCACGCCAAGGTTCTTAGCACTCTGGGAGGAGGACACAATGGAGTTGTCAACCGTGATGGCGAGATCATGGAACGGGCAGTCCTTCCCCGGGAGGAAGAGCAGCTCCGTCTTGCCGAGGTTCAGCTTGAGGTGGTGATCCGTCATCCACACTGATATGTCTGCCAGACATGCAGAGATGCGATTCACCACCTGGTTATCAGAGGGGGGAAAGGAGAAGATTAATTGTGTGTCGTCTGCATAGCAATGATAGGAGAGACCATGTGAGGATATGACAGAGCCAAGTGACTTGGTGTATAGCGAGAATAGGAGAGGGCCTAGAACAGAGCCCTGGGGGACACCAGTGGTGAGAGCACGTGGTGCGGAGACAGATTCTCGCCACGCCACCTGGTAGGAGCGACCTGTCAGGTAGGACGCAATCCAAGCGTGGGCCGCGCCGGAGATGCCCAGCTCGGAGAGGGTGGAGAGGAGGATCTGATGGTTCACAGTATCAAAGGCAGCCGATAGGTCTAGAAGGATGAGAGCAGAGGAGAGAGAGTTAGCTTTAGCAGTGCGGAGCGCCTCCGTGACACAGAGAAGAGCAGTCTCAGTTGAATGACTAGTCTTGAAACCTGACTGATTTGGATCAAGAAGGTCATTCTGAGAGAGATAGCAGGAGAGCTGGCCAAGGACGGCACGTTCAAGAGTTTTGGAGAGAAAAGAAAGAAGGGATACTGGTCTGTAGTTGTTGACATCGGAGGGATCGAGTGTAGGTTTTTTCAGAAGGGGTGCAACTCTCGCTCTCTTGAAGACGGAAGGGACGTAGCCAGCGGTCAAGGATGAGTTGATGAGCGAGGTGAGGTAAGGGAGAAGGTCTCCGGAAATGGTCTGGAGAAGAGAGGAGGGGATAGGGTCAAGCGGGCAGGTTGTTGGGCGGCCGGCCGTCACAAGACGCGAGATTTCATCTGGAGAGAGAGGGGAGAAAGAGGTCAAAGCACAGGGTAGGGCAGTGTGAGCAGAACCAGCGGTGTCGTTTGACTTAGCAAACGAGGATCGGATGTCGTCGACCTTCTTTTCAAAATGGTTGACGAAGTCATCAGCAGAGAGGGAGGAGGGGGAGGAGGATTCAGGAGGGAGGAGAAGGTGGTAAAGAGCTTCCTAGGGTTAGAGGCAGATGCTTGGAATTTAGAGTGGTAGAAATTGGCTTTAGCAGCAGAGACAGAAGAGGAGAATGTAGAGAGGAGGGAGTGAAAGGATGCCAGGTCCGCAGGGAGGCGAGTTTTCCTCCATTTCCGCTCGGCTGCCCGGAGCCCTGTTCTGTGAGCTCGCAATGAGTCGTCGAGCCACGGAGCAGGAGGGGAGGACCGAGCCGGCCTGGAGGATAGGGGACATAGAGAGTCAAAGGATGCAGAAAGGGAGGAGAGGAGGGTTGAGGAGGCAGAATCAGGAGATAGGTTGGAGAAGGTTTGAGCAGAGGGAAGAGATGATAGGATGGAAGAGGAGAGAGTAGCGGGGGAGAGAGAGCGAAGGTTGGGACGGCGCGATACCATCCGAGTAGGGGCAGTGTGGGAAGTGTTGGATGAGAGCGAGAGGGAAAAGGATACAAGGTAGTGGTCGGAGACTTGGAGGGGAGTTGCAATGAGATTAGTGGAAGAACAGCATCTAGTAAAGATGAGGTCAAGCGTATTGCCTGCCTTGTGAGTAGGGGGGGAAGGTGAGAGGGTGAGGTCAAAAGAGGAGAGGAGTGGAAAGAAGGAGGCAGAGAGGAATGAGTCAAAGGTAGACGTGGGGAGGTTAAAGTCACCCAGAACTGTGAGAGGTGAGCCATCCTCAGGAAAGGAACTTATCAGGGCGTCAAGCTCATTGATGAACTCTCCAAGGGAACCTGGAGGGCGATAAATGATAAGGATGTTAAGCTTGAAAGGGCTGGTAACTGTGACAGCATGGAATTCAAAGGAGGCGATAGACAGATGGGTCAGGGGAGAAAGAGAGAATGTCCACTTGGGAGAGATGAGGATCCCAGTGCCACCACCCCGCTGACCAGAAGCTCTCGGGGTGTGCGAGAACACGTGGGCAGACGAGGAGAGAGCAGTAGGAGTAGCAGTGTTATCAGTGGTAATCCATGTTTCCGTCAGTGCCAAGAAGTCGAGGGACTGGAGGGAAGCATAGGCTGAGATGAACTCTGCCTTGTTGGCCGCAGATCGGCAGTTCCAGAGGCTGCCTGAGACCTGGAACTCCACGTGGGTCGTGCGCGCTGGGACCACCAGGTTAGAGTAGCAGCGGCCACGCGGTATGAAGCGTTTGTATGGTCTGTGCAGAGAGGAGAGAACAGGGATAGACAGACACATAGTTGACAGGCTACAGAAGAGGCTACGCTAATGCAAAGGAGATTGGAATGACAAGTGGACTACACGTCTCGAATGTTCAGAAAGTTAAGCTTACGTTGCAAAAAATCTTATTGACTAAAATGATATAGTACTGCTGGCTGGTGAAATAGGCTAGCTAGCAGTGGCTGCGTTGTTGACTTTGTTTGAAAGTGTAGCTGGCTAGGTAACCTCTAACTGGCTAGGTAACCTCGACAATTACTCTAGACTACACAATTATCTTGGATACAAAGACGGCTATGTAGCCAGCTAAGATCAAACAAATCAAACTGTTGTACTGTAATGAAATGAAATGTAATACTACCTGTGGAGCAAAGCGGAATGCAACTACTCGCTCCAACCCGGAAGTGCGTATCGTAGAGGGAGAGGCAATAGAAGTGTTGTTTCTTGTATTATTGTCTTTTGTGTCTTTAGAGGACTGCTTCACCTTAATGTCCCCTTTCCCTTTTCTTCTGTCCTTATTTTGTCCCACTTTGTCCCTTCTTTGTCCCTTCTTCTCTTCTGCCAACTAGACACTCCTTGTTAGCTAGCTAGCTTCTTCCAGGAATGTCCCTAGCAACTGCCTAGCAACAGGTAAACAACTTAGCTAGCTAAGAAAACGGTATAATTTTATGAAAAATTGTTACTTTTTCAAAAGCCTTTCTTCTTTGTTTGCTGCTTGTTTTGGTCTCCTATTCAGTTTGCAGTTTTCTTTTGATTTTTTTTCGATGTACTTTACTCTAAAAAAACATTTAAATTTCAATATTTGTAGGAGCTCATCTTTTCAGCTGCTGCTGCTTAATTTGGAACTCCGGAACCATTAGGGTTAGGGGAGGGTTTGGCGACTTTCCGACCTGAAGATCACTGACGTCATAATTTGAGGGGATTTCCCAATTGTCTTGAAAGCACCATCACCCTAGAGTCACACCCCCCCCCCCAACCTGAAGAGCACTGATGTCATGATTTGAGGACCTTAGAGATGGGGACAGGGCCGATAAAACAGGGGGAAAGTTTGCGGGACTCCACCCGGAGCGGCAGATCCCGAGTGGAAAGCCATACCCTCTGCTCAAGACGGTAGTGGGAAGCAGGGGTCCGTTGGCGGTCCGCCTGTTGTCGATACCTGGAGGTGGTCTTGAGAAGAGTGGCCCGGGCTCTCTTCCAGGTACTGAAAACATCTGGGAAGATGGTATACTGACCTCTTGCTGTGGGAAGAGCAGGGCTGTACAGATGTGAGAGTGTGTCAGGTTTCACATTCTTGGACCCCGGGCGGTAGGACATAGTGAAATGGAAATGAGTGAATAACAGGGCCCATCTCGCCTGCCTGGAGTTGAGGTGCTTGGTGGTGAGGCGATATGCCAGGTTCTTATGGTCCGCACACACCAAGAATTTATGTTCTGCCCCTTCTAACCAACGCCATCTTAACTGCGAGTAATTCTCGGTTTCCCACGTCACAGTTCCTCTCAGCGGGGTTAAGACGATGGGAAAGGAAGGCGCAGGGATGCAGCTACTGGTCCGGGGCAGAAAGCTGAAACAGGACAGCCCCCGCTCCGACGTCTGAGGCGTCGACCTCCACCATGAACTGACGGGACGGGTCCGGAGAGATTAAGATGGGAGCTGTAGTCAATCGCTGCTTGAGGTCTGAGAATGGCGATCAGCTGCTGGAGACCATATGAACGGAACCTTGGGAGAGGTGAGTGCAGAGAGGGGGAAAGCAAGGTTGCTGTAACCCCGGATGAAACAACGGTAGAAATGAGCAAATCCCAGGAAACGTTGCAGCTAAACTCTGGATGTGGGTTGAGGCCAATCCACCACTGCTCACACCTTGTCAGGGTCCATCTGAATATTCCCTGCAGCGATGATGTATCCTAGGAAGGAGATGGTGGAGCGATGGAACTCAAATTTCGCCGCTTTCACGAAAAGCTGGTTCTCCAGGAGATGCTGGAGGACCTGTCGGACATGGAGGACGTTCTCTTGAGCTGGCAGGGAATAAATGAGCATGTCGTCGAGGTAGACAAACACAAATTGGTTCAACATGTCACAGAGCACATCATTGACCAGGGCCTGGAACACTGCAGGAGCTTTGGTCAGTCCAAACGGCATCACCAAGTACTCGTAGTACCCGCTAGCCTCCACTCGCCTCCTTCCCATATCTGAACCAGATGGTATGCATTCCGAAGGTCCAAGAAGATGACGGCCCCCTGGAGAAGCTCGAACGCCAAGCAGATGAGTGGTAGCGGGTAACGGTTTTGAACCGTAATGTCGTTAAGGCCCCGGTAGTTGATACACGGACGCAGGGTCTTGTCTGTCTTCTCCACAAAGAAGAACCTTTTACCGGCGGGGGAGGCAGTTGGACGTATAATCCTTGCAGCGAGAGAGTCCTCAATGTACCCCTCCATCGCTTTGGTCTCCGGACCCGATATGGAATAAAGTCACCCCCCGAGGCGGTGTGGTGCCAGTGAGAAGGTTGATTGCACAGTCGTAGGGCCAATGCGGAGGAAGAGATGTGGTGCGGGCAGAGTTGAAAACCTCCTGTAAGTCCTAGTACTCCGCGGGAACAGCGGAGAGATCCGAGGCTTTACCCAAGCCCGCCGGGAGACGTCCCGGGACACGTTGCGCCAACTTCAGACTATGTGCATGGCAAAACAGACTCCAACCCATGATGGAACCCATAACCCAGTTGGTTAGGGGGTTGGGTACGTAGGAGACTCGAGGAGCAGAAACTGCATAGCCTTACTGTGGTTGCCTGACACTCTCAGGTTGATAGGAACCGTATTGTGGGTGACTCTGCCAATAGTTCGCCCATCCAGCGCTCTTACGTCCATTGGGATGGAAAGGGGTTGAGTGGAAATACCCAGCTCCGACACCAGGGTAGTGTCCATAAAGCTCTCGTCGGCCCAAAAGTCAATGAGCACCCGGATGGATTTGGACTGGTCTCCCCACAACAGGGTAGCATAGAGGGGGTTTCGAGTAGTGAGAGATTGGAAACTCCCCATACAACTCAACAGTGTACTCCTATCTACTGATGAGCTTGGTCTTTTAATGGGCAGGTAGATAAGAAATGTCCTGGAGCTCCACAATACAGACTGCTATTCAGTCTGCGTAAGCGCTCAGCAGGAGACAATATAGCCCTGCAAAGTTGCATGGGCTCTGGAGGAGGCGAGTCGACAGTTCTCAGTGATTTCCGAGGGAACTCGGATGACACCGGATTCTCTCGGAAATGTAGACTTTGGGGATTTCCAGGATTCCTCGGAGGCGAGGTGGAATTCGAGTACGAGCGAGGGTGACGGGGATCAGACCCCTCTCCTTCCTACGTTCCCGTAGCCACCCATCGATCTGGATGGTGAAGGCTGTGAGTGAATCCAGATCCATGGACTGCTCCCAGGCTGTGAGCTCCGATAATCTGTGTCAAACAGGGCTTCCGGATTCCAGACACTCCCAGTCGCCAACATGTGAAAATCCACTGGAGTCTTGACGTAGTTGGAGCAGCTTACGAGCAGCCTCTCTCCCGGACAACGGAGAATCTAACACATTTTGTACCTCCGCCACAAACTTCTCCAGACTGAGGCAAACAGTGGACTTTTGCACCCACACCGGCGTCTGGGCCCTCCAGGACATCAGCGTTATCGAGTACGCTATCTTCAAGCGGTCCGAGGGGAACGAAGAAGGCTGCAGCTCGAAGATGAGGGAGCACTGGGAGAGAAACGCCTGGCAGGTTCCAGAATCTCCAGCGTAGCGCTCCGGAGGAGGGAAGCGAGGTTCTGGGTACACCGGGGTTGGTGGCGGGTTGCTGAGAGTGGGGGATTACTGTTGTGGCTTGCTGCCTAGTTGGGAATCCGCAGAATTGCTCCAGTAATGTAGTGAACACATGGTCATGGCATTCTGCCAGGGTATGGAGTCCATCCATAAGGCTTTGCAGTAACTCCTCATGTCTTCCAAAGGTGGCTCCTTGAAGCTAAGATGGGAGGCTAAGATCCAGGTGCAGACACAGGAGGCAGATAGTATGAGTCTCAGAGTTTATTACAATACAAGGGGCAGGCAATCTGTAGGTCAAGGCAGGCAAGAGTCGTAAATCCAAATCAGAATCAGGCAGGTACAGGATGGCAGGGAGGATCAGGACAGGCAGAAAGGTCAGAGCTGGGAAGACTAGAAAAAGCTAAACTAGAGCACAGGAAACACGGGAACACGCTGGTAGGACTTGACGGCACAAGACGAACTGGCAACAGAGAAACAGAAAACGCAGGTATAAATACACATGAGGTAATGGGAGACACCTGGTGGGGGTTGGAGACAATCACAAGACAGATCAGGGTGGAGATGAACATACTTTGGTGCAAAAAGTGCAAATCAATCCCAGAACAACAGCAAAGGACCGATGTTGGGGGAAACAGGTACAAAAGTATCTATATCCACAGTAAAACGAGTCCTATATCGACATAACCTGAAAAGCCACTCAGCAAGGAAGAAGCCACTGCTCCAAAACCGCCATAAAAAAGCCAGACTACGGTTTGCAACTGCACATGGGGATAAAGATCGTACCTTTTGGAGAAATGTCCTCTGGTCGGATGAAACAAAAATAGAACTGTTTGGCCATAATGACCATCGTTATGTTTGGAGGAAAAAGGGGGAGGCTTGCAAGCTGAAGAAAACCATCCCAACCGTGAAGCACGGAAGTGGCCGCATCATGTTGTGGGGGTGCTTTGCTGCAGGAGGGACTGGTGCACTTCACAAAATAGATGGCATCAAATTATGTGGATATATTGAAGCAACATCTCAAGACATCAGTCAGGAAGTTAAAGCTTGGTCGCAAATGGGTCTTCCAAATGGACAATGACCCCAAGCATACTTCCAAAGTTGTGGCAAAATGGCTTAAGGACAACAAAGTCAAGGTATTGGAGTGGCCATCACAAAGCCCTGACCTCAATCCTATAGACAATTTGTGGGCAGAACTGAAAAAGCGTGTGTGAGCAAAGAGGCCTACAAACCTGACTCAGTTACACCAGCTCTGTCAGGAGGAATGGGCCAAAATTCACCCAACTTATTGTTTGAAGCTTGTGGATAGCTAACCGAAACGTTTGACCCAAATTAAACAATTTAAAGGCAATGCTACCAAATACTAATTGAGTGTATGTAAACTTCTGACCCACTGGGAATGTGGTGAAAGAAATAAAAGCTGAAATAAATCATTCTCTGTACTATTATTCTGACATTTCACATTCTTAAAATAAATTGGTGATCCTAACTGACCTAAGACAGGGAACTTTTACTAGGATTAAATGTCAGGAATTGTGAAAAACTTTGTTTTTTTGAAATGTATTGGCTAAGGTGTATGTAAACTTCATACTTCAACTGTAGGTCCTGGATGGCAGGAAGCTTGGCCCCAGTGATGTACTGGGCCGTACGCACTACACTCTGCAGCGCCTTACTGTCAGATGCCGAGCAGTTACCATACCAGGCTGTGATGCAACCAGTTAGAATGCTCTCGATGGTGCAACTGTAGAACTTTTTGAGGATCTGGGGACCCATGCCAAATCTTTTCTGTCTCCTGGGGGGGAAAATATGTTGTTGTGCCCTCTTCACGACTGTCTTGGTGTGTTTGGACCATGATAGTTTGTTGGTGATGTGGAGACCAAGGAACTTGAAACTCTAGACCCGCTTCACTACAGCCCTGTCGATGCTAATGGGGGCCTGTTTGGCCCGCCTTTTCCTGTAGTCCACGATCAGCTCCTTTGTCTTGCTTACATTGAGGGAGAGTTTGTTGTCCTGGCACCACACTGCCAGGTCTCTGACCTCCTCCCTATAGGCTGTCTCATCATTGTCGGTGATCAGGCCTACCACTGTTGTGTCGTCAACAAACTTAATGATGGTGTTGGAGTTGTGTTTGGCCCCGCAGTCGTGGGTGAACAGGGAGTACAAGAGGGGACTAGGCACACACACACACCTGAGGGGCCTCAGGGTTGAGGATCAGCGTAGCAGACATGTTGTTGCCTACCCTTACCACCTGGGGGCAGCCTGTCAGGAAGTCCAGGTTCCAGTTGCAGAAAGAGGTGTTTAGTCCCAGCGTCCTTAGCTTAGTGATGAGCTTTGTGGGCACTAAAGTGTTGAACGCTGAGCTGTATTCAATGAACAGCATTCTCACATAGGTGTTCCTTTTGTCCAGGTTGGAAAGGGCAGTGTGGAGTGCGATTGAGATTGTGTCATCTGTGGATCTGTTGGGGCGGTATGCGAATTGGAGTAGGTCTCGGGTTTCCAGGAGGATGATGTTAATGTGAGCCATGACCAGCCTTTCAAAGCACTTCATGGCTACCGACGTGAGTGTATGGGGCTGTAATCATTTAGGCAGGTTACCTTCACTTCCTTGGGCACAGGGACTATGGTGGTCTGCTTGAAGCATGTAGGTATTACAGACTCGGTCAGGGAGAGTTTGAACATGTCAGTGAAGACACTTGCCAGTTGGTCAGCGCATGCTTTGAGTACACGTCCTGGTAATCCGTCTGGCCCAGCGGCTTTGTGAATGTTGACCTGTTTAAAGGTCTTGCTCACATCGGCTACCGAGAGTGTTATGTCCAGAACAGCTGGTGCTCTCATGCATGCTTCAGTGTTGATTGTCTTGAAGCAAGCAGTAAAGGCATTACTCCCTCCCTAGAACGCCGCAGCCCGTCTGGTGTTCAACTTTCCCAAGTTCTCTCACGTCACCCCGCTCCTCCGCTCTCTCCACTGGCTTCCAGTTGAAGCTCGCATCCGCTACAAGACCATGGTGCTTGCCTACGGAGCTGTGAGGGGAACGGCACCTCCGTACCTTCAGGCTCTGATCAGGCCCTACACCCAAACAAGGGCACTGCGTTCATCCACCTCTGGCCTGCTCGCCTCCCTACCTCTGAGGAAGTACAGTTCCCGCTCAGCCCAGTCAAAACTGTTCGCTGCTCTGGCACCCCAATGGTGGAACAAACTCCCTCACGACGCCAGGTCAGCGGAGTCAATCACCACCTTCCGGAGACACCTGAAACCCCACCTCTTTAAGGAATACCTAGGATAGGATAAAGTAATCCTTCTAACCCCCCCCCCCCCCTTAAAAGAGTTAGATGCACTATTGTAAAGTGGTTGTTCCACTGGATATCATAAGGTGAATGCACCAATTTGTAAGTCGCTCTGGATAAGAGCGTCTGCTAAATGACTTAAATGTAAATGTAAATGTAAATTTAGCCCGTCTGGTAGGCTCGCGTCACTGGGCAGCTCGCTGCTGGGATTCCCTTTGTAGTCCATAATAGTTTAAGTCCTGCCACATTTGACGAGGATCAGAGCTGGTGTAGTAGGATTCAATCTTAATCCTGTATTGCCGCTTTGCTTGTTTGATGGTTCGTCTGAGGGCATAGCGGGATTTCTTATTCGTGTACGGATTAGTGTTCTGCTCCTTGAAAGCGGCAGCTCTAATCTTTAGCTCAATTAGGATTTTGCCTGTAATCCATGGCTTCTGGTTGGGATATGTACGTACGGTCACTGTGGGGATGACGTCATTGATGCACTTATTGATGAAGCCAATGACTGAGGTGGTATACTCCTCAATGCCATTTGATGAATCCCGGAACATATTCCAGTCTGTGCTAGCAAAACAGTCCTGTAGCGTAGCATCCGCGTCATCTGACCACTTCCATATTGAGCGAGTCACTGGTACTTCCTGCTTTAGTTTTTGCATGTAAGCAGGAATCAGGAGGATAGAATTTGTCAGATTTGCCAAATGGAGTGCCGGGGAGAGCTTTGTATGCATCTCTGTGTGTGGATTAAAGGTGGTCTAGAGTTGTTTTTCCTCTGGTTGCACGTGTGACATTTTGGTAGAAATTAGGTAAAACGGATTTAAGTTTACCTTCATTAAAGTCCCCGGCCACTAGGAGCGCCGCTTCTGGATGAGCATTTTCTTGTTTGCTTATGGCCTTATACAGCTGGTTGAGTGCGGTCTTAGTGGCAGCATCGGTTTGTGGTGGTAAATAGACGGCTACGAATAATATAGATGAGAACTCTCTAGGTAAATAGTGTAGTCTACATCTTATCATAAGGTACTGTACCTCAGGCGAGCAATACCTCGAGACTTCTTTAATATTAGACATCGCGCACCAGCTGTTATTGACAAATAGACACCCACCCCCGCCCCTCGTCTTACCAGACGTAGCTTCTCTGTCTTGCCGGTGCATGGAAAATCCTGCCAGCTCTATATTATCCATGTCGTCGTTCAGCCACAACTCGGTGAAACATAAGATATTACAGTTAATGTCCCGTTGGTGGTAGGTCATCCATTTTATTTTCCAATGATTGCATGTTGGCCAATAGAACGGATTGCAGTGGGAGTTTACTCACTGTTACGCACACCTCTGTGAAGAGGGAACGCAACACCATGCTACAACTCAACTCCCCGTGAAGTGAAAGAGGTATGGGACTGTAAGTGTGAGAAAGGATGATAAAAGGCAGAATTGACCGTTTACTAGGATTTTATTCCTTTACACGGTAATATGGGGACAAGGGGCTGGACGGAACCAAAGCAAGGAAAGTAAATGTCAAAGCTCCCCCTCTCCTATCTAACGTGCCTACCCACTACTTACCTAACTTAGCACCACCTGGTGCACTAACCAAAATACAGGGGGTGGTCCGCCCAGGTCTTACCTAGTGTGCCTAGACAATGAATATACTACGGGTATATGTATGCCCACGGGCCTCTTGCCTAAGCACTCCCTAGGTGCCTTCCCCTTCCCCCCTGGGAACAAATGAAACAGAATATCAAACAATTACTCAAACAAACTAATAAACAAAGGACATCAAATAAGCTCCATCTGAGCAACAATCTCACACAGAACATACCAACTGCTCCCAGCAACAACTAACACAGTACATACCAACGACCAACATGCTATAACCCTCAGCCATTAACCTCCTCTCTCAGCAATGATCTATATCACATTCAATCTCTCCAGCAATGATCTATATCACATTCAATCTCTCCAGCAATGATCTCAGCCTGCAATGATCTCAGCCAGCAATGATCTCAGCCAGCAATGATCTCAGCCAGCAATGATCTCAGCCAGCCTATTATCTCAGCCAGCCTATTATCTCAGCCAGCCTATTATCTCAGCCAGCCTATTATCTCAGCCAGCCTATTATCTCAGCCAGCCTATTATCTCACTCTCCTGAACAACAGAACACTGGCTTTTATATAGCTTCAGACGGAATGGGTAATTAGAAACAGCTGCGTCTCGACGAGGGGGCGGGGTCAGCTCTCCAATCGTCAATTGGGGCCGACCAATCAGCTGCCTGGGGAGAATTTCAGGAAGCCATCTCCTGAAACACACACACTCAAATACAAACTACAACACAGAAACTGGGGAACGTAACACTCACTCACCTACGAATTCTCAGAAGGCAGTCCGACCTCCGCCCCCTTTTTCTCTGTTTTTTCTTCATGCAAATGACGAGGATTTTGGCCCATTCCCGAGAAAGCAGTATATCCTTCGCATCGGCCTCGTTACAGAAAAATTACTCTTCCAGTTCGAGGTGGATTACCACTGTTCAGAAGTTATTTTCGGTCATAAGAGACGGTAGCAGCAACATTATGTACACAATAAGTTACAAAATAAAGTAACAAACAACGTGAAAAAACGAACAAAATAGGACAGTTGGTTAGGAGCACGTAAAACGTCAGCCATCCCCCCGGCGCCATTCTACAAAGATGGAATTGTCTTAGTGTGCCATGCTCATAGGCTGAAGTTAATCGGGGAATGACATTCCGCATGTTTGCTAATAGGAAAGAGGAGAGGCGTGACGTTAAGCTGATGAGGTACAGTGGGGCAAAAAAGTATTTAGTCAGCCACCAATTGTGCAAGTTCTCCCACTTAAAAAGATGAGAGAGGCCTGTAATTCTCATCATAGGTACACTTCAACTATGACAGCAAAATGAGGGGGGGAAAATCACATTGTAGGATTTTTTATGAATTTATTTGCAAATTATGGTGGAAAATAAGTATTAGCAATTATGAAAATTTCCTCAGATCTGCGACCTTTGCATGCTATCTTGAACATGCACACTTTCCATGATTTCATGAGATTTAGGGAGTGAATCTTATTTATATTGAGGGCTACTGGATTTAATTGGATTTATTTTAAATGAAAATGGATGGAAAATGTCTTTTTAACTGGCCCTCCCCGTGTGTTTGAAACAAAAACATGTAACCCTCCCCCTCCAACATGATCATTAAAACAAAATAGCAGGAAATATTACATCGCTTTTTATTAGGCTATCAATGTTGCAGTCGTGATTTCTATCAAATCAATCCGTGGTGAGAACCACTGCTGTATTCATACCATATTCATGTTATCCACTTGAGGGAGGCATTTACCAATTTAAGCTTTAAGGGCCGTCCACACCAAGGACGATAACTATAACGATACATTATGCATAACTATAAAACGTTGGTGAGCATCCACACCAGGGAAACGTTTACCGTTCTACAGTAGTCTACACCTGTCAATCAACTGATCAAAGCATTGTACTGCACGCTGTAGGCCTATTAATAATGTAGTAACACAGACCGTTCAGTGCTCCAGGGTGTGTCCATTGTGACAACTGCAAATAACACTTCAATGTAGGCTACATGTAGCCTAATGAAAAATAATATAGACACTCGTAGGCCTATTTCAATTAAATGTAAAAATTCAACAACAAAAGCTGTTGAGCCTGTGCATCTTTTACATCATGTAATCACTTGCCTCGTTGATAGGACAAAAAGGCTTCTCAACAGTTTTTACCCCCAAGCCATAAGACTCCTGAACAGGTAATCAAATGTCTACCCGGACCGTTTGCATTGTGCCCCCACCCCCAAACCCTCTTTTTACGCTGCTGCTACTCTCTGTTTATCATATATGCATAGTCACTTTAACTATACATTCATGAACATACTACTTCAATTGGGCCGACCAACCAGTGCTCCCGCACATTGGCTAACCGGGCTATCTGCATTGTGTCCCACCACCCACCACCCCCTCTTTTACGCTGCTGCTACTCTCTGTTTATCATATATGCATAGTCACTTTAACTATACATTCATGAACATACTACTTCAATTGGGCCGACCAACCAGTGCTCCCGCACATTGGCTAACCGGGCTATCTGCATTGTGTCCCACCACCCACCACCCCCTCTTTTACGCTACTGCTACTCTCTGTTCATCATATATGCATAGTCACTTTAACCATATCTACATGTACATACTACCTCAATCAGCCTGACTAACCGATGTCTCGCTACTTTTATAGCCTCGCTACTGTTTTTCACTGTCTTTTTACTGTTGTTTTTATTTCTTTACTTACCTATTGTTCACCTAACACCTTTTTTTGCACTATTGGTTGGAGCCTGTAAGTAAGCATTTCACTGTAAGGTCTACACCTGTTGTATTCGGCGCACGTGACAAATACACTTTGATTTTGAGTTAAAGTGGTTTGCTTTCAATTTCCATTTTTCAAATGGATGTCAATTCGTTTGGATTTTCTTTTTCACTGTGCTCATCACTGTCTGTCCTGTGCAACCATGTAATACCTGGTTATCTAGGGCTTAATTGAAAGAAAAAAAACAAAAAGCTGCAGACACTAGGCCCTCCATGGAATGAGTTTGACACCCTGCTATAGCATATTGCGCACGGGAATAGCTGAAAAATAGGTTAGAGTTGTGTAGCCAAAGAAGCTAAATATTAGCTCGAAATTAGGCCACTCATTAGCTAAATATTAGGGCTGTAAATATTTGCCTGTCAAAGTGCATTCGGGCACGCAAAGCTCCACTATTGATTCGGTCTACGTTTTTAGAGAATAACATTATTATGCCTAAACTACAACAACACAGTGCAATGAGGAATGTATTATTGATTATTGTTATCAAGTGACGCAATTATTGGGTTTAGGGCTGAAACTGCAGTAATGTAGGTTAATTATATATATATATATTTTTTGTGTGTATTTTTTTAGGATTCCCTTTATGGACTGAACACTATTTGTAATTATAATGAGGGATACCTGGAGAAAATCGTACCTTTTCTAAGATGAAAATGGATGTCGCTCGCTTTAAAAATAATATGAGAGGATGCAGTAGAACCGATAAGTTTAAATTTCTATACAGGCTATTGTTTAAAAAAGAGGATAGTCTAAGTTTGGAACAGTGCGAAAGTTCAACTGTAAAAACGTGTTGTTTAACACAGCATCTGCATATCATCAGTATAAGCCTATATGCACTTGTAACTTTTGTCATTTGGCAAACTATTATTTTCGAATTGATTCTATTTGATTACATGATATTGTCGTTACAAAATAGATTTGCGTTGGCTGTGATTACGCCATGGGAATATAAGAGCATCTGCTAGGCTAAATTAACAAACTAGGCATGTATAGCTCACGGCATGATCCTCAAACCAAAAACTGGCCAAACTCGTATTTCTAAAAGTGGATTCAAAGGCACTGTAGAATGACTGTGTAGTCTAATATTTATACAGCTTAATTGCTACATTTATAGGCAGGCTGTAGAAGTGCTGTTGTTGACGTGCTGGTGAAATGCTGAGCGCTTCTGCCAGCCTGTATGTTTCAAAATGTATTTCTTAAATGGCGGACTATAGCCTTGAAATAATAATAGTAAAGCCTAAATCATTAATTTTCGTTCATTTTCTACGGGGCTTTTCTATTTATTACAGAAGGGTACCATATCACTTTATCTTGCCTTTGAAAGTCACCAAAAACAATTGTCTAGTTCAGTTACAGGTAGAATTTTTCTTTTTCTACCTGCAACCTAGAATAATAGTGAACAGGGCATGAGGTAAACACCAGCATACAGTCTGGTATGACTCTCCCAGATCAGTTGATTGTGGATGCAGCGCGATGACATCCTAAGAATGAGCACTTCAGCGCTATATAAATGAATAAGCACACTTTATCTGTACCTTTAGACCCATGTAGGTTACTGTAGCTGAGCGCCTGTATCACTCATTCAGTTTATCACTGTCCGTTTATCACTGTCTGCACTCTGCCCTACCTATGTCGTCAGAGGTGGTGTGTAATGGAAAGACAAACAGCCCAGGACAGTGACGAATGGACCAGGGTTGGACACCAAGATAAAACTTCTCTGTGTTTCATTTTTGATCAAAGGTCCATAGTCTTTTCCCCCCCCTCTTTTTAATTTTTTTTATATTTGTGTTCTTTTTTATGCCTTATTGGCTAGAGAAGAGACAGTGGGAAAGATGGGAACCCACTGTCACGTTCTGACCATAGTTCTTTTGTGTTTTCGTTGTTTTAGTGTTGGTCAGGACGTGAGCTGAGTGGGCATTCTATGTTGTGTGTCTAGTTTTCCTATTTTTGTGTTTGGCCTGATATGGTTCTCAATCAGAGGCAGGTGTTTTGTGTTGTCTCTGATTGGGAACCATATTTAGGTAGCCTGTTTTGTGTTGGGTTTTGTGGGTGGTTGTCTTCTGTCTTTGTGTCTATGCACCAGATAGGACTGTTTCGGTTTTTCACATTTGTTGTTTTTGTATTTTGTAGTGTTCACGTTTTTTGTCGTTATTAAACATGATGAACACTAACCACGCTGAGCTTTGGTCCGATCCCTGCTACACCTCCTCTTCAGACGAAGAGGAGGAAATCTGCCGTTACACCCATGCTGCAGCAATATATGTGATTGAGTTAAGACCGCTACACCACCCTAGGACATCAATCAATCAATCAATCAAATGTATTTATAATGCCCTTTTTACATCAGTCGATGTCACAAAGTGCTATACAGAAACCCAGCCTAAAACCCCAAACAGCAAGCAATGCAGGTGTAGAAGCACGGTGTCTAGGAAAAACTCCCTAGAAAGGCAGGAACCTAGGAAGAAACCTAGAGAGGAACCAGGCTCTGAGGGGTGGCCAGTCCTCTTCTGGCTGTGCAAGGTGGAGATTATAACAGTACATGGCCAAGATGTTCAAACATTCATAGATGACCAGCAGGGTCAAATAATAATAATCAGAGTGGTAGTAGAGGGTGCAACAGGTCAGCACCTCAGGAGTAAATGTCATTTGGC
This sequence comes from Salvelinus alpinus, assembly GCF_045679555.1. Lineage (NCBI taxonomy): Eukaryota > Metazoa > Chordata > Actinopteri > Salmoniformes > Salmonidae > Salvelinus > Salvelinus alpinus. The sequence goes on from NC_092111.1 coordinate 7,164,620, forward strand.
TTTTCATAGCTTTTCATAGTCTTAATACATATTTTCAATTGAAGGACAGATTGTGAAACAATGTAAGGTTATGTTTCTGTGCAGGTAGCCTAATCCATATGTATACGGTACCATCAATTGGTGTTTGTGAAGGTGCATTATACCTGTAATAACTAATTTGAATCGGTCCAGGACCTGTTCTGATATTTATTGTCAGTTAGGCTTAGGTAGAAGTAGGGGAAACAGATCTTGAATCAGCTGTTTACGTAAAAGTAATTCAATCAAAGAGTAATCCCTATTAGACTGAGAGTTTGTGGGGCCAGTCTTGTGACCTCTTGGAAAATAAGTTTTAAACGGTCGTGCAACTCGGAATTGTAAGCCGGGAACTCGGGCCTCTATCTAGCGCCACAACCTGAAGATCACTGACGTCATCTTGATTTGACCTTGTTTTTTCCCCAGTTCCCAGTTGTCTTGAAAGCACCATCAATCCAGAGATTGGATGACAAAATTTGCCCGCGAAGGCCCGCCGCGCCACCTTCCTGTTCAAGTGAACACAGCACAACAAGGTGAGTCCAAAAATGTCTTGCATGCTGCTGCATAAATGATGTAATATGCCAGGGAGATATGTATACTGTAGCTAAGAAAGTAATACTAAGTGTATGTTTTGAAGTAAGCTGTTAGTAGCCCAAGAAATTACAAACAACCACAAATCAAGACTTCACAAACATTCAACAAGTAGACAATACAGACAATTAAAATACCTCTTTCTCTTTCTACTTGATGGAATTCTAACATGCATTGCCTCTCCTTCATGATACAATATTTTATAAGGGAATATGACATGGAGGCATCACTTGGAATCATAGCATTCCTCAACTTGTCCACTTTGCCTGTAAAATATTCATTAAAGTAGTTTGCGATGTCATATGGTTTCGTAATAAATAGACCCTCTGATTCAACAAAAGAGGTGGACATGTTCGAATTCCTACCCATAATAATGTTCAACGTTCTCCACAGTTTTTTCCCATCAACCTTTACTTCATCAATGTTGTGCTGATAGAATCCCTTCTTCTTTTCTTTGTTTAGCTTGGTCACAAGATTTCTTCATTTACAATAACTTTGCTTATCAAACAGAGTGCCAGATTTATCTGCTACTTTTTTTGCCATTATAAATGTTGAATCATTCAATTTCTCAGCTCATCATCAATCCATGAGGCACCGTTTGACCTCAAAGTGCATTTTCTTAAAGGGGCTTGCTTATCAGCTATACTCATAAACAAACTTAGTGACATTTCAGGATCATCCTTACTACACACTTCTAACCATTGCACATTCTTAATCTCATCCACAAATGAGTCCTGATTGAAACCCTCTGTAGGACCTTGGGTAGATTACCTTAGGGCCAGCCTTTGGTATTTTAGTTTTCCTAGTGAGTGCAACCAAGTTATGATCACTGCCACCTAGTGCCACTGATACAGCGTTAGAACAACGCTCAGCCATGTTGGTAAAAATTTGATCGATACAAGTTGGTGATGTGATACCGGACCTATCAGTGAACGTTCTGGTTGGTGATGTCACAACTTGGGTCAGGTTACATACATTGGCAACAGAAATACGTTTCTTTCTCATTGGACAGTTGGTGTTAAAACAAAATCAATATTCATATCTCCCCAAAAATAAATGTCCCCTATTTTCATCAGACACCTTATCCAACATTTTGCAAATGACATCAAGATATTTCACAGCAGCATTAAGTGGCCTATAGCAGCAACCAACTAGCATAGGTTTCATATGTGGTCAATGCACCTGTACCCATAGTGCCTCTAATCCATTCAACATTAAGTCCGTACGTTGTTTTGCTGGAATATGACTCTGGATGTAAACTGCAACTCCACCCCCATATCTATTTCTGTCCCTCCTGAACAAATTGTATCCAGAGACCTCAGCATCCTCAAAAGGAGAGTCTAAGTGAGTCTCTGATATTGCCAATAAATGAATATTGTTTGACTGCACTAGACAGCATATTTCATGAATTTTGTTCCTTAAACTGCATATATTCAAGTGAGCAATTAACTGACCTTTCTTTGGTAGATTTACAGTATGTATATGTCCAAACATGAATCAGCAGTTGGAATCTGAGAGACAGATACTCAGTCAGTGTGTGTGTGTGGGGGGGGGGCTGGAATTACTTGTGTCTGTCGCTCCTCCGAACTCCTTGAGAGGGAGGGTGAACAATCAGTTTGTCATACCTCAAATATGCTACATGTCACCTTGTTCTCTTGCAGCCTTCATAGCTGGTATCAGTTTCTTTCTTCTTTGACGGACTGCATCTGAGAAATCCTCATTGATGAAGATGAAGGACCCTTTAAGGCGTTTGGCTTTTCCAATGACTGCAAGCTTATCCTTGAAACGGAGGAATTTCACTACTATTGGCCTGGTTCTGGTTCCATTGGCACCACCATTGGCACCACTTGTGACCCCTGGTTTCCCAGACCGGTCAACACGTTCCAGCTCAACCTGTTGATCCAATTGTAGCTCCTCAGAAAACAGCTTTCGAACTTTGTCCTCTGATTCAGCCCATGTCTCGCTTTGGCTCTCCTGGATACCATCTATTACAAGATTATTTCTCCTTGATTGTCCATCCAGGTAATCAGCCTTCCCAGACATGTTCTGGAGGCCCTCCACGACTGTGGTGATTTCATTCCGCATAGAGGAACAGTTTCTGGAAAGTGTATCCTGTGTGGTCTTCAATACATCCACATCCTTCTGTGTGAACTGAAGGCTTGTTTTAATGTCTTGTACATCATTAGTCAGGTCGTCCAGCCGTTTGTTGGTCGACTCCATGATCATCTATATGAAGCTTTTAAAGTTATTGTCCTGCTGAAGTATCATTTCCTTATAGAAAATGTTCTGCTTCTCCAAGAATTCATGTACCTGCCCAGCAGAGATGTGATCCTTGTCTTTTTTCGGAGGCATGACAGTACTAATAGTAGGATGAGCCTGCTATTCACTCCGTGAAATGAGAACACTCTGGAAATCGGTAGTCCTAAAACTGAGTCAAATAGAAGTGCTGCCCTAGCTACAAGGGCTAACCGCTTAGCGTGCTTGGTATCTGGCAATAGTAGACCAGGTTGCCTAGCTTGATAGGCTAGCTTCTTCGCCAACGTAGTACCACCTTGTTTGAGCACGGATCCCGGGACATATATCAGCGGTCCCAGCGTTAACGGTAACTGCGTCCCAGGATCCAGATATGTAAATGGTTCCCAGGATTGCCCTTTATCTAAAAAGGAAGTCTGTTGGCATAGGACACACACACACACACACACACACACACACACACACACACACACACACACACACACACACACACACACACACACACACACACACACACACACACACACACACACACACACACACACACACACACACACACACACACACACACACACACACACACACACACACACACACACACACACACACACACACACACACACACACACACACACACACACACACACACACACACACACACACACACACACACACACACACACACACACACACACACACACACACACACACACACACACACACACACACACACACACACACACCCCCCCCCCCCACCCACCCCCCCCACCCCCCCCCCGGGGCTGGGATATAGAGGCCCATGGCTGATTTTATTAGTGTGCCCTTTACTTTTAACATCTCTAATGAAATGGTGCTGTCTTTTGAGTTGAGGAGTGATGTCGTTGATGCTACAGGAGACGGTCTCTAACAGGGTTGTCAGAGAAGGGTAAGTGTTCACACACCCACGCACATTTATGAACACACACACACACAACTTCTACGGAACACATCCAGAATAGTTTCTTCTGAGGAAAAGTACAGAACTAGTTGTACTTTTACTTTGTCAGTTCCATGCAAATAGGCACGCAGAGTTATAAGTGATGGGTTATGGTGCCGGAGTAATGTTGTTGACATTTTCTTTTTCAACCGCTTTGGTGCTATTTTCACAAGAATGTGGTGAATTTTCAAAACTCTTAGTACACAACTCCAAACTGGTAGCACTTATAACGCAGCAAGTCATCTTCCACCACACAACCATTGATTCAAAATGTACATTTATTGTGAAATAGCTTGAGAACATTGATCTAATCCAATAGCAAAAAATGCAATAAACATGTTTCAAAAATGCCCTGTGAATGTAATATTCTACAGTACATTACACTTGTATCACATAAGGCAATACACTTGCACTAGCAATCAAACTTGACCCATCAAAACTTTCTATCCCATGTGTGATCAGTGGTGTGACCATTGAAGACATCTTTCACAATCATTGAGACAGAAATATATTGTTCAGATATAACTACAACATAGGTGTACTGTAATCAAATGAAAGTCGTGTGGGTAACACATCAAACACATCTAACACACAAACACATCTAACATCCAACACATCAAACACATCTAACATCCAACACATCAAACACATCTAACATCCAACACATCTAACACACAAACACATCTAACACCCAACACATCCAACGCACCAACACATCTAACACACCAACACATCTAACACACCAACACATCCAACACATCTAACACACCAACACATCTAACACACAAACACATCTAACACCTAACACGCCAACACATCTAACACACCAACACGTCTAACGCACCAACACATCTAACACACCAACACATCTAACACACCAACACATCTAACATCCAACACATCTAACATCCATCACATCTAACATCCATCACATCTAACACACCAACACATCTAACACATATAACACACCAACACATCTAACATCCATCACATCTAACGGACCAACACATCTAACACACCAACACATATAACACACCAACACATCTAATATCCATCACATCTAACACACCAACACATCTAACACACCAACACATCTAACACACAAACACATCTAACACCCAACACATCCAACGCACCAACACATCTAACACACCAACACATCTAACACACCAACACATCCAACACATCTAACACACCAACACATCTAACACACAAACACATCTAACACCCAACACATCTAACACGCCAACACATCTAACACACCAACACGTCTAACGCACCAACACATCTAACACACCAACACATCTAACACACCAACACATCTAACATCCAACACATCTAACATCCATCACATCTAACATCCATCACATCTAACATCCATCACATCTAACACACCAACACATCTAACACATATAACACACCAACTCATCTAACATCCATCACATCTAACGGACCAACACATCTAACACACCAACACATATAACACACCAACACACCAACACATCTAACACACCTAACATCCATCACACCTAACATCCATCACACCTAACATCCATCACACCTAACATCCATCACATCTAATGCACCAACACATCTAACATCCATAACATCTAATGGACCAACACATCTAACACACCAACACATCTAACACACCAACACATCCAACACATCTAACGCACCAACACATCTAACATCCATAACATCTAATGGACCAACACATCTAACACACCAACACATCTAACACACCAACACATCCAAGACATCCAAGACATCCAAAACATCCAACACATCTAAAATAAAACACATCTAACATCCAACACATCTAACACACCAACACATCTAACACATCCAAGACATCTAACACATCCAACACATCTAACATCCAACACATCTAACATCCAACACATCTAACATCCAACACATCTAACGCACCAACGCATCTAACATATCCAACACATCTAACACATATAACACACCAACACATCTAACATCCAACGCACCAACACATCTAACACACCAACACATCTAGCATCCAACCCATCCAACATCCAACACATCTAACACACCAACACATCCAAGACATCCAAGACATCCAAAACATCCAACACATCTAAAATAAAACACATCTAACATCCAACACATCTAACACACCAACACATCTAACACATCCAAGACATCTAACACATCCAACACATCTAACATCCAACACATCTAACATCCAACACATCTAACATCCAACACATCTAACGCACCAACGCATCTAACATATCCAACACATCTAACACATATAACACACCAACACATCTAACATCCAACGCACCAACACATCTAACACACCAACACATCTAGCATCCAACCCATCCAACATCCAACACATCTAACATCCAACACATCTAACATCCAACACATCTAACATCCAACACATCTAACATGCAACACATCTAACATCCAACACATCTAACATCCAACACATCTAACATGCAACACATCTAACATCCAACACATCTAACATCCACCACATCTAACACACCAACACATCTAACATCCAACACATCTAACACATCCAACACATCTAACATCCAACACATCTAACATCCAACACATCTAACATCCAACACATCTAACATGCAACACATCTAACATCCAACACATCTAACATCCAACACATCTAACATGCAACACATCTAACATCCAACACATCTAACACATCTAACATCTAACACATCTAACGCATCCAACACATCTAACGCATCCAACACATCTAACACACCAACACATCTAACATGCAACACATCTAACACTCCAACACATCTGACATATCCAACACATCTAACACATCCAACACATCCAACACATCTAACATCCAACACATCTAACGCATCCAACACATCTAACGCACCAACGCATCTAACATATCCAACACATCTAACACATCCAACACATCTAATGCACCAACACATCTAACACTCCAACACATCTAACATATCCAACACATCTAACATATCCAACACATCCAACACATCTAACGCACCAACACATCTAACGCACCAACACATCTAACTTCCATCACATCTAACTTCATCACATCCAACGCACCAACACATCTAACACACCAACACATCTAATATCCATCACATCTAACACACAAACACATCTAACATATCCAACACATCTAACATATCCAACACATCTAACGCACCAACACATCTAACGCACCAACACATCTAACATATCCAACACATCTAACACATCCAACACATCTAACATATCCAACACATCTAACACATCTAACGCACCAACACATCTAACACATCTAACGCACCAACACATCTAACATATCCAACACATCTAACATATCCAACACATCTAACATATCCAACACATCTAACATATCCAACACATCTAACATATCCAACACATCTAACATATCCAACACATCTAACATATCCAACACATCTAACGCACCAACACATCTAACATATCCAACACATCTAACATATCCAACACATCTAACATATCCAACACATCTAACGCACCAACACATCTAACATATCCAACACATCTAACATATCCAACACATCTAACATATCCAACACATCTAACGCACCAACACATCTAACATATCCAACACATCTAACACATCCAACACATCTAACATATCCAACACATCTAACACATCTAACGCACCAACACATCTAACATATCCAACACATCTAACATATCCAACACATCTAACACATCCAACACATCTAACATATCCAACACATCTAACACATCTAACGCACCAACACATCTAACATATCCAACACATCTAACATATCCAACACATCTAACACACCAACACATCTAACACACCAACACATCTAACATATCCAACACATCTAACGCACCAACACATCTAACATATCCAACACATCTAACATATCCAACACATCTAACACATCCAACACATCTAACATATCCAACACATCTAACACATCCAACACATCTAACACATCCAACACATCTAACATATCCAACACATCTAACATATCCAACACATCTAACATATCCAACACATCTAACATCTAACACATCTAACGCACCAACACATCTAACGCACCAACACATCTAACGCACCAACACATCTAACACATCTAACATCTAACACATCTAACGCACCAACACATCTAACGCACCAACACATCTAACACACCAACACACAAACACATCTAACATATCCAACACATCTAACATATCCAACACATCTAACATCCAACACATCCAACACATCTAACGCACCAACACATCTAACATATCCAACACATCTAACACATCCAACACATCTAACATATCCAACACATCTAACGCACCAACACATCTAACGCACCAACACATCTAACATATCCAACACATCTAACATATCCAACACATCTAACATATCCAACACATCTAACATCTAACACATCCAACACATCTAACATATCCAACACATCTAACATCTAACACATCTAACGCACCAACACATCTAACGCACCAACACATCTAACGCACCAACACATCTAACACATCCAACACATCTAACATATCCAACACATCTAACATCTAACACATCTAACGCACCAACACATCTAACGCACCAACACATCTAACGCACCAACACATCTAACACATCCAACACACAAACACATCTAACACTCCAACACATCTAACATATCCAATCAATCAAGTTTATTTTATATAGCCCTTCGTACATCAGCTAATATCTCGAAGTGCTGTACAGAAACCCAGCCTAAAACCCCAAACTGCAAGCAATGCAGGTGTAGAAGCACGGTGGCTAGGAAAAACTCCTTAGAAAGGCCAAAACCTAGGAAGAAACCTAGAGAGGAACCAGGCTATGAGGGGTGGCCAGTCCTCTTCTGGCTGTGCCGGGTGGAGATTATAACAGAACAGTTCCTCCGAGAGAGAGAAAGAAAGAGAGAAGGAGAGAATTAGAGAGAGCCAAGATGTTCAAAATGTTCATAAATGACAAGCATGGTCAAATAATAATCAGGAATAAATGTCAGTTGGCTTTTCATAGCCGATCATTAAGAGTTGAAAACAGCAGGTCTGGGACAGGTAGGGTTTCCATAACTGCAGGCAGAACAGTTGAAACTGGAACAGCAGCAAGGCCAGGTGGACTGGGGACAGCAAGGAGTCATCATGCCCAGTAGTCCTGACGTATGGTCCTAGGGCTCAGGTCCTCCGAGAGAGAGAAAGAAAGAGAGAAGGAGAGAATTAGAGAGAGCATACTTAAATTCACACAGGACACTGGATAAGGCAGGAGAAGTACTCCAGATATAACCAACTGGCCCTAGCCCCCCGACACAAACTACTGCAGCATAAATACTGGAGGCTGAGACAGGAGGGGTCAGGAGACACTGTGGCCCCATCCGATGATACCCCCGGACAGGGCCAAACAGGAAGGATATAACCCCACCCACTTTGCCAAAGCACAGCCCCCGCACCACTAGAGGGATATCTTCAACCACCAACTTACAATCCTGAGACAAGGCCGAGTATAGCCCACAAAGATCTCCACCACAGCACAAACCAAGGGGGGGGCGCCAACCCAGACAGGAAGATCACGTCAGTAACTCAACCCACTCAAGTGACGCACCCCTCTTAGGGACGGCATGAAAGAGCACCAGTAAGCCAGTGACTCAGCCCCTGTAATAGGGTTAGAGGTAGAGAATCCCAGTGGAGGGGAACCGGCCAGGCAGAGACAGCAAGGGCGGTTCGTTGCTCCAGAGCCTTTCCGTTCACCTTCACACTCCTGGGCCAGACTACACTCAATCATCCAACACATCTAACATCCATAACATCTAATGGACCAACACATCTAACACATCTAACACACCAACACATCTAACACACCAACACATCTAACACACCAACACATCTAGCGCACCATCACATCTAACGAGCCAACACATCTAACACGCCAACACATCTAACACGCCAACACATCTAACACCCATCACATCCAACGCACCAACACATCTAACACACCAACACATCTACCACTCCAACACATCTAACATATCCAACACATCTAACATCCATAACATCTAATGGACCAACACATCTAACACATCTAACACACCAACACATCCAACGCACCAACACATCTAACGCACCAACACATCTAACACATCTAACACACCAACACATCTAACACACCAACACATCTAACACACCAACACATCTAACATATCTAACACACCAACACATCTAACGCACCAACACATCCAACACATCTAACACACCAACACATCTAACACACCAACACATCTAACACACCAACACATCAAACACTCCAACACATCTAACATATCCAACACATCTAACATCCATAACATCTAATGGACCAACACATCTAACACACCAACACATCTAACACACCAACACATCTAACACACCAACACATCTAACACACCAACACATCCAACGCACCAACACATCTAACACACCAACACATCTAACACATCTAACACACCAACACATCTAACCCAACAACACATCTAACACACCAACACATCTAACACACCAACACATCTAACTTCCATCACATCCAACGCACCAACACATCTAACACACCAACACATCTAACACATCTAACTCACCAACACATCTAACGCATCCAACACACCAACACATCTAACACACCAACACATCTAACACACCAACACATCTAACACTCCAACACATCTAACACTCCAACACATCTAACATATCCAACACATCTAACACATCTAACGCACCAACACATCTAACGCACCAACACATTTAACACTCCAACACATCTAACACACCAACAGATCTAACACACCAACACACCAACACATCTAACACACCAACACATTCAACGCACCAACACATCTAACACATCTAACGCTCCAATGCACCAACACATCTAACACATCTAACTTCCATCACATCCAACACATCTAACACACCAACACATCTAACACATCTAACGCACCAACACATCCAACGCACCAACACATCTAACACACCAACACAACTAACACACCAACACATCTAACACACCAACACATCTAACGCACCAACACATCTAACGCGCCAACACATCTAACGCACCAACACATCTAACACGCCAACACGCCAACACATCTAACACGCCAACACATCTAACACGCCAACACATCTAACACGCCAACACATCTAACACGCCTAACGCACCAACACATCTAACGCACCAACACATCTAACGCGCCAACACATCTAACGCGCCAACACATCTAACATATCCAACACATCTAACATCCAACACATCTAACGCACCAACACATCTAACGCACCAACACATCTAACACGCCAACACATCTAACACGCCAACACATCTAACACGCCAACACATCTAACACGCCAACACATCTAACACACCAACACATCTAACACACCAACACATCTAATATTCATCACATCTAACACACCAACACATCTAACACACCAACACATCTAACACACCAACACATCTAACACGCCAACACATCTAACATCCATAACATCTAATGGACCAACACATCTAACATATCCATCACATCTAACATCCAAAGCATCTAATTGACCAACACATCTAACACATCCAACACATCTAACATCCAACACATCTAACGCACCAACACATCTAACGCACCAACACATCTAACACGCCAACACATCTAACACGCCAACACATCTAACACGCCAACACATCTAACACGCCAACACATCTAACACACCAACACATCTAATATTCATCACATCTAACACACCAACACATCTAACACACCAACACATCTAACACACCAACACATCTAACACGCCAACACATCTAACACGCCAACACATCTAACACGCCAACACATCTAACACGCCAACACATCTAACACGCCAACACATCTAACACGCCAACACATCTAACACGCCAACACATCTAACACGCCAACACATCTAACACACCAACACATCTAACACATCTAACATCCAACACATCTAACATCCAACACATCAACACATCTAACACTCCAACACATCCAACACATCTAACACATCTAACATCCAACACATCTAACACACCAACACATCTAACACACCAACACATCTAACACACCAACACATGTAATATCCATCACATCTAACACACCAACACATCTAACACATCTAACACACCAACACATCTAACACACCAACACATCTAACACACCAACACATCTCTGATGTCATATCAGATTGTTGTCATAATAGTACATTACAGTATATAGTACATCATACTTTATATGTTTCTACTTTACAAGCATATATTTTCATTCTGTTGTTCTTAAAATCTGTAGTAGACAAACCAGTAGCACATCCTGTCAAATCTATAGGTTTAACTAAGAGCAGTCGGAATAAAAAATAGTAAAATGTCTAATAATTTGAGCATTTATTTGTGAGAGGCAATTACTTTATATGAACATGTATTGCAATGTGAAACATTTATTTTCTAGATGAAACTGTTTATTTTTGTACTTGGTCAATTGAAAATGTGCTTACAATGTTGAAACAACGCACCAACACATGATCTGTTTTGTACTAAGAGTTGTGAAAATGTACCACATTCTTGTGAAAGTGCACCAAAGGGATTGAAAAAAACCCTGTAACTAGCAATTTCCAATTCACCAGTATATACCATCACCAGTAGATACCAACTGGTCATAAAACCAAATTAACTCTTGAATGAATCTGGTTTAATGGCCTGTTAAATCCCACTCCAATACGGAGTCAACAGAAAGACATCCATCAATCAAAAATACTTTTTACCGGTGAATTACTGTAAGAAAACACATGTTGCGTGTTCACTGTCCATGGGGGTGTCTAAGTAACTGTTTGGTTTCTTGCTAGACTAACAATGAATATGATTAACTCAGAATAACAGGTTTCTTGCCTCACACCTAATGCCAGACTTTTCTCTTTCACTCCCTTTACTCTGTCATAGTTGTTCTGTTCAATAAAGAAGGTCCTGATGGTATAGTTCCCAGCTACCGACAGGAACTAGGGTGCAGCGTGTTGAAGAAATTGAAGAGTAAACAGGAAATTGGCCCTGTTTCGATCAGCTAATGAGCTAGTTTTTCACTGGCATTTCACTGGTTTACTGCTGAACTGGAAGGCTAAAAGATTGACGAACTAAAAAAACAAACAGAATAGTGAACAATGCAGAAAAATCCTTTGTGCCCAAAAAACTTTCAGAAGTAATCGAGGCATTTTTATGTAGTGAGAAAAGCCTTTATTGTCTATGGCTTATGCCTGGCAAGAATACCAAAAATTCTGAAGTTTACTGGCTGGCTAAATATATATATATATGTGTGTGTGTGTGTGTGTGTGTGTAGAGAGAGAGAGAGAGAGAGAGCTCATGCAGACACCCTGAGAGAGGAGACACCACCTGAGAAAGAACGGGAGGGAGGGAAAAAATAAAGAGATTTTACTGTAATAGTAAGGTTTCAGCTTACTGTAACTATGGTGTAGTTTCGTTGACTGAAAGTGTGGTTTAATGTCAGGAGGTTCATCATCACATTGTGTTTCACCTTCATCAGGTGTGCCAGTACTCAGTCAGTCATCAACACATCAGTCATCAACACACGTAAATCTAAAAATGTATTTGCGGATAACAGCAGCGTGGTATTTGATCAACATTTCAAACTACGTTCTGGTATGATGTAGTTATAGAAATCCTATTGAATTAAAATATGATTAGAAATTGTACGGGCATGTTAAAAGGTGATGACAATAGCTTGTCAGATTTTCAAAAGAGCTGAATATCCAAAAAGGGGACATCTTTTCAGAAGACATAATCCACATTCAATGTTGCAATCGTTATTAGTACATTAGTATCGTCTGATGGTAAGTGATGCGGATTCTAGTTAACATCAGTGCATACTCTCAGTTCCTCTATTGTCGAAGAAAGTGAACTCAAAGAAGAGTATTGAGTGAGCGGTTGTGTGGAACTTTCTGGAGTTGGGTTATGAGTAAGAGAGGGCGAGAGTATGTGGGGGATTTGTGAGGGGGTGTCTGTGTGTGCGTTCATGTAAGTGTGGAGATACAATTATGGAATTTAAGAAGAGAGAAAAGATAATTCAAAACACATCCAATTTTGAGAAACAATATGTTTAATGTGAGACATTTACTATAAAAGTATCATCAAAATACTGTACAAAAACTACAAATATGTATATATATAAAAAAATCTATTCACGACTCAGAGTAGTAACAATGTTAGAACTGTTCCACCATTTTTGTTTTAGGTTAAAAAAAACCTAGGTGCACATGGATCTAGTTCCAGGCTTTTTACAGTGCTAGTGGTACTTGTGTCGATAGTTTTGGTAAAATACAAAAGACTAGAGCCATTCACCTGAGCATATACAGTAATACTTGGAGCAGACTGAGTAAAGGGTTATGTGCAATACAGACTACAGTACATTTGGTTCTGGCTCACATCTACCACCAGTATAGAGGACGAATGAAATAAAGCTTTATCGACAGTCGGTAGATAACAACTGAATCAAAGAGAAAGAGCTAGAAACACAATGCTATATCAGTATATATTCAGGAACACAATGGGAAAAAAAACAGAACAGAACTGTTGAAAATGTCTTACAAATACAAAATGCATTGTCTTAACCTGTTTTAACAGACAAAAATACAAAGAAGCAAAAATGGATAAAACAAACGTTTTTTCTTTTTTTTTTGCAAGTTTCTGTGCACAAGTATGCACCTCCAATACATCGCTAGATGACTCACAGGAAGTCCTGAGAAGCTATTTGCGTCGAACCGGAACATTATAACAATCTGACTACTTTAAGTTTGCTTTTTTTTCTCCATTTTGCTACATTACATTAGAATACACTATTTAAGTTAAAAAAATAGTTATGCTACATAAGTTAGACCCGTTTATCCTCATATTGTCTTTGATTCTTGTTGTTTTTTGGCAAATACATTCACATAGTTTCAAGATCCCTTGTCCGCCCTTTGAGCAAAAATAAATAAATACACACAAAGACTTGTCCACTAATAAAACATGAAATATCCCAGTAGTAGTTCCTGGCAATGGTCCAGTGGTTTTCCAAGGAATAAGCCTCCTTGGAAGTATCAAGACATGTAACATTACGCAAACAATTCAAAGAATCACTCAACTGAACAAATATAGCTGACAAGCACAGGGTACAGCAAACTCTTTCACACATCCCATGTAAATTACACCTGTAAACCTGAGTGAAAACAGTTGCGAGCACTTCACTGCTAATAAGAAAACACCATGTCTTTGGAATGGTCTTTGTTTTGGTGCGGCTTTCTCATTGGCTTTTAATAGTCTCTCTTCCCCTTGGGGAAATACTTTTTTTTGGCGACAACTTTATCGATTGTTCTCTGGCTTTGCAACATTAAATGGCCTTCTTTCAGGAGGTAGACCCTAAAAATGTCTCACTTATTCCCTCCCCACAAGGGTCCCTCCACTTTGCCCTACTGCCCTTGCATCTTCACCATTGGCCGGTTGTAGAGGCGTACCACGCTAGCCCTCTCCTGATGGGCTGAAGTAGGGCTTTGAGATGAGGTGGTGGGAGGAGCTGGGGTGTTAATGGCCACCGTGAGGGCCTTGAGCAGCAGGGTGGCTTCACTCTGGTCCTCCTTGCCGTCTCGCCCTTCCAAGCTCCGGGCCACCCAGCGCTCGACTGCAGCTTCCACCTGGGCCGGCCCTGCCCCTTCAGGCAGCGTGTCCGCCTCGGGGCTGGTGTCAAAGCGCTCAACCAGATCGCAGATGTGAGCGTGGGCATGGGGGTTAGCGTGGGCCTGGGAAGCGGGGCAGCAGCTGCGCTGGTGGATGCGCAGCGAGAAGCGGTGGAGGAAGGCGTGAGCGCAGAGCGGGCAGTGGTAGGGGCGGTCGTAGGTGCTATGCAGACGTCGGTGCAGCTTGAGGTGAATGTACTGGGTGAACTTGGTGCTACACAGCTTGCACTCGTAGGGCTTCTCACCTGAGTGGAGTCGCAGGTGGGTCTTGAGGTTGCTGGTGCTGCTGAAGCGCTTGTCACACACCTATATGAATAGGAGCAGATAGATGGGAGAGTTCAGGATAGGATGATGCTGTGATAGTAATATCATTAGAACAACTGGGTGAGACCAGGCTCCTGGTTTCTATATTATCAGACAGGGCCTTCCCTGGTTGTGTGCCAGCAGGGTATGACCCTAGACGGGTTATTTTCAGTGGGAGAACCCTACCAGGAAAATAAACATAGGACTGACGCCTTGATCACACCCACATAAACTCAGCAAAAAAAGAAACAGCCCTTTTTCATGACCTTGTCTTTCAAAGATTTTTTTGCTGAGTTTAGCTACAATATAGTGTTCAACAAAAGCCCAGGGATTCCTTATATCACAGGGGCAGGGCAGGGCAGGGCAGGGCAGGGGTTTGTGTTTGTGTTTGTGTGTGTGTGTGTGTGTGTGTGTGTGTGTGTGTGTGTGTGTGTGTGTGTGTGTGTGTGTGTGTGTGTGTGTGTGTGTGTGTGTGTGTGTGTGTGTGTGTGTGTGTGTGTGTGTGTGTGTGATTGCGTCTTTTGTGTGTGCGTGTCTTGTGTGTGTGTGTGTCCTAGAGGTCAAGTAGACTGGAGAAAGCGGATCAAAACACAAACATACCGTGCACTCGTGTGGTTTTTCTCCTGTGTGGACCAGGTGGTGCTTCTGCAGGTGGGCTAGCTGGGTGAAGCTCTTCTGACAGAGGTGACACTGGAAGGGCCTCTCTCCACTGTGAACTCTCAGATGCACCTAAAAGAAAAATGCCTGGATTAGATAGGAACCCACAATGACAGACAATAATAGATTTGGCCACCAAAGAAATCAAAAGGACCACCTATGTCTTCTGAAATCCTCACCTTGAGGTTGGACAGCTGTCCGAAAGTCTTGAGGCAGACGTTGCACTCGTACTTGATCTTGCCGTTCTGTTTCTTCAGGGGGTAGGGTTGGGATTTGTACCGAGGGGCAGCGGGCGGTGAGGGGCTGCTCTTTGGCATGGCCAGGCTGAGGTTCATGGCCTCCTCACAGCCAGAGGGTGACGGCAGGGGTGTCTGGTGCTCTTGCTTGGGCAGGGGGGAGAGCTCTGGGGTGGCTGGGGCTCCATGAGGAGGTGACATATTTGGGGTCCTCTCCTTCAGCTCTCCCTGAGTAGCTCCGGGGTAGGGCAGAGGCACTGGGAGCAGACCAGGCTGGTAGGTCATGGAGGGGTATGGAAGTCCATTGCTACCCAGGTAGCTACTGTGCTGCAGGGGGCCTCTGGAGGGGAGCATCCCAGGGAATGGTGGGGAGTACTGGGGGAGGAGGTGGGGGTAGTGGGGCCTGCTGTATGTGGGGAGAAGCTGATGGGTGGATTGAAGGGGTCTGGAGGGGTAGTAGAGGGGGTAGGAGGACACTAGGCCCTCTCTGTGGCTGTAGAGCCCGTGGAGGGGGAGGTCACGGTGCGTGGAAGGGGCAGTAGGGTGGTGCTCAGGGAAACCGTAGACGTGAGATGCCAGATTGGGCTCTCTCTGGTCGGGTTGAGGAGAGGGTGTGGCTCCCCGGTGGTCCTGGGTCACCTCCTCCTTCTCCATCTTCTGGCTGAAGTCCATGATTTGGTTGTCTGGCGTATCGGGTGGAGTGTCTCTCTCCAGCACCTCTACGTCGATTCTCTCCTCTCCTTCATCTTCTCTCTCGTCCTTCATATCGTCCTTCTTTTCCAGGAGCCAGGTCGGCTGAGGTCGGTGTTGTTTGGTGAACTCAGATTCTCTGACATCTCCGCATATGTGTTCTATGGATGAAGAAAAGACTCAAGGTCAGACGTAGTGTCAATCTATCCAATCCACACAATTATACAACTTCAACACTTCCTTCAATAGGAGAGTACTGATTGACAAATGCAAAAGTTCACAGTCTTAATGAGGGGAGAAGTGACTAATGACACACCACACTCGCACACTCACATCCTCCCTGGCACTCCCTCTTATGGTAAATGAAGATGATGTTTTCAGTTTTTAGATGACACTTCAAAGATAGTACTTTTTTTCATTTTGAGAAACGTGTGTGTGTTTAATGTGTGGGTGTATGTGGGTATGTGTCATGTAGGCTTGATAGTAAAACAAAGTGCTTTCATTTTTGGGACGTTTCTGTCGCAAGGTGTGAATTACCCTACACGCGCATTTTTCTCCAAACCGCAGGAAGAAAGACATTTGGAAATGCGGCTTCAGACTACTGACATTTTAATTGGAAACCTTGTGGTAAAAAAACAGGAATTGCCTGTGCGCATGGAACACGATGTACACACCATAGGCACAGGGCAAAGAAACATTTTTGTTTACTGGCTTGTGGTCATAGAGAAAAAGGGTTGCTGATTTATGTGAGTAGCTGTGTACCTTCACTGACACATGACTTATTGTTTAACAGGAATTGCCTTCCACCAGGATTAAAGGGAAAGTCAAACCACTGTAGGCTACAGTAGTGAATTAAACCATGCATTCGAGTGACAATTCAAAGCTTAGGCATGACGTTTCCATTTTCACCTGTTCAGTGCCAACCTGTTCAGTGAACCTGTTCATCCTAGCCTATTTGCTATAGTCTTTATCAGGGGTTGCCAAGTGTGTGGAGTACATAGTAAAAAGGACTGTGTAAATGCTGTTGTCATTGTAGCCTAGTCAACATTAGTCAACAGGTCGAATGACTGTGCAATGTAATTATAGTGTAATAGGGTATGTCTCCTTACAGAGTTTCTGGCAACAACACTATTTGTCATGTAATGCATGGACACTTTGCCATACCTGAAAATACAGCTGACTATGACTCATGGACTTTACCAGGCATTGTTGAGAAAACTTTCCTACTTCCTTTGAGGTTTCCCCTGTGTTGTGTCAAAAAGAGTGAGTGTGTGTGGGTGAGGTGTCTTCTACATTAAGGCAGGTGCAGCCGTCTATTGTGTTTTGACCGTAAATTACCCAACCATGACCATGACCCGCTCCAGAAAGTAAATAAGACAGGAAACAGTTCCCGTCGCACTCAGTCCCATTGTCTACCATCTGATAAACTCTTGAGATATTTTCAATATGAGAAAGATACTTCTTGTTTCCTTTGAAGACAACAATCATGAAAGTCTGATCAGACAAAAAAAATGGCTCACTTTTGTGTCATTTTATCGAGCAGACAGATTTAAATCGCATTTGTATCTGCTCCAGGTATGAAAAGAAAACTGTCTCGGTGTTCGTCACACCTGACTGTCTTTTACTACATTGTCCTCTCACCCACTGACAGATTGTCATTGAGTTCAAGTGTCACAACAAAGGAGAGCACTGCATTGTAGTAACAGAAAAAAAAGAGAGAATTAGAGAGTAGACGGAAGGAGCAATTAAATGAGAGCATAGAGAGAAAGATGAGTAGAGAAAAGAGTAGAGGGTGGGGAATAAAGAAGGGGAGGACTCGAGGAGAGTGAACAGGTGAGAGGAGGGCAAAATAATCAAAGATGGTACTCACTTTGTTTGAGCTCGTCTCCCGGTTGGCTGCACAGTCTCTGGGCGAACTCTTGGCTGTACCACACCAGCAGCTCCTGATTGGCCTCCACAGGCCGGATGGTGTAGAAGTAGACGTCGTGTCCATTCTGACACGCCACCAGGTTCTGTTCGGACAGCGAGCGCGCCGGGTTGACGTAGCGCATCCAGTTGCTGCTCCGCACGTCATAGCCGTCGATGAAGTGGTGTAGCCTCCCTCTGTTATAGATCTGAGAGGGAAAAGAGAGGAGAGGGATTAGAATACCATATCATAATAATACAATCAAGTAATAGAATAGAACACACCCACACACACACAAGCACATTTGTATTTAAACGCAGCGTAACATCAGACACACCACATTAGTAGATGAGTTAGTACACAACTTTGTAACTGACTGATTTCTACTTTGGTGCATTCACTCATGACTGAACTATTCGTTGTAGTTGCGGAGTTGCTAAGCTGACAGCCATTGACACCAGTTATCAAAGTATATATATATATATATATATATATATATATATATATATATATATATATATATATATATATATATATATATATATATATATAGAGAGAAATAATAGTTCACCTCTGCCATGGGCAGAATAGTCTCCTATATCCTCTTCCAATGAGCTGGTTATTGTTCCACTTGTGTTGTGTCCTGAGTGTGTGTTCCTGAGCTACTGTCACTGTCTGGTGTGAAATCAGCGCTGTCACTGCTTTTATCAGCTGCTACATTATACTGACAGAGAGGGGGCGGGGCAAAGATCTTTTTTCTCTTTTTTCTCTCTCACTCTGGTTGGGGGTTTCTCTCAATATGCTCAGACCTGAATGGCTGCTTCCCACCAGGAGATACAGTACATCACAATACTGTCAACCCTCCACATTTCCATTACATTTCCTCACTTTTCAACTTCTCAATAATGTATTAAATATTGGGAGCACTTGTAATTGTTTTTACTGTTACCTCCTGAGGAAATGTACAGTGGCTGTGTTGGCAGACACTCAAACACACACATACTGTACACGGCACGCACGTCTACACCTGCCCGGCGAGCGAGCGTCGACATACTCTCAAGGCAAGTCCGACTTTCATTATTGCAGTAGTAGGACGGGAAGGGTCTGGCTTACAGGAGGAAATGCCAGAAGAAAGGTGAAAACGTAGGACAGAAAGCCTTAATGGGGAAACGACTCAGAGAAAACTCCTGAATGACATAAGTCACTGCCGTGAGACAGAGGGGACGAGGGTGTGTGGGAAGGAGAAGAAAGTGTGTATGAGAGAGAGAGAGAACGGGACACTAACAATCACTTCCTGTATGTCAAACTTGGTGAAAGGGACTTGAGCTCTGGGAAAGCAGTTAGTGTTACTGTGAAGGACGCTAGAGTTGCGTATGTGTAAAGATCCACTACTTCCTCAAAAATCTGTTCACAAGCCCTGAATACCTCTGGGCTTCTGTGCAATACATTTTGGTTTCCTTTTAGATGGGAACTGACTGACTTGGTGTGAAACTGTTTAACCACTTTTGCTTCTTCTTCTAAGAATAATTGGAGAAGAAAACTAGGACCAATTTGTAGTCAAATCTCTTTACCCGTCTCTTTCGAGAAACAGTTCCCATAGATTGTTGCTCGATAAGGCATTGAGATTTCCCCCCCTAGAACCCACAGTATCATTTTATTCACGTGGTTTCGTGGCTGTATTTACAGTATGTCTTGATATACAACTCCAGCTGACTGAGAGCAAGTTATAACTACTTTTGTTAATCCTGTTTCCTTTGAGTATGCCAACTCTCATTTGTTGCTGCCAGAATCCTGTTAGGATAAGATAGGAAGAACTATGAACTTTAATGAGGAGGACAATTGGACCACGATTAAACAAACCGTGTGTGTGTGAACTTGACGGTTATTCTGCCTGCTCACCCTCCAGAAGTATTTCCTGTTGGCCTGTTTGGGGACGTTGTCTTTGTTGTGGATGTCACCTTGCAGAGGCCCGAAGCGAGTGCCTTGGGGAATGTACTCTTTGCTGAAAACACCTGTCACCTAGAACACAAGACAATACATCATCAATCACTAATCCATGCTACTAATCATGCTGGCGAGGTAGAGTACAACAGTGAGAATGACCTTCACCAGTCTCTCTGTAGTGTTCAATGTCTACACTCTGAGTCACAGTTTACCAGACGAAAGTTACACCCATGAAGTGAAGAAAAAAAATATGCATCCACAGTTAACTTGAGAGCTGGGACAAGGAAACAGGGAAATAGCTATTGTAGAACCCTCTGCCCTGAGCCCTGACGGCCAGGAATAGCAGCCTGACTCACACTTCAATAGGAATTATTTAGGATGTACTGGAAGTTTGAATAAGGCACAAGTCGTCTCCAAATCAAGTATGAGGACACCCAAGCTTGGCAGGGAGCATCTGTGGGACGCACACATAGCGTGGGGGGTCTTACGGGGTTTTGTCTTGAACCCCCCCCCTTTTCCAAGAAGGAGATACAGGACAACCCATCCCTCGAAATTGAATTTAAAATGAGGAAATTGACTTTTTTGGGGGGCCAAAAGTTACTTCCTTGTGCTCCAAAGTCTACCTACTTGGCCCTTACATGTAAACACAACGAGAGAACCAATAATACTTCTCAGATCATCTTTCAGTTACAAAACTTCCAGTAATAATTAATGGAAAAATGTTCTGTGATAAGTGGGTACAAGAGGGGCAGACAAGGAGAAGAGAGTGAAGGAAGGAAGAAGGGGTGAAGGGAGAGAGGGAGGGAGGGGAAGGAGAAGCTCTGTTGCGTCCTGGCCAGGGGGTGACGGAGGGTGAGACGAGAGCGGGTGTGACAGGGATGTTGTGCGGCCCCGGTGTAGCGTGACTCATGAATGATTTGCAACAGGGCTGCTGGTTAATGACCGCTCAGCCAGGTTAATAAGAAGACCAGGAAGGAGGGAGGGGGGAAAGGAGGTGAGGAGTGTCGCTCGCTTCTTGACTGGACCACGCCACCACTCTCCCTCCCACTTTCCCCTTAGCTGTCCCTGCTCAGAATAGGTCCTCTCACAGCCAGGAAATGCGGCCCGTGACGATGCCTGCCCTGCACCCCAAACGAAAGTTAATCGTTGGAGCTTAACCTACTTACCCCCCCCCCCCTCCCCACTGCTCAGCCCTTCTCTCTTGGCACACCCCACGCCCCATCTGCCACGTGTACTCTCGCACCCCCGGCACGCTTCAGGGTTACGAAGGAATGGTACAACCAATTCAAATCAGCTTACTTTATATTCTCCAAAAATAGGTACATCATAACTAAAAAAGGACACCCCCCCCCAAAAAAAACAGTAACATGAAAATGAACTTGAATTTATCTTTCTGTTGCTCAATAATAACTTTGTGAACAACTGAGGGTGTCCCAGTCAATCGCCATGACTAAACAATGACTAGTAACAAACAATGTCTGGCAAGAACTATTAAGTAGTTCTATAGGTAGTGCATAGGTTTTATTTGTATTTCAATTGTTATGTGTCCGTTTCCTGCTGACTCACACAACCTCTGGCATTGTGACATTTGCTGGGAAACACGCACACATACACATACACACACACACACACACACACATACACACACAAACACACACACAACATAAAAACGCCACAGGTCATATGGATTGCCAAAGCAATTTCCAACTAATCAGGGGAGAAATCGCCATGATGCAGTTATAGAAAGACAACCTTACCAAA
Source organism: Salvelinus alpinus (assembly GCF_045679555.1). NCBI lineage: Eukaryota > Metazoa > Chordata > Actinopteri > Salmoniformes > Salmonidae > Salvelinus > Salvelinus alpinus. The sequence goes on from NC_092111.1 coordinate 7,187,730, forward strand.
AGACAAGCTGTAACATTGAAATGTTGGACTTTACATGTGCGTGTTTCAGTGAGACACTCATATAAAAAAAGTTGTGCCTGGAAGTGCAAGTACTGTATCTGTCTTTCTTGCAAGGACGCAGTAGAAGTTGAGGGTCCCTTTGCCTCTGGTGGAACAGGAATAGACTTCTCTCAACCCCTTGGTGTGAAAGGGAAGTCTTGCACTGTGCAACACGCTGCATCTGGTTTGGCTGATGTCTGTGTTTGTGAGGGTGGAAGGCGACTAACAAAGTCACATAAAGCCTCAACATGAGTTCATAACCACAGTCTTCACACCTCGCAGGCCTAGGCAGCAGCAGAGAGGATGAAAAGACTGAGACAAAGGGGAACGAAGAGTTTGCTCACTCAACCACAGGAAAAGTGAAGAATGACCAAGTGAGAAGTGTGCTAGAGAAAACGGTGGCCTTTGTTTTTCAAGAAGAAAGAGGTGGCTTTTCTACCACAATTTCAAGGTCACTTTTCATTACAGCAAATATTGCAGAACACTTCTTGTATGGTGTCCACTTTAGGATACCCTCAGTCTCAAACTTCATGCTCTGGCAGATACCTTCTCAGGTGAGTCATAGGGTTATAAAGCAAGCCAGTAAGTGGATTTCCTGACACACATAGCCTTGGGATTTTGTGTGTGTGTGTGTGTGTGCGTGTGTGTGTGCGTGCGCGCGCGCGCGTGTGTGTGTGTGTACCCAGAGACATGACTGTCACACCGACCTAGAGACATGGTAACAGTAAAGAGGTTTAGGCCTTTTACCCAAGCTCCCACGAGTTGGCCATTGTGACACACTAAACGGACAACTTTTGCTTGCACCTAACACAATCCTTGACTTCTGGCTCTCTCAGATGAATTTAGACTTAATTCATTCAGAGTGATAGAGTATGCAAGACATTCATTATTCTCTACAAACTACATGAGCATATAGACAGACCAACCCCCAAAAAATGGTGTATCACAGAATATGTCAATGCACAGACATGTCACTTGTACTATATTCCCATCGGGACTTCTAAATCTGCCACATAGAAATGCTACATCATGTGATTTGTATTATGTCAAGTTCCTACCTCATTCTCTGTGTTGTACTCAAAGGTGAGGTTGCGGGGTATGGACATCATGGCTTTAGGCACGCCAATGCTGGGGTCTGCCATCTGGTCAGGGACAATGTAGGTGCAGTTGAGGGCAAAGTCGTCCTCTTGCCACTCACTCATATCTGGGGCTGTCTCCAGCTTCATCTTGATACTCTCTGTGTTGATTTTCTCTCCTTCACTGGACTTGGTTTGGTATGGCGTTACTTTGGTGATCATTTGGTTCACTTTAAGGGCTGGACCCTCTTCTTTAGGTATGTTGGTTAAAGCTAGAGCTCTGGAAGAGAGAAGGGAGAGAAGGGGTGTTACGCTGCTTTATCCTTGCATGAATTCACTAGTGGCATCCATTTGCCTTGCTTGTTGTTGTCACTAGTAGTTGTCTCTTGATACGCACTGTGTTTTGAATTGACTGAAACTGTCTCAATCCCACTGCACGATGAGGTGTGGACAATGTTTGCAGTTGTCAATATAATCCATGGAGCAGAAATGGATGACAAAATTATAAGCAATAAAATAAGCAACAAAACATCCTCAGGTTCTTGTTCAATACCGGAACTGTGAATCAAGTCAATGTGTCATTTCACCAAAAATCTATCCAGATTTTCCATTCAACCCAGGAAGAATATTTAACATATTCCAAGCCCCAATATTATTCTGAATGTCGCCACGGATCACCAAATCCCAGTCCATCAAGTAAGTGTAAATGAGACATCTCCATTTCTCAACCACTGTTGTTGACCATGAGCTATTATCCCAATCATAACTCTATTAGACCCAAGGGGTCAAGTCTATTCGCTGCTGTTCTTTCACTGTCCATTCACTCAGCATTGATTCAAATAGAACATTTCACAATTACTTTACTTGATATTCTGCATCAACAACTTCCGTCTTAAACAGTGGATGTCAGACCTGTTGAAAATAGGAAGCAGTTGACTTACTGTTAGACATTTAGCTGTGGGATCATCATCTCTTTGCTTAGGTCATCACTTCCTCTCGTTTACTTCTCTTCCACTATTTCCCATGTCACTCTCTCTTTGTTTTTCCAGGAATTCCTCCCTGTAACACCCTTTGGGTATCCGTGCTGTGCCCACTTTGCCTCTGACACCAAAACTCCTGAGACACCGTTGGGCCAGGCTTTTTACCCCGTCCTCTCATCCAATGAGAAGCTGCCGTTGGCCATGTGACTGAGAAGATTAGTTTGGACGTGCGCCAACTGACACAAAACTGGTGGCTTTGGACAATGGCATGAATGTACACTTTTGACCGCAAGTGACCATGCACACACGCGTACACATGCGCACACCCAAATGAACACCCCACTGCCCATGGAAGACATCTGAATGAATGAATAAAGGAATAGCAGATGGCTGGCTTGTGGCCACTGAAAAACACACGGATAGACTTTTGCTTGGTTTGGCCCTTAACGAGCAATCTGGTCTGGTGGTACAACCTCCTCAGCCCCTCTCCTTGACCTACATCTTGGCCTGCAACATCTTGCTCTCCGTAATCCACCAGATCACACACACGTACCGTTTTTGTTGTATTCATAATTAAACATTTAGGTGCAAAGGTCCCTAAACAGTCATGCAAACACACATGTACACACACACTTGAGATCTTTTATTTTTGGATTCACAATAAAACACAGAGGTCCAAAGCATCCTTAATAGTCTTATATACTTTCAGAGCGTGAGTGTCAGAAGAACCATCCAAGTTCAGCCAGGCGTGCACAAACACAAAACCTGCCCATGGCATGAGAGAGAGAGAGAACGACATTATGGAAGAGACAGAAAGAGAGAGACTTGGCCCGTGCCTTAGACACCTGTCGGGTGAGCTTCCCTTTCGTCTCAGTCTACTTTCAACTACTTTGAACACATTTCCCCTGTTTAGAGAGTTAGGTCACTTAAGTTCCACACTAACCAGGACAGGAAAAATAACATAAGAAAGCTGAAAAGAAAGGGGAAGTCTGTCAGTTGAATCGACACACATGTGGTAACAAAGTTAGTGTGCCTGTGACATCACATTGCTGTTATCAAACATCGATCGCATGGTGAAATGACTGTATATCATTGTACGATATTACTGGATAATTGGAAAGGGGGGAGTTCATGTCAAATTCAATGCCTCTAGTTTGATTAATCTAGATTTTTACAGGGAAAACCTGGAAATTCAACAAAGCTCAAATAAGCTAAAAAAGTAAACTTTTTTTACACACTTTTTTGGGGGGAGTGGGGAATTAAGTAGTTAGTACATCTTATGCTGAAATATACATATTGACATATTGATTTATAGTTAATAAATAGTTTATTCATGTTTATTTATATACTTTGGATTATAAGGACATTCCATATTTTATGAATCTTATGCGTAAATGTGTTGTGTTTGGGTATTGGGCATGTGTGCATGTATTTCAAAAGCACGTTTCTGCTTGCGGGAACATTTAATTGACTTCACTATATATATACAGTGGGGAGAACAAGTATTTGATACACTGCCGATTTTGCAGGTTTTCCTACTTACAAAGCATGTAGAGGTCTGTAATTTTTATCATAGGTACACTTCAACTGTGAGAGACGGAATCTAAAACAAAAATCCAGAAAATCACATTGTATGATTTTTAAGTAATTCATTTGCATTTTATTGCATGACATAAGTATTTGATACATCAGAAAAGCAGAACTTAATATTTGGTACAGAAACCTTTGTTTGCAATTACAGAGATCATACGTTTCCTGTAGTTCTTGACTAGGTTTGCACACACTGCAGCAGGGATTTTGGCCCACTCCTCCCTACAGATCTTCTCCAGATCCTTCAGGTTTCGGGGCTGTCGCTGGGCAATACGGACTTTCAGCTCCCTCCAAAGATTTTCTACTGGGTTCAGGTCTGGAGACTGGCTAGGCCACTCCAGGACCTTGAGATGCTTCTTACGGAGCCACTCCTTAGTTGCCCTGGCTGTGTGTTTCGGGTCGTTGTCATGCTGGAAGACCCAGCCACGACCCATCTTCAATGCTCTTACTGAGGGAAGGAGGTTGTTGGCCAAGATCTCGCGATACATGGCCCCATCCATCCTCCCCTCAATACGGTGCAGTCGTCCTGTCCCCTTTGCAGAAAAGCATCCCCAAAGAATGATGTTTCCACCTCCATGCTTCACGGTTGGGATGGTATTCTTGGGGTTGTACTCATCCTTCTTCTTCCTCCAAACACGGCGAGTGGAGTTAGACCAAAAAGCTATATTTTTGTCTCATCAGACCACATGACCTTCTCCCATTCCTCCTCTGGATCATCCAGATGGTCATTGGCAAACTTCAGACGGGCCTGGACATGCACTGGCTTAAGCAGGGGGACCTTGCGTGCGCTACAGGATTTTAATCCATGACGGCGTAGTGTGTTACTAATGGTTTTCTTTGAGACTGTGGTCCCAGCTCTCTTCAGGTCATTGACCAGGTCCTGCCGTGTAGTTCTGGGCTGATCCCTCACCTTCCTCATGATCATTGATGCCCCACGAGGTGAAATCTTGCATGGAGCCCCAGACCGAGGGTGATTGACCGTCATCTTGAACTTCTTCCATTTTCTAATAATTGCGCCAACAGTTGTTTCCTTCTCACCAAGCTGCTTGCCTATTGTCCTGTAGCCCATCCCAGCCTTGTGCAGGTCTACAATTTTATCCCTGATGTCCTTACACAGCTCTCTGGTCTTGGCCATTGTGGAGAGGTTGGAATCTGTTTGATTGAGTGTGTGGACAGGTGTCTTTTATACAGGTAACGAGTTCAAACAGGTGCAGTTAATACAGGTAATGAGTGGAGAACAGGAGGGCTTCTTAAAGAAAAACTAACAGGTCTGTGAGAGCCGGAATTCTTACTGGTTGGTAGGTGATCAAATACTTATGTCATGCAATAAAATGCAAATTAATTATTTAAAAATCATACAATGTGATTTTCTGGATTTTTGTTTTAGATTCCGTCTCTCACAGTTGAAGTGTACCTATGATAAAAATGACAGACCTCTACATGCTTTGTAAGTAGGAAAACCTGCAAAATCGGCAGTGTATCAAATACTTGTTCTCCCCACTGTATATATATATTTATAAACAGATTTGTGTGTCTTTGTCCTGCATGTCACTGTCTGTCTGTCTGTCTAGCACCCACACCCCCCTGTCCTGTCCTTAACTTGCCCAGTGAAACGGTAGCTAAATTGACTGCCATCTGGCACAACTTCTATTCCAGGAGTGCTGGGCGCTTCGCTGTCGTGTGTGTGGGGGGGGGCTAAAGCTCTCTGTGCTTCTTTCACTCTGCAGCTAATTTCTCTAATAAGCAGAATGTCTGGGATGAGGCTCAGAACTGGGAGGCTCAGCGGGCTGCTTGGCTGATCTCGCTCTCTTTCTCCCTCCTTCCCTCCCTCTCCTGTCTGGGGTGATGCTCCAGTGTTGCACTTTTTCAAGAGTAGGAGAGGTGCCTACCTCCTAGGGAATTGGGCTGGGGGAGGAAGGGAGGAAGCTGTGGCAGACGACACTAAAAGGATAAGTAGAGAAGATCTGAGGTCGGAAGGACGCTGTCTGAGACATGCTGGGAAATAAGTTACGGTAATGTGACCTGAAATGTAGAACGGCCACGGCCCACACAACAGTTTGAAACAGGTGAAAGGCAACAGTTTGAGAACCATACGGTACCACTTAAAGCTGGAGGGATGTTTCACTTATTAATAATTAGCACCTGACTAACGATAATAATAATAACTAATAATGACTAGCGATAATGAAAATAACATGCTGGACTTACAAGGTTGTTTAACAGAGACAGTTGCACACTGGAGAGTACCCTCTTTATCTGCTTTGGTAAAACATTTCAATGGAATTCATCACGACTGAACTTTTTGTACAGTAGAGTTTAGGAGACTATAGGGTAGGCTTGGGGTGCACCTGCCCCCAGCCCAGACGTTCCAAAAAAAACACTGAAGGCAATTAACGTGTAACTCTGAAATTAATCACATTTTGTTATCCATCTAACCCATAACCCTCTCCAAAACTATCCCCCACCAACCTAACCCATGCCCCCTGTTCACCCCCGTCACCATCCCGACTCTAACCGTATAGGTCATCCAGAAGGTCCACAGCAGGGGGGAAGTTCAGCCACGGGTCACTAAAGTGCCTCACCCCTACCCCCACTTCCAAAATGACAAGCATGTATACACACTCAATGAGGCACACACTGTTGCGTAAAGCACACAAAGACTCTCACAGATACAGAACAGTGAACAGCAGTTCTTGCCAAAATAAAACCACAAATATTGCTTCAGCTGAACTGGAGGCAACATGTCAGAACAGCGAACATGAATGTAGGATGACTTGGAAAATGTGAAAAATATTCCATTGTCTCCTCTCATCTCTCCCTTTGTGATTATAGGTTGTTCACTTTTCGCTCGTTCTCTCCATCTGTTGGTTTTATCAGAACACTGTATCAGTGTGGTGAACAATGGGATGAATGCGCCGCCTGTCAAACCACCAGCATAACAACATAGTCTTAAAATACATTATAACTTTCCAACATGCTTCATGAGTCAATATTTTATTTAATCCTTATTTTACCAGGTAAGTTGACATTCTCATTTACAGCTACAACCTGGGAAATAGTTACAGGGGAGAGGAGGGGGGGGGGATGATTAGGTGACCATAATGGTATGAGGGCTAGATTGTGAATTTAGCCAGGACACCAGGGTTAACACCCCTACTCTTACAATAAGTGCCATGGGATCTTTAGTGACCAAAGAGAGTCAGGGCATCCATTTAACGTCCTATTCAAAAGACAGCACCCTACACAGGGCAATGTCCCCAATCATTGCCCTGGGGCATTGGGATATTTATTTAGACCAGAGGAAAGGGTGCCTCCTACTGGCCCTCCAACACCACTTCCAGCAGCATCTCCCATCCAGGGACCGACAAGGACCAACCCTGCTTAACTTCAGAAGCAAGCTAGCAGTGGGATGCAGGGTGGCATGCTACTGGCAATAGTAATGGAATAAAAAACCTACGGGACTTTTACTATGCATGGGGAATTACAGTACCAGTCAAAACACACCTACTCATTCAAGGGTTTTTCTTTATTTTTACCATTTTCTACATTGTAGAATAATAGTGAAAAGTTCAAAACTATGAAAAAGTGTTAAATAAATCAAAATATAGTTGAGATTCTTCAAGTAGCCACCCTTTGCCTTGATGACAGCTTTGCACACTCTTGGCATTCTCTCAACCAGCTTCACGAGGTAGTCACTTGGAATGCATTTCAATTAATAAAAGTTAATTTGTGAAATTTCTTTCCTTCCTAATGCTTTGGAGACAATCAGTTTTGTTTTGACAAGGTAGGGGTGGTATACAGAAGATAGCCCTATTTGGTAAAAGACCAAGTCCATATTATGGCAAGAACAGCTCAAATAAGCAAAGAGAAATGACAGTCCATCATTGCTTTAAGACATCAAGATCAGTCAATACGGGAAATGTCAAGTGCAGTTGCAAAAACCATCAAGTGCTATGATGAAACAGGCTCTCATGAGGACCGCCACAGGAAAGGAAGACCCAGAGTTACCTCTGCTGCAAAGGATAAGTTCATTAGAGTTACCAGCCTCCGAAATTGGTACTCAAATAAATGCTTCACAGAGTTCAAATAACAGACACATCTCAACATCAACTGTTCAGAGGAGACTGCGTGAATCAGGCCTTCATGGTCAAATTACTGCAAAGAAACCACTACTAAATGACACCATTAAGAAGAAGAGACTTGCTTGGGCCAAGAAACTAGAGCATTGGACATTAGACCGGTGGAAATCTGTCTTTTGGTCTGATGAGGCAAATTGGAGATTTCTGGTTCCAAGCGCTGTGTCTTTGTGACACGCAGAGTAGGTTAACGGATGATCTCCGCATGTGTGGTTCCCATCTGGTTTGCGCTTAGTGGGACTATCATTTGTTTTTCAACAGGACAATGACCCAACACACCTCCAGGCTGTGTAAGGGCTATTTGACCAAGAAGGAGAGTGATGGAGTGCTGCATCAGATGACCTGGCCTCCACAATCACCCGACCTCAATCCAATTGAGATGGTTTGGGATGAGTTGGATCGCAGAGTGAAGGAAAAGCAGCCAACAAGTTCTCAGCATATGTGGGAACTCCTTCAAGACTGTTGGAAAATCATCCCAGTTGAAGCTGGTTGAGAGAAAGCCAAGAGTGTGCAAAGTTGTCATCAAGGCAAAGGGTGGCTACTTTGAAGATTCGAAAATATTAAATATATTTTGATTTGTTTAACACTTTTTTGGTTATTACACGATTCCATATGTGTTATTTTATAGTTTTGATGTCTTCACTATTATTCTACAATGTAGAAAATAGTAAAAATAAAGAAAAACATTTGAATGAGTAGGGGTGTTCAAACTTTTGACTGGTACTCTATGTCATCTTTAAATCAGGTGAACAATCAACAAACACTTTCACAAAAGTTTCAGTTGAATTTGCTTGTTGGTACACTGTATATAACACTAGACTTGATTCATCAGATGACATTAGATGGGCAGTACTGGTGATATGGCAAAGACTCGTGGGATTGTAGCGTTGCTAAAACAAACAATTGGGTAATTCCTACCAATGTGTAGGTGGTTTTCTTTTCTGTAAAAATTAAAGTGAAGTGAACTAGTGATGACATGAGTGGCTGTGACCATCGCCAGCTTTTGGGATGGTCATGGGCGAACAATCCAAACGGGCTATTATCATAAGTCTCTATGCAAGCTTGGTCACTGCACCAACCAGTCATGAGTACATTGGTAAACTGGTAAATGGGCAAATGAGAATCCTGTCTAAAATATAGCCCTCTTCAATGCCTCCTCCAGTCCCCCTACTTCCCTCCCTACATCCCAATTCCTCTATTTATTCATTTTTTTCCAGGAAATGTTGCTCTCTGTCATTTCCCATACTGTACACACCTATACCGAGGGAACAAAACATTAAGGACACCTGCTCTTTCCATGACATAGACTGACCAGTTGAATACACGTGAAAGCTATGATCCCTTATTGATGTCACTTGTCAAATCCACTTCAATCAGTGTAGATGAAGGCGAGGAGACAGGTTAAAGAAGGATTTGTAACAATTTAGACATGGATTGTGTATGTGTGCCATTCAGAGGAGTGAATGTGGCAAGACAAAATATTGAATGGGGTATGGTAGTAGGTGCCAAGCGCACCGGTTTGTGTCAGGATCTGCAGCGCTGCTGAGTTTTTCACGCTCCACATGTTTCCCGTGTGTATCAAGAATGGTCCTCCACACAAAGGACAGTCAGCCAACTTGACACAACTGTGGGAAGCATTGGAGTCAACATGAGCCAGCATCCCTGTGGAACGCTTTCGACACCTTGTAGAGTCCATGCCCCGATGAATTGAGGCTCTTCTGAAGGCAAAAGCTTCTGGAGGCTCTTCTGAAGGCGTTCCTAATGTTTGGTGTACTCAGTGTATACCTGTGTAGGAAATGATGCATTATCAACACATTCTAACAGCAGGGCATTTAAAGAAAAGGCAGAAAACATGTTTGGATGTTGGACAAAAGGAGAGTACATACTGTATCTTCTTTTGTCTTTCACTTCTGTTAAGAGTGATGGAAAATGAAATGGCAGATTATGGGCATTAACACAACATCAATCCACTATATCCAATGAGGTGTCTAAGGATGTAAAGAATATATGGAATTGAGGATCAACTCCCCCTCTTAGCCGGTTCTTCCTGCTCCAGATGTTCTTTCAAGCATTGCACCAATCACAAGACTCCAATCCTCCAACAACAGAGTCTCCCATTGGCTAACGCCAATACCACATCCGTCAGAGCGGTTACTGAGACTTAAGAAAATGGGGGGGAAAGACAATACGAGAATGGAGGGGGATTTGCATAGAAGAAAACAATTCTTAGCACATGATTCCGATCTTATGCCAGATGGATAATTTATGACTGTTGTTTTGTTTGCTTGCCTCTTACGGAACTGGACAACACATCTTGCGCTGGTTGTTTGCCTGTTTTTAAGGGTTGACGGGGATTAAACGTAGAGACTAAGATTGTTTTATTTTGCTTCTGAAGTTATATCTAGTATAGATTATGTGTGAGATGACCCAATGACCTTTATGGTTGACCTAATAAGAGGTCAACATCAGCGACAGTTCAATTTGCTCAGAGAGGGTGTGTTGTTCACTGCTGTTCCCATTTCAAATGACCATGCCAAGTTGACAAGTTGTGGATAACTAGCATGCTACATCAAAAGGTTTCTTGGACTTTTCTGAGATAAGGTGTGTAATGTTCATCTGGTTGACTATATGAGGAACTGAAGTTGTTGAGAAGCAATAGGTTTGATATAATTCATTAATTGAGAAATCACCCAAAGGAAGAAAGAAAAAAAGGATAGAGAATAATTGAATTATACTTCAAGCTACAGTGGCCCTCATTTGAGTGATACACCTTAAATAGGCCCCTGCTTAGGCGATGGACCCAAATTGGCCTATTCTGTGTCATCAAGAATGCCAACCTTCTATGGAGGGTGGAAGATGAGAGGGGGGAAACACCATCAACCAGAAAAACAGCAGGCCTCATAAACAAAGAACGTCATCGAAGATATCCCCGGGAAAACAATCCCATTGCACTTTAGTGATGAAAAGGGGAATAATGCAATCATATATATTTAAGGCTAGATGGGGGGATAATCTCCTCGGTAAAAAGGATCTGAGGGCGCACTAAACCGGCCAGAGACGGTAAACAAAGTAGTACCACCAAAAATGTTGTCACAACAGCAATCTCCATTGTGACCTCCTACAGCTCAACCCCATTCCAATTCTCTGACAGGATGGTCTGAAGGCCCGTAAACACAGTAGGCGGGGCTGTTGCCGGGTTATCTCTGAGGAACAATGCATAAACAGATAAATTAATCCTCTTTCCCAGTAAAACCAGTATGTGGAGCCCAGCTTAGCTATTTACTGTTTACTACGGTGAATACGTACAGTAAAAGGGAGAAAACAAGATAAGAGAAAAGAAGGGAAGGGAGAGTCAATGAGGGAGATGGAGGAGGAATGAAGAGAAATAGAGTGAACAAAAGTGGTGGAAATACACTTAATATACAAAATATTAAGTACACCTGGTCTTTCCATAATATTGACTGACCAGGTGAATCCAGGTGAAAACTACGATGCATTATTGATGTCACCTGCTAAATCCACTCCAATGCAACTAGTGTAGATGAAGGGGAACCTTAAGACAATTGAGACATGGATTGTGAATGTATGCCATTCAGAAGGTGAACGGGCAAGACAAATGATTTAAGGTCCTTTGGACAGGGCAAGGTAGTAGATGCCAGGCGCACCGGTTTGTGTCAGGTCCGCAGACTCCAATGGTTTAAACGAAGGCTCTGTCACGCCCTGACCTTAGAGAGCTTTTTATGTCTCTATTTTGGTTTGGTCAGGGTGTGATTTGGGTGGGCATTCTATGTTAATTTTTCTATGTTTTGTATTTCTTTGTTTTGGCCTGGTGTGGTTCTCAATCAGGGACAGCTGTTTATCATTGTCTCTGATTGGGAACCAAACTTAGGTAGCATTTTCCCACCTGTGTTTTGTGGGTAGTTATTTTCTGTTTTGTGTTTCTGCACCTGACAGGACTGTTTCGGTTTCGTTCATTCTCTTTGTTATTTTGTTATAGTGTAGTTAAAACAAAGCATGAACACTTACCACGCTGCGCTTTGGTCCGATTATTCCTCATCCGATGACGACACCCGTTACAGGCTCACTCAATGTGGAACCGTACCATAAGAGGATGAGACCCCAGGGTATAGCCGTCAATCCCTACATGACACGCAGAGATCCCTACATGACACGCAAGGCCCTGCTCAAAAAACTCTTGCAAAAACATATACATTTCTCACCAAAGAGCTCTGAAAAGAAGAAACCCCTTAAATAAATCCCTCTAGAGTCTAAGCCCTTTCTAATTCGGGTGGGGGGGGTTGTGTTAAGATGGTCATCATTTAGCTATTCGATTTTTTATTTTAAGCCCCCTTAAGGTATCAAAAAAATATATATAATTCGATGAAGCGTTGAATTTGGCCAGACTGCTGTTAGCCCATAGAAACGTATTGAATAACAGATTCACTACATGGAACAACAGATATTTTTCTTACTACCAAAAGGAAGTTTGTTGTGAAGTGTCTGTCCTATATCTGAGAGATATAAGAAATAAATGAAAAATTGGACACCTATTTAACCCCTTATTTTAGCCACTAAACTACTTCCATATTTACTTCCATTATTTCTTTTTAAATTGTACCTTCAGACGAGTTTTGTGCGGCTTGTGTTCATCCCAGGAAAACAACCAACATGTAAGTGTTCGTGAGGGCCTCACCTTTCCATAGAGGGGTCATATTAGTGTGTAGCCCAAACTGTTTGGACAATACAGACAGAAATGGACAGATCCGTGGGGGCCATAGAGAAAAACGGAGAACACCATCGTGTTCGTGAGAGTCACATCTTTCCATAGCGGTGTTTTGTAGACCAAACAGTTCAGGCACCACAGACTTTTTTGTGAGAAGACCGATTTTCGGGATGTCTCATGGTCTTACAAACATTGCTGTAGCTCTGCCACCTTTTACCGAGGTGCGGAAGGGCGACGTCGATGGATGCTGTGGATTGAGACGCATCCACCGATGTCACCCTTAAGCTCGATATCTCGAGCTTAAATAGGCAGATTTTGATGGGGATTTTGTATTATGCTAATTAGAATTCAGCTCTATGGGGTGTTAACCTGACACCAAACCTCAAACGCCACTTCTATGTACAGTATACACGCGCCAACTGTATAGACGTAATCACGTTTGAGGGTAATCCCCTAGCCGTCAAATTCAACCTTTCAGGGGCCAAACCCACAGATCCATATCGGCGGTCCAACAACAGACCCTCCTGATGGACCCTCTCCTCCACAGTTGCCTGAATCAGGTTCACCAGAGGAAGCGCATAGAGCAGGGTTCGAGGCCACTGATATTCCAAAACATTTGTTCCCAACAGAATGCACAGATCCTTGATTGAGAATAACAGACAACGATGCGTGTTATCTCGCAATATGTAAAGATCTACGTAGGCCCTGCCGAAGCAGTCCCATATCTGGGCAACCACAGATGGGTGCAGTCTCTTCTTTGTAGAGATAGGACCCCCCTGGAAAGTACATCCGCACCCACATTGAGTGATCCACATTGAGTGAAAATACGTCGACCAGAGCGACAGGCAATGCGCACTGCTCCATACGAGCAGATAACCGGCCAGGTTTAGGAGTCACCCCCTGCCTGTTGATGTACGCCACAGCCCTCCTGTTGTCGGACATTACCAACATATGCTGGCCTTCCAACATCAGAAGGAAATGCCTCAACGCTAGCAAAACAGATATTAGCTCTAGGTAATTGATATGCCCTTTGTGCTGTTGACCAAATCACTCTTTCCGAGGAGCCCACACACAGCACTCCCCATCCCAGTAAGGATACATCTGTTGTGATCACCCTGCAGGACACTACCCGTCCTATGAGAACCCCCTGCAACAGCAGTGGCTGGTCCCTCCAAGGAGTCAATGACCTTACGCACAACGGGTATACCTTGAGCCACTGATTGCAGTGGCGTGATGCATTCAGACGAGTAGTAATCACCCAGTGCTGAAACAGACGCATCGACCAAAGTCCCAGAGGCACCACAGCTATCAAAGAGCCGAACAGACCCAATAACCGCAACCACAAGTGAAAAGGCACCGAATGCTCCAGCTGAAACCGTGCCAGACAGAGCCGGGAATGCGACCTTCCTCTGTTGGGACAAAAACTCATGATTCAGAACTGAATACTGAAACTGAACGAGACCCAGAAACTGAACTTTGCTGAGTCGGAGTCAAACAGCTTCTCTTGTGATTCACTATGAGACTGAGACTGAATATGGGAAGTCAGTGTTTCAGTGTGGAGCTCCACCAGGGCGTCATGGTATCGTGACAGTTATTTAAGATACTCTACAAAGAGGTAGGGTTTAAGGTGTTTTCAAAAGATGGGCAGGGACTCCGCTGTCCTGACTTTAGGGGGAAGCTTCTTCCACCATTGGGGTGCAGGGGCACTCCTGTAGGGGTGGGAGGGCTAAGAGACCAGAGGTGGCGGAACGGAGTGCTCGGGTTGGGATGTAGGGTTTGAGCATAGCCTGAAGGCTAGGTGCAGTACCCCTTGCTGCTCAGTAGGCAAGCACCAGGGTCTTGAAGATGATGCGATGATTGACAGGAAGCCAGTGGAGTGCGCAGAGAAGCGGGGTGACATGGGAGAACTTAGGAAGGTTGAACACCGGTGGGCTGCACCATTCTGAAAAAGTTGCAGGGGTTTGAGCCCAGCCAACAGAGAGTTGAGTGACCTGGGTGTCAGAAGGGGGGAAGAAGAAGTGTAGTTGAGTGTGATCCGCATAGCAATGATAGGAGAGACCATGTGAGGATATGACAGCGCCGAGTGACTTGGTGTAAATAGAAAAGAGGAGAGGGCCTAGAACCGAGCCCAGCGGGACACCATTAGTGAGAGCACGTAGTGCAGACACATATCCTCTCCAGACCACCTGGTAGGAGCGAACTGCCAGGTAGGATGCAATCCAGGAGTTTTCAGAGCCTGAGACGCCCAACCCTGAGAGGGCGGAGAGGAGGTTCTGATGGTTCACGGTTTTAGAGGCAGGGGATACATCTAGGAGGATGAAAAGTGAGGAGGATCCTCTGTGACACAGAGGTGGGCAGTCTCAGTTGAGTTAGCCATCTTGAAGCCTGACTTGTTAGGGTCAAAACGATCGTACTGAGAGAGATAATGAGAAGGTTGGTCTAAGACAGCACGCTCAAGTGTTTTGTAAAGAAATTACAAGTTAAGTTATTTTTTGACGACAGAGGAGTCGAGTGTTGGTTTCTAGAAGAGGGGAGTGACTCTGGCCATCTTGAAGTCAGAGGGGACGTAGCCAGTGGTCAGAGATGAGTTGTAGAGGGAAGTGAGGAATGGGAGGTCTCCAGAGATGGTGTGGAGAAGGGAGGAGGGGATGGGGTCAAGTGGGCAGGTTGTCAGGTGATCACTAGTCACAGGATTTCAATGGGAGAGAGGGGAGAAAGAGGTCAAGGCGTAGGGTAGTTCTGTGTGATTTGGACCAGGGGACTCCGTAGGCTGAGTGAAGGAGGAGTGGATGCCGTCAACCTTTTCTTCAAAGTGGTTGACAAAGTAATCCGCAAAGAGGGAGGAGGGAGGGGGAGGAGGTGGAGGATTAAGGATGGAAGAGAAAGTGTAGAAGAGTTTCACAGGGTTGAGGCAGAAGCTTGACATTTTGAGTGATAGAAAGTGGCATTAGTAGTGGATACAGAGGAAGAGAAGAGGAGGGAGGGGAAGGATGATAGGTCCTCTGGAAGTTTCGTTTTCCTCCATTTTTGCTCTGCTGCCCGCAGCCCTGTTCTGTTACCACGCAGTGAGTCACTCAGCCACGGAGCAGGAGGGGAAGGTCGGGCCGGACGGCCGGCCGGGAGGCTAGGGAACAGCGAGAGTCAAAGGATGTGGAAAGGGAGAGGAGTAGGGTTGAAGAGGCTGAATGAGCCTCACTCGTCTGGGATGACACAACTATCAACTACGACCACCACTGATGCTCTCTCCCGACCTCAGAAAATCCCATTTCCGATGTCGCTTCACCGAAAGAACCTTCGCCAGCAGCTCCAATCTTAAGCACAAAGTCAGCCTTATGCACAAAGGAAGTTGAACCCAGCCGGAGACAATGGTCACACGAACTGATCCGAGCCAAAGCCTCCTGATCATGTTTCCACCCCAAGCAAACAGGATAGCACTTGTGAATATATTTCATTGTGAAACCACATGCCCTAGGGCATGGTCGGAGGTTCAAACTCAGCTGGTTAACCTTTTTGAACTTACTCTTACCACTGGCCATCCTACTCAAGCAAGGAAGCACTGGCTACCCAAGCAGAGCAGAAAGTAGTGGGTTTTTAGCAAACACAAATCAGACCCAAGCAAGGACACATTAGCTACACAAGAAGAGCAGAAAATAGTTAGCTTTTAGCAGAGTTGTGGACTCGAGTCACATGACTTGGACTGGAGTCTGACTGGAGTCACAAACTTGATGACTTGAGACTCGACTTAATAAATCGAGACTTGACTTGGACTTGGAGCCTCGAGACTGACTTGAGACTAATTACCTGGCCATGCCTTGAAATTACCTGGCCATGTTTTGTAATGTTTTGTCACATTTTCTTTAGCACAGAGAATCCGTGGATTATTCACGCAGCCAGAGACAGTAGCTGCAGCATTGCCCTTGTAAAAAAAAAAACATGCAAATTGCGACAGATTGGCTAGTGAAACGCACACTGGGCACTCTGTCAATCAACACAGGTCGGCTGAGCTGGCGAACAGATTGCTGATTTGGTGTATAGCTGTAGAATCGGTGCAGCGCAAACGTCAAATTGTAGGGAGAGAGGATTGCCATAATAAATAAATATGCAGCTCCAAAAATGTTTTGGCAATCAATAATATGAACTGTTTACTTTGCAAGCTCAACAGCAATTGGGCAAGAATTACTAGCCTACTGGTCTTTTGGTATGTAGGCCTAACAATTGCTTGAAATTTGATCATTTACTTATGAAGCTTGCATTTGGAATTTGTTGATAAAATGAGTTATTACTGTGCCGAAGACTCTCCTCACTTGCGCTCTCCGAACTCCCGCCAGTGGAGAGTGCTTTTTCTTCTTCTCTTGTTTTGAAATGTTTGCTGCTGCTTTCACGTGTTTAAATGCATAGGCCCTATGTGGTAAATCTATATTCAATTTAATACTAAAATAATGAATAGCGTTTCATAAATCCATCCCTGTGCCGTTTTTTTGCAACACGTAGACATTTATGTTTTATAGGCATAAGACACATTTTCCTTTAGCCAAACATTTCTTACTTGCTCTGGGTGGGTGTGATGTTAATCGTGCACATGAGCGTTTTGCAAGACTCATGTGGTAAAAGTTCTGTTTATTTAATTCAACGTATGGTTTCCTTTGTTGATACGTCCCGGGTTTTGTCGGAGTTCTGTGTGTCTGTGCCTGTATGTCTCTGTCATTTCTGTTGTGCGCAGTGTGTGCGCCTTAGTACGCATAGTCAGAACGTTGAATAAGATACAATTATTGTTCCATGTATGCTTGGGGTTGAAATGTCATTAAAAAAAAGTTTTAAGTCTGATTAAGACAAATGTACCAATGTAACAATGGATGTGGAAAATTGCCTTTTACATTGTATAACCAGTTTATTGGTTGTAATTGCCAACTGGGTAAATGTATGGCCCTGGGGGCCAAGTGTTTATATTATGTAGACCTACCTGTTAGACAGATTCGATTTGTTTTCTCAAGGGGAGGCTGTACAGTCTTGCCCTCTACCTGTGTCCGTTCAAGTAGGACAGGTTAAGCCTGATACAGAGGCTATTTCTTTTGGGCTATTGCCCGTGTATATTTGGTAAATGTACTTATATATTTTGTATATATGGGCCTTCCACCATTGGAGCACCAAGACCTGTAAATACATCTACACACCTTCTGCTGATGTCGCCGTTATGACTGCTACAAGGTTCCTATTTTACAATTACATAGGCTAATAAAAATATGTTGTTGACAAAATAATGAAAAGGGTTGTCTGGTAGCTTAACAAAATAGACAGATTTGTAGTCGAACAAGTCGTTGCATGAATAGATTTTTTTTTTAACTTGACTTGAGACTTGACTTGAAAATGTGTGACTCGACTTGACTTGCTCTTAGAATTCACGACTTGGACCTTTCTACTTGAGACTCGTTCAGGGCAGATGGGGCAGAGCCTGTTTAGCTCCACCTGTTTTTGCCTGTTTTGCATGTTATTTTGGCATTAATATGTGTCAAATGTCAGTTTGCAAACGATGTAAAAAACAAACAAACATTTCTAAGTGACCCCACATTTTTGAACGGTAGAATATATATATATATATTTTTTTTTTCTCCCCAATTTTGTGATATCCAATTTGTAGTTACAGTCTTGTCCCATCGTTGCAACTCCCGCACGGACTCGGGGGAGGCGAAGATCGAGAGCCATGCGTCCTCCGAAACATGACCCTGCCAAGCCGCACTGCTTCTTGACACACGGCTCGATTAACCTGGAAGCCAGCCACACCAATGTGTCAGAGGAAAAACTGTACAACTGGCGACCGTGTCAGCGTGGATGCGTCCAAACCCTCCCCGGCCGGGATGTCCTTGTCCCAACCCGGACGACGCTGGGCCAATTGTGTGTCACCACATGGGACTCCCTGTCGCGGCTGCGACACAGTCTGGGATCGAACCCGGATCTGTGGTGATGCCTCAAGCACTGTGGTGCCTTAGACCGGTGCACCACTCGGGAGGCAAGAATGCCAGACTTTGTGACAAAGTTTGATGACAAAATTTGACACAAAGTACCGCCGCACCACCTTCGTGTTCAAATGAGCATAGCACAACAAGGTGAGTCCAAAAATGTATTGTATGCTGCTGCATAAATTATGTAATATGCCAGGGAGATATGTATACTCTAGCTAAGAAAGTAATACTAAGTGTATGTTGTGTAGTAAGCTGTTAGTAGCCCATGTGCCTCACCGTAATAATTTTCTCCCTTTTCCCATCATAATTTCGCCTACTATTCTGACTTGGTGGTGCACATTTAGCCTATAGCCTGTTTTAGAGAATATTGTAAGAGCTTTCATTGTCTGCTTATATGCTCTCTTTATTTATCCTACGATTCTGACTTGGTGTATAGTGAGAATACTGTAAGAACGGCCCATGTTTTGAATTTGGTATTTTATTAGGATCCCCATTAGCTGTTGCAAAAGCAGCAGCTACTCTTCCTGGGGTCTACACAAAACATGAAACATAATACAGAATGACATAATACAGAACATCATTAGACAAGAACAGCTCAAGGACAGAACTACATACATTTAAAAAAAAGGCACACGTAGCCTACATATCAATGTATCACTAGCCACTTTAAACAATGCCACTTTATATAATGTTTACATACCCTACATTACTCATCTCATATGTATATTCTGTACTCTATACCATCTACTGCATCTTGCCTATGCCGTTCGGCCGTCACTCATTCATATATTTTTATATTATTATTATTATTGTTTATTCCTTTACACTTGTGTGTATAAGGTAATTGTTGTGAAATTGTTAGGTTAGATTACTTGTTAAATATTACTGCATGGTCGGAACTAGAAGCACAAGCATTTCGCTACACTCGCATTAACATCTGCTAACCATGTGTATGTGACAAATACAATTTGATTTGATTTGAATGCATACACACAAACTATCTAGGTCAAATAGGGGAGAGGCGTTGTGCCGTGAGGTGTTGCTTTATCTGTTTTTTGAAACCAGGTTTGCTGTTTATTTGAGCAATATGGAAGGAAGTTCCATGCAATAAGGGCTCTATATAATACTGTACGTTTCCTTGAATTTGTTCTGGATTTGGGGACTATGAAAGGACCCCTGGTGGCATGTCTGGTGGGATAAGTGTGTGTGTCAGAGCTGTGTGTAAGTTGACTATGCAAACAATTTGGGATTTTCAACACATTAATGTTTCTTATAAAAAGAAGAAGTGATGCAGTCAGTCTCTCCTCAACTCTCAGCCAAGAGAGACTGGCATGCATAGTATTTATATCAGCCTTCTGATTACAATTAAGAGCAAAACGTGCCGCTCTGTTCTGGGCCAGCTGCAGCTTAACTAGGTCTTTCCTTGCAGCACTGGACCACACGACTGGACAATAATCAAGATTAGACAAAACTAGAGCCTGCAGAACTTGCTTTTTCTGTCGCTGTACGTTTCCAAATTGCTGAACAAATAGTTATGTCCGTCCTAGCTCGCTCATTAATATCTTAATCGAAATTACAGATTGCCTCTTATCCTCTCGTCGTCCCCGTACGACATAGTTTGTACATCTTAATTGTCAGTAGAAACCACATTTGTTTAAGCAAGTCAGCCATATCAGCTATGTTTTTTTAAAGGCAGTAAATGAGGCTGATTGAACTGTTTCGCTGTCAAACAAGGTTCCGCTGATAGCCAGGTGTAGCAGTGGTAAGGTGTTGGGACTCTGCTGTTGGGACAGCTTTATGTAGGCCCTAACAGTTTGTGGGCACCGTTTGTCACCGTTATAGTACAATTAATGCATTGTTTAGTGTTGTGTTGTGTAGTGGCTTTGCTGACATGCATCTAAAACGTTTTGTGGGAGTTTGCCCCACCAAGATTGACATGTAAAATCGCCACTGCTTGAGACAAAAACCGATACGAAGACCCACAACTTGTAACATCTAGGGGGACGAGTACTCTCTCCCCACTAACAGACACCTAAGTCAGAGCTGAATCTCGTTGTCTTCCTGTGCTTGAAAAGTTTGTCAATTGTGTAACACCTTCTTCCTTCAGGTAATGTGAAGAGTGAATAATTGAGAAAATGAATGCGGCATTCATTGGCCCGCTGGGTGTGATTTCAGGTGAACATGATTGGTCGTTGACTCCCAATAGTATGTTATACCGAGTGACCAACTGAAAGGGAACCACAGTGGATATAGAGGGTGCAGTTCACTACCTCAGGAGTAAATGTCAGTTGGCTATTCATGTACGAGCATTCAAGACATGCAGATTGTACACCAAGTAATTGCCTATATAAGGAAGACAAAGTGAGAACTCACACTTTCTCAGTAGTGTCTTTACCCACCAAAGTTGGAGATGCCATATGACTAGTGTCAGACAAAAATATCTAACCACAAAATTCACACCCCTGGGTACTGTAGCATGCTATCAGAGAGGAAAGAGGGAGGTATGTAGCTTCACAAATAAGTATACAGCACTCTTTTCTGCAGAATCCTTGTCTTGTCTACATTCGTAAGACCGTGCACCTTTGCTAGCATAACCTAATGACATTATCACTGCAAGCAATACAAGTAATACAACAATGGTCTGCGATAGCAAAGCTGTGATAGTATTGGTCTTGGGATGTAAGGATCATTCATGTTGCCCATCTACAGCTAAATGCTATTCATGTGGTAGCATAGCTAAAATCTCTTTGTCTGAGCTCAGTTACAGTAGTTGGAAACAGCATGGTACAAGTTCATTCACTTACATTTTTATAGTAGACCTGGGCCCAGATTCACAAAACCTTCTTAATTAAGAAGACATTTCTTCTTAACTGCCAGGTCTAGATTTAAGGAGAAAGTTAAGCAAAGTTGCTATTCCTTAAAAAGGTTATTGGAATTTTTCTTGCGCTATTTCTTATGTTTCTCTTTAAGCAAAAAGTGAAGAAAAAATTAGATTCTTGAAAATAAAGTTATTGGAAATGTGCTTAATTCGAAGATAGCTAAACCCTTGTTTTAAACTCAGGGCCGTGAGAGAAAAAGCTCATGAAAGCAATTGAACATGTTGAATTCACTCCCGAATTTAATCTGAAAGTTTCAGTATTAATTATTTTAAACGCAAGAACATGTTTTAGAACAGTAATTTTACTAAGAAATATGCTAACATGATTGCCATTGCTAGCTAGATAACTAGCTAAAACGGCTGCCAAGCAACACATCTTAAGAAGATTTGTAAGAAGATATTTGAGAAGTTCGTAAGAAAATAAGAAAATCTTAAGATATTGTTGAGGAATTGCACTTACGAACTATCTTATGAAGTCCTATTTTTTTTCTTACGTTTTTGTGTAAGAAGTGTTTTGTGAATCTGGGCACTGTAACTCTAACATTGTGATACTGTGGCTTCCAGGCTTCCAGACTAAAATCACACAGGTAGATAATGAATATCTCCTGTTTTTATTCAGGAACTTCTACCAGCACCTGTATATACAGTGTATCACGCTACTCACTGCCTTATGGGATACTTCTGAGAAGAGTGGTGTAAACCAGCTTTTAAGGGGAATATCTTCAAAGAGACTGAGCTAAAGTCTGAACGGTCTGATTTTGAGGCTATGAATCTATCAGAGATGTAAATTCTCTCAACTCTCTAATATTTATTTTGTACATAGGACGTAGTGGCAGGGGATGTTGCATGGTGTCTGTGCCCTGGACTGTGGCTAGCTCATGCTTGCTACTGTAACTTAGTTTGTTAGCTGGCTAGCACACACTACCGACACTAGTTAGCAAACTTCCAGATTTTAAAACCATTAGGCCTAGATTTTTGGTAGCTTAGCCTCTTATGGCTCAAAAATCAGCAGTAAGTATCAGCAGTGGAAAGAGGTGGCCATTTCAAACGGCCTCGTACTCAATTCTTGCTCGTTCAATATGCATATTATTATTACCTTTGGATATAAAACACCTTCTAGTTTCTAAAACAGGTTTAATTATTTCTCTAAGTGAAACATAACTCTTTTTACAGCCCATTTTCTGTAAAAAGTGACATTTCCAAGAAGCTATGTCTCTCTTCAAGATACTCTCTATAAAAGGCCTTGGCACTTAGGACTGTACAAACACGTCACACATCTTCCCCTGGTTGTCATGCGGAAGTGAGAGAAAAAATGACTTGATTATCTCTGTCAGGGACTGAAAAGAACATCTTTGAGTGATAAGTGCGCACTTTATTTTTTTTTCTGGGCGCGAAGTAGGAACTGGACTGCGCTCCTGGAAAACACTCGTTATAGGTGAATATGACCTCCAGCTTCGATTTTCTTTGATACATGTCACAATCTCATCCTAAAGTATGTTTTTTCAATATACTTTAATTATATTATTGAAATTTATTCTGGACTTTAGACGTGATGCGATGCAAGAATTTTGTCAAGACGGAGAGGTTAGCACGGCATGGCCAGTGTGCCATGCTAATTCAACAGGGACATCGTTCGTTCTAGGTCCAAATGAACACGGTTCTGAACAAAGGACCCTTTGGAGAACATTCTGATGGAAAATCAACAAAGATAAGGACCCAATTTGGGATGCTTTTTCATATATCTGTCGAACTGTGCTATCGCTAGCGTTTGACTAGAATCAATGCTGCTGTGTGTTAGCTATTGTAGTAAGCTAAT